>NC_090411.1:5048872-5364426 GCF_036365525.1 Heterodontus francisci | reverse complement strand
ATCCATTGTATATTCCCTTGCCTTGTTAGTCCTCCCAAAATGCATCACCTCACACTTCTCAGGATTAAGTTCCATTTGCCACTGCTCTGCCCATCTTATCAGCCCATCTATATCTCCCTGTAATCTAAGGATTTCCTCCTCACTACTTACAACACCAAACATTTTCGTGTCATCTGCGAACTTACTTATGATACCTTCTATATTCATGTCTAAATCTTTAATGTACACTACAAACAGCAAGGGTCCCAGCACCGATCCCTGTGGTACACCACTGGTCACAGGCTTCCAATTGCAAAAACAGCCCTCGACCATCACCCTCTGCCTCCTGCCACGAAGCCAATTTTGGATCCACTTTGCCAAATTGCCCTGGATCCCATGGACTCTTATTTTCTTAACCAATCCCCCATGCGGGACCTTATCAAAAGCCTTACTGAAATCCATGTATACTACATCTACTGCTTTACCCTCATTGACACATCCAGACACCTCCTCGAAAAATTCAATCAAGTTACTTAGACACAATCTCCCCCTGACAAAGCCATGCTGACTATCCCTGATTACTCCCTGCCTCTCCAAGCAAAGGTTATTCCTGTCCCTCAGAGTTTTTTCCAATATTTTCCCAACCACTGATGATAGACTCTCTGGCCTGTAATTACCTGGTTTATTCCTGCTACCCTTCTTGAAAAATGGTACCACATTCGCTGTCCTCCAGTCCTCTGGTACCTCTCCTGTGGCCAGAGAGGATTTGAAAATTGTGTCAAAGCCCCTGCTATCACCTCCCTTGCCTCACATAACAGCCTGGGATACATCTCATTTGGGCCTGGGGATTTATCCACTTTTAAGCTTGCTAAAACAGATAGTACCTCCTCCCTTTCAATGCAAATATGTTCAAATATATTACAATCCCCCTCCTTGATCTCTATACCAATGTCGTCCTTCTCCATAGTGAACACCGATGAAAAGTAATCATTTAAAACCTCACCTATATCCTCCGGCTCCACACAAAGATTGCCACGTTGGTCCCTAATGGGCCCTACTCTTTCTCTGGTTATTCTCTTACCCTTAATATATTTATAAAACGCCTTAGGATTTTACTTCACCTTGCCCACTAGTGTTTTTTCATGTCCCCTCTTCAGTCTAATGAGGAAGCAGGAGACAGTAAGACTGAAAGCATCATCAGGGCAGAGAAACAATGGGCTTTCCACTGTGTTTTCCAGAAAAAGCAAGGACTGACATCAGAGGATAGCAGGTAGGCGATTGGTTGGTGAATTTTTCAGGGTTGTTTCTTTTTTTGTTTAGAGATACAGCACTGAAACAGGCCCTTTGGCCCACTGAGTCTGTGCCGACCAACAAACACCCATTTATACTAACCCTGCAGTAATCCCATAATCCTACCACCTACCTACACTAGGGGCAATTTACAATGACCAATTTACCTGTCAACCTGCAAGTCTTTGGCTGTGGGAGGAAACCAAAACACCCGGCGAAAACCACACGGTCACAGGGAGAACTTGCAAACTCTGCACCGGCAGTGCCCAGAATCGAACCCGGGCCCCTGGAGCTGTGAGGCTGCTAACCACTGCGCCACTGTGCTGCCCTCATTTCATTCTTTAATCTATGGAAGTCATTTAAAATAACATCTGTGAAACTATAAAGTACTTTATTTAACTTACGAATTAGATTAATAAATAGAATTCCAATCGGGATAAGGATAGCAGGATTAAAGGATTTAATAGAGTATTAGCACAGACCAGATCTAGAGACATTTTGACTAAAATTAACCGTTTATACAAGATACTAACCAAATTCCAAAAGTGCTAAGAGAGATGTTTTTCTTACATCACAGATCGGCAGCTGAGACTTGTTGCTTGCAATTCCTGTGCCATATGGAAACTTCAAGACACTTCATGTGGATTGGGGGACAACCTGTGTAAGAAGTGTTTGCAGTTGCTTGAGCTTGAGCTCAGGATTTCTGAGCTTGAGGGGCAGCTGCAGTCACTGCGGAACATTCGGGAGGATGAAATCTTTCTGAATCATACGTCCCAGGATGTGATCACCCCACAGGCAGTGAGAGTTAAGGATAGTAGATGGCTGACCATCCCGACGATCAGGAAGAAGCAGGAAATGCATATGTCTTCGAGGTGTGTGCCACTTTCAAAGACTGCTGGGAGTGACAGCACCTTGAAGGAGTGCAGTCCAGACCATAGCACCAAGGGACTGCATAGCAATGTCCAGTAAAGAGTAGAAGTGGTGGTTATAAGAGAGTCCATAATTAGGGGGATGGGCATGCATTTCTGTCGCCGTCAGCTTGAGTCCATCATGATGTGTTGCCTTGCTGGTGCCAGAGTAAAGGATATCATGGAGACGGTGCGTAATATTCTGCAGGAGGAAGGGAGTGAGCCAGAAGTTCTGGTACACATTAGAATAAATGACATAGAGAGGGCAGGTATTGAGCTACTATGATTACATTTTCAAGAGTTAGGAAGGAAGTTAAAAGTAGGACCTTGGACAGTCTTCTTTCCTTTCTTATGTCCCCTGACTCTTCTCCCCCCTGCGCTGCCACCCTCACCCCCCGTGTCCCCCGACTCTTCTTTCCCCCACTGTGTCCCACTACTCTTCTTTACCCCCGTGTCCCCAACTCTTCTTTACCCCCGTCTCCCCAACTCTTCTTTCCCCCGTCTCCCCAACTCTTCTTTCCCCCGTCTCCCCTGACTCTTCTTTCCCCCGTCTCCCCTGACTCTTCTTTCCCCGTCTCCCCAATTCTTCTTTCACCCCGTGTCCCCCGACTGCTCCTTCCTCCTCAGTGTTCCCCGACGCTCTTTCCCCCTGTGTCCCCTGATTCTTCCTTCCTCCCCACATCTCCCTCGACTCTTCTTTCCCCCGTGTCCCCTAATCTTCATTCCCCCCTTGTTCCCGACTCTTCCTCCCCCCATGTCCCCCGAATGTTCTTCCCCCCCACCCGTGTCTCCCGACCCTTCTCCCCCCGTGTCCCCCAACTTATCTTTACCACCCTGTTTCCCCCGACTTGTCTTCCCCCCATGTCCCCTGACTCCTCTTCTCCCCACCCTGTGTCCCCCGACCCTTCTTCCCGACCTTTCATTTCCCCGACCCATCACTCCCCATCTGAGTGCCCCGACATTTCATTACTCCTTTGAGTCCCCTGAACATTCTCCATCACAGTATTTTTATTTTTTTTGAAGTGAAAATTATTTTGCTTTTATAGCCAAGGCTACACATGCTAGCTCATAATACAGGTGTTGGGGGTGGGGAAGAAGGTGTGAGGGGGTGGAAATAAGGTGTGAGGGGTGGGGAAGAAGAGTGAGGGGGTGGGGAAGAAGGTGCGAGGGGGTGGGGAAGAAGGTGCGAGGGGGTGGGGAAGAAGGTGTGAAGGGTGGGGAAGAAGGTGTGAAGGGTGGAGAAGAAGATGATTGCGGTGCCCGAACGTCTGCTTGGGCTGCCCAAGAGTGTGCTAGCTGGTGAGCCCTATAGCAAACAGTCTATTTAACCAGTGTCCTACAGAAAACCGAGGCTCTTGAAACAGTATCCTACCTTAAACAGCGTCTATGTAATCAGTGCCCGACTGCAATCCGTGCATGCAAGAGTTCCTACAGTAAACTGTCTTTTTAACCTGTGTTCAACCTGTGTAAAACAACTATTTTAACAGTGTCCAAGAGTAAGCAGAGCCTCCTGATACAGATTCCGACAGCAAACAGAGTCCATTTTAACAGTGCCATGTAAACAGTGCCCTACAGTTAGCAGTCAATGTAACAGTGCCAAAATAGGGGCAATTTGGACATTGCATCAAAGAAAACATAGTCTATTTCAACAGAGCTCGACAGCAGTCTATTTAGACCTGCTGTAAACAGTTTATTTTAAGAGTGCCCAACAGTAAACAATCTGTTTAAACAGAGCCAGAAAGTTTACAGTGCCTATTTAAACAGTCCTACAATAAACAGTCTGTGTAACCAGTTTCCTACAATAAACAGAGGAGTTTTAAGTACTGGCCGAGAGCAACCAGGGGTTATTTAAACTGTGTCCTATAGCAAACTGTCGATTAAAACAGAGACCTACCTCTGTCTATTTAAACAATGCCCTACAAAAAAACAAAGGCTGTTTAAACAGTGCCTTACAGCAAAAAGAGTCTATTTAAACAGGGCCCTCCAGTAAACAGTCTAATTAAACAGAGCCCTGTAATAAACTGTCTATTTTAAGTGCCCTGCAGCAAACAGGGGCTCTTTAAACAGTATTCTACCGTAAAAGAGCCTATTTAAACAGTATTCTACCGTAAAAGAGCCTATTTAAACAGTATTCTACCGTAAAATGAGCCTATTCAAACAGTGCCCGGCAGCAAACAGAGGCTCCTTAAACACTGCCCAACAACAGAATCTATTTAAACAGAACTCGACAGTCGTCAATATAATAGTGCCCTACAGTAAACAGGGGCTATTTAAACAGAGCCCTGAAGCACTGTATGTGAACAGTGCTTGACCTAAGCTATTGTAATTAAACTTTGTCATACAGCAACCAGAGTTCATTTAAACGGTGCCCTACAGTAAACAATCTATTTAAACAGTACCCTGCAGCAAACAGAGACAATTAAAACAGCGCCCTACAGCAAACAGTCTATTTAAATAGTGCCCTACAGCAAACACTGTAATTAATCAGTGCCCTACAGCAAACCATCTATTTAAATAGAACCCGACAGCAACAGGGACTATTTAAACAGTGCCTTCCAGTAAACAATCTAATTAAACAGTGCCCTACAGAAAAATGAATCTATTTAAACAGCGCATTAACATCTCACACTGAAGAGTGTTTGCAGAGTCTCATCGACAGGTTTGCGGCTGCCTGCAATGAATTTGGCCTAACCATCAGCCTCATGAAAACAAACATCATGGGACAGGACGACAGAAATGCTCCATCCATCAATATCGGCGATCACACTCTGGAAGTGGTTCAAGAGTTCACCTACCTAGTCTCAAATATCACCAGTAACCTGTCTCTCGATGCAGACATCAACAAGCGCATGCGAAAGGCTTCCACTTCTATGTCCAGACTGGCCAAGAGAGTGTGGGAAAATGGCGCACTGACACGGAACACAAAAGTCCGAGTGTATCAAGCCTGTGTCCTCAGTACCTTGCTGTACGGAAGCGAGGCCTGGACAACGTATATCAGCCAAGAGCGACGTCTCAATTCATTCCATCTGCACTGCCTCCGGAGAGTCCTTGGCTTCAGGTGGCAGGACCGCATCGCCAACACAGAAGTCCTCGAGGCGGCCAACATCCCCAGCCGACAGAGTCAGCGGCGTTTAGATGGCTTGGACATGTGAGCCGCATGGAAGATGGCAGAATCCCCAAGGAAACATTGTACAGCGAGCTTGCCACTGGTATCAGACCGACCGGCCGTCCATATCTTCGCTTTAAAGACGTCTGCAAACGTGACATGAAGTCCTGTAACATTGATTACAAGTCGTGGGAGTGAGTTGCCAGTGATCGCCAGAACTGGCGGGCAACCATAAAGGCGGGGCTAAAGCGTGGAGAATCAAAGAGACTTAGCAGTTGGCAGGAAAAAAGACAGAAGCGCAAGGGGAGAACCAACAGTGTAACAGCCCTGACAACCAATTTTTTCCGCAACATTGCCCGACAGCAAACAATCTATTTTAAACATTGCCCTACAGCAAACAATCAATTTAAACATTGCCCGACGGTAAACAATCAATTTAAACATTGCCCGACAGCAAACAATCTATTTTAAACATTGCCCGACAGCAAACAATCAATTTAAACATTGCCCTCCAGCAAACAGTCTTTTTAAAAAGTGCCCGACAGCAAACAATCAATTTAAACATTGCCCTCCAGCAAACAGTCTTTTTAAAAAGTGCCCGACAGCAAACAATCAATTTAAACATTGCCCTCCAGCAAACAGTCTTTTTAAAAAGTGCCCGACAGCAAACAAACAATTTAAACATTGCCCTCCAGCAAACAGTCTTTTAAAAAAGTGCCCGACAGCAAACAATCAATTTAAACATTGCCCGACAGCAAACAGTCTTTTTAAAAAGTGCCCGACAGCAAACAATCAATTTAACCATTGCCCTACAGCAAAAAATCAATTAAAACATTGTCCGACAGTAAACAATCTATTTAAACATTGCCCGACAGTAAACAATCTATTTAAACACTGCCCTACGGAGGTCTATTTAAACAGTACCCGACAATGAACAGTCTATTTAAACAGTGCCCGACAGTAAACAATCTAATTAAACAGTGCCCGACAATAAACAGTCTATTTAAACAGTGCCTGACAGTAAACAATCTATTTAAACACTGCCCGACGGAGGTCTATTTAAACAGAACCCGACAATAAACAGTCTATTTAAACAGTGCCTGACAGTAAACAATCTATTTAAACAGTGCCCGACAATAAACAGTCTATTTAAACAGTGCCTGACAGTAAACAATCTATTTAAACACTGCCCTACGGAGGTCTATTTAAACAGTACCCGACAATAAACAGTCTATTTAAACAGTGCCTGACAGTAAACAATCTATTTAAACAGTACCCGACAATAAACAGTCTATTTAAACAGTGCCTGACAGTAAACAATCTATTTAAACAGTGCCCGACAATAAACAGTCTATTTAAACAGTGCCCAACAGGCAGCAATCTATTCAAACACTGCCCGACAGTAAACAATCTATTTAAACAGTGCCCTACAGTAAACAATCTATTTAAACACTGCCCTACAGTAAACAATCTATTTAAACAGTGCCCGACAGTAAACAATCTATTTAAAAACTGCCCTACAGTAAACAATCTATTTAAACACTGCCCTACAGTAAACAATCTATTTAAACGGTGCCCAACAGCCAACAATCTATTTAAACACTGCCCTACAGTAAACAATCTATTTAAACACTGCCCTACAGTAAACAATCTATTTTAAAACTGCCCTACAGTAAACAATCTATTTAAACAGTGCCCGACAGTAAACAATCTATTTAAACACTGCCCAACAGTAAACAATCTATTTAAAACCTGCCCGACAGTAAACAATCTATTTAAACACTGCCCTACAGTAAACAATCTATTTAAACACTGCCCTACAGTAAACAATCTATTTAAACACTGCCCAACAGTAAACAATCTATTTAAAACCTGCCCGACAGTAAACAATCTATTTAAACACTGCCCTACAGTAAACAATCTATTTAAACACTGCCCTACAGTAAACAACCTATTTAAAACCTGCCCGACAGTAAACAATCTATTTAAACACTGCCCTACAGGAAACAATCTATTTAAACACTGCCCAACAGTAAACAATCTATTTAAAACCTGCCCGACAGTAAACAATCTATTTAAACACTGCCCTACAGTAAACAATCTATTTAAACACTGCCCTACAGTAAACAATCTATTTAAACAGTGCCCTACAGTAAACAATCTATTTAAACACTGCCCTACAGTAAACAATCTATTTAAACACTGCCCTACAGTAAACAATCTATTTAAACACTGCCCTACAGTAAACAATCTATTTAAACAGTGCCCTACAGTAAACAATCTATTTAAACACTGCCCTACAGTAAACAATCTATTTAAAAACTGCCCTACAGTAAACAATCTATTTAAACACTGCCCTACAGTAAACAATCTATTTAAACACTGCCCTACAGTAAACAATCTATTTAAAAACTGCCCTACAATAAACAATCTATTTAAACACTGCCCTACAGTAAACAATCTATTTAAAAACTGCCCTACAGTAAACAATCTATTTAAACACTGCCCTACAGTAAACAATCTATTTAAACACTGCCCTACAGTAAACAATCTATTTAAAAACTGCCCTACAGTAAACAATCTATTTAAACACTGCCCAACAGTAAACAATCTATTTAAAACCTGCCCGACAGTAAACAATCTATTTAAACACTGCCCTACAGTAAACAATCTATTTAAACACTGCCCTACAGTAAACAATCTATTTAAACACTGCCCTACAGTAAACAATCTATTTAAAAACTGCCCTACAGTAAACAATCTATTTAAACACTGCCCTACAGTAAACAATCTATTTAAACACTGCCCTACAGTAAACAATTATTTAAACACTGCCCTACAGTAAACAATCAATTTAAACACTGCCCTACAGTAAACAATCTATTTAAACACTGCCCTACTGTAAACAATCTATTTAAACACTGCCCGACAGTAAACAATCTATTTAAACAGTGCCCTACAGCCAACAATCTATTTAAACACTGCCCTACAGTAAACAATCTATTTAAACAGTGCCCTACAGTAAACAATCTATTTAAACACTGCCCTACAGTAAACAATCTATTTAAAAACTGCCCGACAGTAAACAATCTATTTAAATGGTGCCCAACAGCCAACAATCTATTTAAACACTGCCCGACAGTAAACAATCTATTTAAACACTGCCCTACAGTAAACAATCTATTTAAACACTGCCCTACAGTAAACAATCAATTTAAACACTGCCCTACAGTAAACAATCTATTTAAACACTGCCCTACTGTAAACAATCTATTTAAACACTGCCCGACAGTAAACAATCTATTTAAACACTGCCCTACAGTAAACAATCAATTTAAACACTGCCCTACAGTAAACAATCTATTTAAACACTGCCCTACAGTAAACAATCAATTTAAACACTGCCCTACAGTAAACAATCTATTTAAACACTGCCCTACTGTAAACAATCTATTTAAACACTGCCCGACAGTAAACAATCTATTTAAACACTGCCCTACAGTAAACAATCTATTTAAACACTGCCCTACAGTAAACAATCAATTTAAACACTGCCCTACAGTAAACAATCTATTTAAACACTGCCCGACAGTAAACAATCTATTTAAACAGTGCCCTACAGCCAACAATCTATTTAAACACTGCCCTACAGTAAACAATCTATTTAAACAGTGCCCTACAGTAAACAATCTATTTAAACACTGCCCTACAGTAAACAATCTATTTAAAAACTGCCCGACAGTAAACAATCTATTTAAATGGTGCCCAACAGCCAACAATCTATTTAAACACTGCCCGACAGTAAACAATCTATTTAAACACTGCCCTACAGTAAACAATCTATTTAAACACTGCCCTACAGTAAACAATCTATTTAAACACTGCCCTACAGTAAACAATCAATTTAAACACTGCCCTACAGTAAACAATCTATTTAAACACTGCCCTACTGTAAACAATCTATTTAAACACTGCCCGACAGTAAACAATCTATTTAAACAGTGCCCTACAGCCAACAATCTATTTAAACACTGCCCTACAGTAAACAATCTATTTAAACAGTGCCCTACAGTAAACAATCTATTTAAACACTGCCCTACAGTAAACAATCTATTTAAAAACTGCCCGACAGTAAACAATCTATTTAAATGGTGCCCAACAGCCAACAATCTATTTAAACACTGCCCGACAGTAAACATTCTATTTAAACACTGCCCTACAGTAAACAATCTATTTAAACACTGCCCTACAGTAAACAATCTGTTTAAACAGTGCCCTACAGTAAACAATCTATTTAAACAGTGCCCTACAGCCAACAATCTATTTAAACACTGCCCTACAGTAAACAATCTATTTAAACAGTGCCCTACAGTAAACAATCTATTTAAACAGTGCCCTACAGCCAACAATCTATTTAAACACTGCCCTACAGTAAACAATCTATTTAAACACTGCCCTATAGTAAACAATCTATTTAAACACTGCCCTACAGTAAACAATCTATTTAAAAACTGCCCGAAAGTAAACAATCTATTTAAATGGTGCCCAACAGCCAACAATCTATTTAAACACTGCCCGACAGTAAACAATCTATTTAAACACTGCCCTACAGTAAACAATCTATTTAAACACTGCCCTACAGTAAACAATCTATTTAAACACTGCCCTACAGTAAACAATCTATTTAAAAACTGCCCTACAGTAAACAATCTATTTAAACACTGCCCTACAGTAAACAATCTATTTAAACACTGCCCTACAGGAAACAATCTATTTAAATGGTGCCCTTCAGTAAACAATCTATTTAAACACTGCCCTACAGTAAACAATCTATTTAAACACTGCCCTACAGCCAACAATCTATTTAAACACTGCCCTACAGTAAACAATCTATTTAAACACTGCCCTACAGTAAACAATCTATTTAAACACTGCCCTACAGTAAACAATCTATTTAAAAACTGCCCTACAGTAAACAATCTATTTAAACACTGCCCTACAGTAAACAATCTATTTAAACACTGCCCTACAGGAAACAATCTATTTAAATGGTGCCCTTTAGTAAACAATCTATTTAAACACTGCCCTACAGTAAACAATCTATTTAAACACTGCCCTACAGCCAACAATCTATTTAAACACTGCCCTACAGTAAACAATCGACTTAAACACTGCCCGACAGTAAACAATCTATTTAAACACTGCCCTACAGTAAACAATCTATTTAAACACTGCCCTACAGTAAACAATCTATTTAAACACTGCCCTACAGTAAACAATCTATTTAAACAGTGCCCGACAGTAAACAATCTATTTAAACACTGCCCTACAGTAAACAATCTATTTAAACACTGCCCTACAGTAAACAATCTATTTAAACAGTGCCCTGCAGTAAACAATCTATTTAAACACTGCCCTACAGTAAACAATCTATTTCAACACTGCCCTACAGTAAACAATCTATTTAAACAGTGCCCGACAGTAAACAATCTATTTAAACACTGCCCTCCAGTAAACAATCTATTTAAACACTGCCCTACAGTAAACAATCTATTTAAAAACTGCCCTGCAGTAAACAATCTATTTAAATGGAGCCCAACAGCCAACAATCTATTTAAACACTGCCCTACAGTAAACAATCTATTTAAACACTGCCCTGCAGCCAACAATCTATTTAAACACTGCCCTCCAGTAAACAATCTATTTAAACACTGCCCTACAGTAAACAATCTATTTAAACACTGCCCAACAGCCAGCAATCTATTTAAACACTGCCCTACAGTAAACAATCTATTTAAACACTGCCCTACAGTAAACAATCTATTTAAACACTGCCCTACAGTAAACAATCTATTTCAACACTGCCCGACAGTAAACAATCTATTTCAACACTGCCCTACAGTAAGCAATCTATTTAAACACTGCCCTACAGTAAACAATCTATTTAAAAACTGCCCTACAGTAAACAATCTATTTAAACACTGCCCTACTGTAAACAATCTATTTAAACACTGCCCTACAGTAAACAATCTATTTAAAAACTGCCCTACAGTAAACAATCTATTTAAACACTGCCCTACAGTAAACAATCTATTTAAACACTGCCCTACAGTAAACAATCTATTTAAGCAGTGCCCGACAGTAAACAATCTATTTAAACACTGCCCTACAGTAAACAATCTATTTAAACACTGCCCGACAGTAAACAATCTATTTAAACACTGCCCTACAGTAAACAATCTATTTAAACAGTGCCCTACAGTAAACAATCTATTTAAACACCGCCCTACAGTAAACAATCTATTTAAACACTGCCCTACAGTAAACAATCTATTTAAAAACTGCCCTACAGTAAACAATCTATTTAAACACCGCCCTACAGTAAACAATCTATTTAAACACTGCCCTACAGTAAACAATCTATTTAAACACTGCCCAACAGCCAGCAATCTATTTAAACACTGCCCGACAGTAAACAATCTATTTCAACACTGCCCTACAGTAAACAATCTATTTAAACACCGCCCTACAGTAAACAATCTATTTAAACACTGCCCTACAGTAAACAATCTATTTAAACACTGCCCTACAGTAAACAATCTATTTAAACACTGCCCGACAGTAAACAATCTATTTAAACACTGCCCTACAGTAAACAATCTATTTAAACAGTGCCCTACAGTAAACAATCTATTTAAACACCGCCCTACAGTAAACAATCTATTTAAACACCGCCCTACAGTAAACAATCTATTTAAACACTGCCCTACAGTAAACAATCTATTTAAAAACTGCCCTACAGTAAACAATCTATTTAAACACTGCCCTACAGTAAACAATCTATTTAAACACTGCCCTACAGTAAACAATCAATTTAAACACTGCCCTACAGTAAACAATCTATTTAAACACTGCCCTACTGTAAACAATCTATTTAAACACTGCCCGACAGTAAACAATCTATTTAAACAGTGCCCTACAGCCAACAATCTATTTAAACACTGCCCTACAGTAAACAATCTATTTAAACAGTGCCCTACAGTAAACAATCTATTTAAACACTGCCCTACAGTAAACAATCTATTTAAAAACTGCCCGACAGTAAACAATCTATTTAAATGGTGCCCAACAGCCAACAATCTATTTAAACACTGCCCGACAGTAAACAATCTATTTAAACACTGCCCTACAGTAAACAATCTATTTAAACACTGCCCTACAGTAAACAATCTGTTTAAACACTGCCCTACAGTAAACAATCTATTTAAACACTGCC
The DNA here is from genome assembly GCF_036365525.1 of Heterodontus francisci. Classification (NCBI taxonomy): domain Eukaryota; kingdom Metazoa; phylum Chordata; class Chondrichthyes; order Heterodontiformes; family Heterodontidae; genus Heterodontus; species Heterodontus francisci. The sequence continues at coordinate 5,351,867 of NC_090411.1, read as the reverse complement.
CTACAGTAAACAATCTATTTAAACACTGCCCTACAGTAAACAATCTATTTAAAAACTGCCCTACAGTAAACAATCTATTTAAACACTGCCCTACAGGAAACAATCTATTTAAATGGTGCCCTTCAGTAAACAATCTATTTAAACACTGCCCTACAGTAAACAATCTATTTAAACACTGCCCTACAGTAAACAATCTATTTAAACACTGCCCTACAGTAAACAATCTATTTAAACCGTGCCCTACAGTAAACAATCTATTTAAACAGTGCCCGACAGTAAACAATCTATTTAAACACTGCCCTACAGTAAACAATCTATTTAAACACTGCCCTACAGTAAACAATCTATTTAAACAGTGCCCTGCAGTAAACAATCTATTTAAACACTGCCCTACAGTAAACAATCTATTTCAACACTGCCCTACAGTAAACAATCTATTTCAACACTGCCCTCCAGTAAACAATCTATTTAAACACTGCCCTCCAGTAAACAATCTATTTAAACACTGCCCTACAGTAAACAATCTATTTAAAAACTGCCCTACAGTAAACAATCTATTTAAGCACTGCCCTACAGTAAACAATCTATTTAAACAGTGCCCTACAGTAAACAATCTATTTAAACACTGCCCTACAGTAAACAATCTATTTAAACACTGCCCTACAGTAAACAATCTATTTCAACACTGCCCTACAGTAAACAATCTATTTAAACAGTGCCGTGCAGTAAACAATCTATTTACACACTGCCCTACAGTAAACAATCTATTTCAACACTGCCCTACAGTAAACAATCTATTTCAACACTGCCCTACAGTAAACAATCTATTTACACACTGCCCTACAGTAAACAATCTATTTACACACTGCCCTACAGTAAACAATCTATTTCAACACTGCCCTACAGTAAACAATCTATTTCAACACTGCCCTACAGTAAACAATCTATTTAAACAGTGCCCTGCAGTAAACAATCTATTTCAACACTGCCCTACAGTAAACAATCTATTTCAACACTGCCCTACAGTAAACAATCAATTTACACACTGCCCTACAGTAAACAATCTATTTACACACTGCCCTACAGTAAACAATCTATTTCAACACTGCCCTACAGTAAACAATCTATTTACACACTGCCCTACAGTAAACAATCTATTTACACACTGCCCTACAGTAAACAATCTATTTCAACACTGCCCTACAGTAAACAATCTATTTAAACAGTGCCCTGCAGTAAACAATCTATTTAAACACTGCCCTACAGTAAACAATCTATTTAAACACTGCCCTCCAGTAAACAATCTATTTAAACACTGCCCTACAGTAAACAATCTATTTAAAAACTGCCCTACAGTAAACAATCTATTTAAACACTGCCTTGCAGTAAACAATCTATTTAAACACTGCCCTACAGTAAACAATCTATTTAAACACTGCCCTGCAGTAAACAATCTATTTAAACACTGCCCTACAGTAAACAATCTATTTAAACACTGCCCAACAGCCAGCAATCTATTTAAACACTGCCCTACAGTAAACAATCTATTTAAAAACTGCCCTACAGTAAACAATCTATTTAAATGGTGCCCAACAGCCAACAATCTATTTAAACACTGCCCAACAGCCAACAATCTATTTAAACAGTGCCCAACAGCCAACCATCTATTAAACACTGCCCTGCAATAAACAATCTATTTAAACAGTGCCCAACAGCCAGCAATCTATTTAAACACTGCCCTGCAGTGAGCAATCGATTTAAATGGTGCCCAACAGCCAGCAATCTATTCAAACACTGCCCTACATAAACAATCTATTTAAACACTGCACGACCGCGGTCTATTTAAGCAGTACCCTGAAGTAAATAGTCTATTTAAACAGTGCCCTACAGCAAACAATCTATTCAAACAGTGCCCAACAGCCAACTATCTATTTAAGCGGTGCCCGACAGTAAACAGTCTATTTAAACAGTGCCCGACAGTAAACAGGAGCGATTTGAACAGTGCCCTACAATTTACACAGTCTATTTAAACAGAGACCTACCTGGCTATTTAACCAGTGCCCTCCAGTAAACAGTCCATTTAAACAGTGCCCTCCAGCAAACAATCTATTTAAACAGTCCCTCACAGTAAACAGGGACGATTTGAACATTGCCCTACAGTTTACACAGTCTATTTAAACAGAGAGCTACTCTGGCAGTATACAGGGGCTATCTAGATAGTGTCATACCAGAAACAGGGGCTATTGAGACAGTCCTGCAGGAATCAGGGGCTATTTAGACAGTGCCCGACAGTAAATAGGGGCTATTTAGACAGAGTCCTGCATTAAACAGGGCCTATTTAGACAGTGTCCTGCTGTAAACAGGGGCTATTTAGACAGTACACGGTGATTTAGAGCTTTGGATCAGAAATTGGCTAGCTGAAAGAAGACAGAGGGTGGTGGTTGATGGCAAATGTTCATCCTGGAGTTTAGTTACTAGTGGTGTACCGCAAGGTTCTGTTTTGGGGCCACTGCTGTTTGTCATTTTTATAAATGACCTGGATGAGGGTGTAGAAGGGTGGGTTAGTAAAATTGCGGATGACACGAAGGTCGGTGGAGTTGTGGATAGTGTCGAAGGGTGTTGTAGGGTACAGAGGGACATAGATAGGCTGCAGAGCTGGGCTGAGAGATGGCAAATGGAGTTTAATGCGGAGAAGTGTGAGGTGATTCACTTTGGAAGGAGTAACAGCAATGCAGAGTACTGGGCTAATGGGAAGATTCTTGGTAGTGTAGATGAGCAGAGAGATCTTGGTATCCAGGTACATAAATCCCTGAAAGTTGCTACCCAGGTTAATAGGGCTGTTAAGAAGGCATATGGTGTGTTAGCTTTTATTAGTAGGGGGATCGAGTTTCGGAGCCACGAGGTCATGATGCAGCTGTACAAAACTCTGGTGAGGCCGCACCTTGAGTATTGCGTGCAGTTCTGGTCACCGCATTATCGGAAGGATGTGGAAGCTTTGGAAAGGGTGCAGAGGAGACTTACTAGAATGTTGCCTGGTATGGAAGGAAGGTCTTACGAGGAAAGGCTGAGGGACTTGAGGTTGTTTTCGTTCGAGAGAAGGAGGAGGAGAGGTGACTTAATAGAGACATACAAGATAATCAGAGGGTTAGATAGGGTGGATAGTGAGAGTCTTTTTCCTCGGATGAGGATGGCAAACACCAGGGGACATAGCTTTAAGTTGAGGGGTGAAAGATATAGGACAGATGTCAGAGGTAGTTTCTTTACGCAGAGAGTAGTAGGGGCGTGGAACGCCCTGCCTGCAACAGTAGTAGACTCGCCAACTTTAAGGGCATTTAAGTGGTCATTGGATAGACATATGGATGTAAATGGAATAGTGTAGGTCAGATGATCGGCGCAACATCGAGGGCCGAAGGGCCTGTACTGCGCTGTAATATTCTAAATGCTAAAGTATCCTACAGAAAACTGGAGCCATTTAGACAGTGTCCTACATTAAACAGGCGTATTTATACAGTGCCCGACAGGAAACAGGGGCTATTTAGACAGTATCCTACAGGAAACTGGAGCTATTTAGACAGTGTGCTACATTAAACAGGGGTATTTATACAGTGTTCTACAGTAAACAGGGGCTATTTAGACAGTGCCCTAGAGGAAACACGGGCTATTTCGACAGTGTCCTGCAGGAAACAGGGGCTATTTGGACAGTCTCACTGTAAACAGGGGCTATTTAGACAGTGTCCTGCAGTAAACAGGGGCTATTTAGACAGTGTCCGACAGTAAACAGGGGCTGCTTATATAGTGTCATACAGTAAACAGGGGCTATTTAGACAGTGTCCTACAGAAAACAGGGGCTATTTAGACAGTGTCCTACAGTAAACAGGGGCTATTTAGACAGAGTCCGTAGTAAACAGGGGCTATTTAGAGAGTGTCCGACAGAAAACAGGGGCTATTTAGACAGTCCCCCACAGTAAACAGGGGCGATTTAGACAGTCTTACAGTAAACAGGGGCTATTTAGACAGTCCCCTACAGTAAACAGGGGCTATTTAGACAGTCTTACAGTAAACAGGGGCTATTTAGACAGTCCCCTACAGTAAACAGGGGCTATTTAGACAGTCTTACAGGAAACAGGGGCTATTTAGACAGTCCCCTACAGTAAACAGAGGCTGTTTCGACAGTCTTACAGTAAACAGGGGCTATTTAGAAAGTCCCCTACAGTAAACAGGGGCTATTTAGACAGTCTAACAGTAAACAGGGGCTATTTAGACAGTCCCCTACAGTAAACAGGGGCTATTTAGACACTTACAGGAAACAGGGGCTATTTAGACAGTCCCAACAGTAAACAGGGGCTATTTAGACAGTCTTACAGTAAACAGGGGCTATTTAGACAGTCCCCTACAGCAAACAGGGGCTATTTAGACTGTCCCCAACAGTAAACCGGGGCTTTTTAGACAGTCCTCTCCAGTAAACAGGGGCTATTTAGACAGTCCCCTACAGTAAACAGAGGCTATTCAGACAGTCTTACAGTAAGGGGCTATTTAGACAGTCCCCTACAGTAAACAGAGGCTATTTGGACAGTCTTACAGTAAACAGGGGCGATTTAGAGTCCCCTACAGTAAACAGGGCCTATTTAGACAGTCTTACAGTAAACAGGGGCTATTTAGACAGTCCCCGACAGTAAGCAGGGGCTATTTAGACAGTCTTACAGTAAACAGGGGCTATTTAGACAGTCCCCTACAGTAAACAGGGGCTATTTAGACAGTCTTACAGTAAACAAGGGCTATTTCGACAGTCCCCGACAGTAAACAGGGTCAATTTAGACAGTCTTACAGTAAACAGGGGCTATTTAGACAGTCCCCTACAGTAAACAGAGGCTATTTAGACAGTCTTACAGTAAACAGGGGCAATTTAGACAGTCCCCTACAGTAAACAGAGGCTATTTAGACAGTCTTACAGTAAACAGGGGCGATTTAGAGTCCCCTACAGTAAACAGGGCCTATTTAGACAGTCTTACAGTAAACAGGGGCTATTTAGACAGTCCCCTACAGTAAACAGGGGCTATTTAGACAGTCTTACAGTAAACAGGGGCTATTTAGACAGTCCCCTACTGTAAACAGAGGCTATTTAGACAGTCTTACAGTAAACAGGGGCTATTTAGACAGTCTCCTACAGTAAACAGGGGCTATTTAGACAGTCCCCGACAGTAAACAGGGGCCATTTAGACAGTCCACTACAGTAAACAGGGTCTATTTAGACAGTCCCCTACAGTAAACAGAGGCTATTTAGACAGTCTAACAATAAACAGGGGCTAATTAGAAAGTCCACTACAGTAAAGAGGGGCTATTTAGACAGTCCCCTACAGTAAACAGGGGCTATTTAGACAGTGCCCTCCAGTAAACAGGGGATATTTAGACAGTCCCCGACAGAAAACAGGGGCTATTTGGACAGTAACCTCCAGTAAACAGGGGCTATTTAGACAGTCCCCGACAGTAAACAGGGGCTATTTAGACAGTCCTCTACAGTAAACAGGGGCTATTTGGACAGTGCCCTCCAGGAAACAGGGGCTATTTAGACAGTCCCCTGCAGTAAACAGGGGCTATTTAGACAGTCTTACAGTAAACAGGGGCAATTTCGACAGTCCCCTACAGTAAACAGGGGCTATTTAGACAGTTCCCTGCATTAAACAGGGGCTATTTCGACAGTCTTACAGTAAACAGGGGCTATTTAGACAGTCCCCTACAGTAAACAGAGGCTATTTAGACAGTCTTACAGTTAACAGGGGCTATTTAGACAGTCCCCTACAGCAAACAGGGGCTATTTCGACTGTCCCCTACAGTAAACAGGGGCTATTTAGATTGTCCCCTACAGTAAACAGGGGCTATTTAGACAGTCTTACAGTAAACAAGGGCTATTTCGACAGTCCACTACAGTAAACAGGGTCTATTTAGACAGTCTTACAGTAAACAGGGGCTATTTAGACAGTCCCCTACAGCAAACAGGGGCTATTTAGACTGTCCACAACAGTAAACAGGGGCTTTTTAGACAGTCCTCTACAGTAAACAGGGGCTATTTAGACAGTCCCCTACAGTAAACAGAGGCTATTTAGACAGTCTAACAGTAAACAGGGGCTAGTTAGACAGTCCCCTACAGTAAACAGAGGCTATTTAGACAGTCTTACAGTAAACAGGGGCGATTTAGAGTCCCCTACAGTAAACAGGGCCTATTTAGACAGTCTTTCAGTAAACAGGGGCTATTTAGACAGTCCCCTACAGTAAACAGGGGCTATTTAGACAGTCTTACAGTAAACAAGGGCTATTTCGACAGTCCCCGACAGTAAACAGGGTCAATTTAGACAGTCTTACAGTAAACAGGGGCTATTTAGACAGTCCCCTACAGTAAACAGAGGCTATTTAGGCAGTCTTACAGTAAACAGGGGCTATTTAGACAGTCTTACAGTAAACAGGGCGATTTAGAGTCCCCTACAGTAAACAGGGCCTATTTAGACAGTCTTACAGTAAACAGGGGCTATTTAGACAGTCCCCTACTGTAAACAGTGGCTATTTAGACAGTCTTACAGTAAACAGGGGCTATTTAGACAGCCTCCTCCAGTAAACAGGGGCTATTTAGACAGTCCCCTACAGTAAACAGGGGCCATTTAGACAGTCCACTACAGTAAACAGGGTCTATTTAGACAGTCCCCTACAGTAAACAGAGGCTATTTAGACAGTCTAACAATAAACAGGGGCTAATTAGACAGTCCCCTACAGTAAAGAGGGGCTATTTAGACAGTCCCCTACAGTAAACAGGGGCTATTTAGACAGTGCCCTCCAGTAAACAGGGGATATTTAGACAGTCCCCGACAGTAAACAGGGGCTATTTGGACAGTACCCTCCAGTAAACAGGGGCTATTTAGACAGTCCCCGACAGTAAACAGGGGCTATTTAGACAGTCCTCTACAGTAAACAGGGGCTATTTGGACAGTGCCCTCCAGTAAACAGGGGCTATTTAGACAGTCCCCTGCAGTAAACAAGGGCTATTTAGACAGTCTTACAGTAAACAGGGGCTATTTTGACAGTCCCCTACAGTAAACAGGGGCAATTTAGACAGTCCCCTACAGTAAACAGGGGCTATTTAGACAGTTCCCTGCATTAAACAGGGGCTATTTAGACAGTCTTACAGTAAACAGAGGCTATTTAGACAGTCTTACAGTTAACAGGGGCTATTTAGACAGTCCCCTACAGTAAACAGAGGCTATTTAGACAGTCTTACAGTTAACAGGGGCTATTTAGACAGTCCCCTACAGCAAACAGGGGCTATTTAGACTGTCCCCTACAGTAAACAGGGGCTATTTAGACTCCCCTACAGTAAACAGGGGCTATTTAGACAGTCTTACAGTAAACAAGGGCTATTTCGACAGTCCACTACAGTAAACAGGGTCTATTTAGACAGTCTTACAGTAAACAGGGGCTATTTAGACAGTCCCCTACAGTAAACAGAGTCTATTTACAGTCTTACAGTAAACAGGGGCTATTTAGACAGTCCCCTGCAGTGAACAGAGGCTATTTAGACAGTCTTACAGTAAACAGGGGCGATTTAGACTCCCCTACAGTAAACAGGGCCTATTTAGACAGTCTTACAGTAAACAGGGGCGTTTTATACAGTCCCCTACAGTAAACAGAGGGTATTTAGACAGTGCCCCACAGTAAACAGGGGCTATTTAGACAGTGTCCGACAGTAAACAGGGGCTATTCAGACAGTGCCCTGCAGTAAACAGGGGCTATTTGGACAGTGTCCTCCAATCTACAGGGGCTATTTAGACAGTATCCTACAGAAAACTGGAGCTATTTAGACAGTGTCCTACATTAAACAGGCGTATTTATACAGTGCCCGACAGGAAACAGGGGCTATTTTGACTGTATCCTACAGGAAACTGGAGCTATTTAGACAGTGTGCTACATTAAACAGGGGTATTTATACAGTGTCCTACAGTAAACAGGGGCTATTTAGACAGTGCCCTAGAGGAAACACGGGCTATTTCGACAGTGTCCTGCAGGAAACAGGGGCTATTTGGACAGTCTCACTGTAAACAGGGGCTATTTAGACAGTGTCCTGCAGTAAACAGGGGCTATTTAGACAGTGTCCGACAGTAAACAGGGGCTGCTTATATAGTGTCATACAGTAAACAGGGGCTATTTAGACAGTGTCCTACAGATAACAGGGGCTATTTAGACAGTGTCCTACAGAAAACAGGGGCTATTTAGACAGTGTCCTACAGAAAACAGGGGCTATTTAGACAGTCCCCGACAGTAAACAGGGGCGATTCAGACAGTCTTACAGTAAACAGGGGCTATTTAGACAGTCCCCTACAGTAAACAGGGGCTATTTAGACAGTCTTACAGTAAACAGGGGCTATTTAGACAGTCCCCTACAGTAAACAGGGGCTATTTAGACAGTCTTACAGGAAACAGGGGCTATTTAGACAGTCCCCGACAGTAAACAGAGGCTATTTAGACAGTCTTACAGTAAACAGGGTCTATTTAGACAGTCCCCTACAGTAAACAGGGGCTATTTAGACACTTACAGTAAACAGGGGCTATTTAGACAGTCCCCTGCATAAAACAGGGGCTATTTAGACAGTCTTACAGTAAACAGGGGCTATTTAGACAGTCCCCTAAAGTAAACAGAGGCTATTTAGACAGTCTTACTGTAAACAGGGGCTATTTAGACAGTCCCCTACAGCAAACAGGGGCTATTTAGACTGTCCCCGACAGTAAACAGGGGCTATTTAGACAGTCTTACAGTAAACAAGGGCTATTTCGACAGTCCCCTACAGTAAACAGGGTCTATTTCGACAGTCTTACAGGAAACAGGGGCTATTTAGACAGTCCCCTACAGTAAACAGAGGCTATTTAGACAGTCTTACAGTAAACAGGGGCTATTTAGACAGTCTTTTTTTTGGGCCTCCTTATCTCGAGAGACAATGGATACGCGCCTGGAGGTGGTCAGTGGTGTGTGAAGCAGCGCCTGGAGTGGCTATAAAGGCCAATTCTGGAGTGACAGGCTCTTCCACAGGTGCTGCAGAGAAATTTGTTTGTTGGGGCTGTTGCACAGTTGGCTCTCCCCTTGCGCCTCTGTCTTTTTTCCTGCCAACTACTAAGTCTCTTCGACTCGCCACAATTTAGCCCTGTCTTTATGGCTGCCCGCCAGCTCTGGCGAATGCTGGCAACTGACTCCCACGACTTGTGATCAATGTCACACGATTTCATGTCGCGTTTGCAGACGTCTTTATAATGGAGACATGGACGGCCGGTGGGTCTGATACCAGTGGCGAGCTCGCTGTACAATGTGTCTTTGGGGATCCTGCCATCTTCCATGCGGCTCACATGGCCAAGCCATCTCAAGCGCCGCTGACTCAGTAGTGTGTATAAGCTGGGGGTGTTGGCCGCTTCAAGGACTTCTGTGTTGGAGATATAGTCCTGCCACCTGATGCCAAGTATTCTCCGAAGGCAGCGAAGATGGAATTAATTGAGACGTCGCTCTTGGCTGGCATACGTTGTCCAGGCCTCGCTGCCGTAGAGCAAGGTACTGATACACTCGGACTTTTGTGTTCCGTGTCAGTGCACCATTTTCCCACACTCTCTTGGCCAGTCTGGACATAGCAGTGGAAGCCTTACCCATGCGCTTGTTGATTTCTGCATCTCGAGACAGGTTACTGGTGATAGTTGAGCCTAGGTAGGTGAACTCTTGAACCACTTCCAGAGCGTGGTCGCCAATATTGATGGATGGAGCATTTCTGACATCCTGCCCCATGATGTTCGTTTTCTTGAGGCTGATGGTTCGGCCAAATTCATTGCAGGCAGACGCAAACCTGTCGATGAGACTCTGCAGGCATTCTTCAGTGTGAGATGTTAAAGCAGCATCGTCAGCAAAGAGGAGTTCTCTGATGAGGACTTTCCGTACTTTGGACTTCGCTCTTAGACGGGCAAGGTTGAACAACCTGCCCCCTGATCTTGTGTGGAGGAAAATTCCTTCTTCAGAGGATTTGAACGCATGTGAAAGCAGCAGGGAGAAGAAAATCCCAAAAAGTGTGGGTGCGAGAACACAGCCCTGTTTCACACCACTCAGGATAGGAAAGGGCTCTGATGAGGAGCCACCATGTTGAATTGTGCCTTTCATATTGTCATGGAATGAGGTGATGATACTTAGCAGCTTTGGTGGACATCCGATCTTTTCTAGTAGTCTGAAGAGACCACGTCTGCTGACGAGGTCAAAGGCTTTGGTGAGATCAATGAAAGCAATGGAGAGGGGCATCTGTTGTTCACGGCATTTCTCCTGTATCTGACGAAGGGAGAACAGCATGTCAATAGTCGATCTCTCTGCACGAAAGCCACACTGTGCCTCAGGGTAGACGCGCTCGGCCAGCTTCTGGAGCCTGTTCAGAGCGACTCGAGCAAAGACTTTCCCCACTATGCTGAGCAGGGAGATTCCACGGTAGTTGTTGCAGTCACCGCGGTCACCTTTGTTTTTATAGAGGGTGATGATGTTGGCATCGCGCATGGCTGGAGTGACTGCTGTAGAAATTTAACCCCCAAAAACAGGTGGTCTGTAAAAATTTTAAATACCTCAAACCGAACTCAACCCGCCCATTTCCAATTTTAACATAGGTGAGGTGGGGAGAAGGCAACCAACTCGCCCCCCAGGGGGCGGGTTGGACATTTAAATACTATAATGAGGTGGTGGAGAAGAGAAGGGAGAAAAAAAATCTGCAGTGAGAGAAATTGTGAAGGAAAAGTTAACCCCTACAGTAAACAGAGGCTATTTAGACAGTCACAGTAAACAGGGGCGATTTAGAGTCCCCTACAGTAAACAGGGCCTATTTAGACAGTCTTACAGTAAACAGGGGCTATTTAGACAGTCCCCTACAGTAAACAGGGGCTATTTAGACAGTCTTACAATAAATAGGGGCTATTTAGACAGTCCCCTACTGTAAACAGAGGCTATTTAGACAGTCTTACAGTAAACAGGGGCTATTTAGACAGTCTCCTGCAGTAAACAGGGGCTATTTGGACAGTCCCCTGCAGTAAAAAGGGGCCATTTAGACATTCCACTGCAGTAAACAGGGTCTATTTAGACAGTCCCCTGCAGTAAACAGAGGCTATTTAGACAGTCTAACAATAAACAGGGGCTAATTAGACAGTCCCCGACAGTAAAGAGGGGCTATTTAGACAGTCCCCTAAAGAAAACAGGGGCTATTTAGACAGTGCCCTCCAGTAAACAGGGGATATTTAGACAGTCCCCGACAGTAAACAGGGGCTATTTGGACAGTACCCTCCAGTAAACAGGGGCTATTTAGACAATCCCCTACAGTAAACAGGGGCTATTTAGACAGTCCTCTACAGTAAACAGGGGCTATTTGGACAGTGCCCTCCAGTAAACAGGGGCTATTTAGACAGTCCCCTACAGTAAACAGGGGCTATTTAGACAGTCTGACAGTAAACAGGGGCTATTTAGACAGTCCCCCACAGTAAACAGGGGCTATTTAGACAGTCCCCCACAGTAAACAGGGGCTATTTAGACACCTTCCTGCATTAAACAGGGGCTATTTATAAAGTGCCCTACAGTAAACAGGGTCTATTTAGACAGTGTCCTACAGTAAACAGGGGCTATTTAGACAGTGTCCTGCAGTAAACTTGGGCTATTTTGATAGTGTCCTGCAGTAAACACGGGCTATTTCGACAGTGTCCGACACTAAACTTGGGCTATTTGGACAGTGCCCTCCAGTAAACAGGGGCTATTTCGACAGTGTCCTGCAGTAAACTTGGGCTATTTTGACAGTGTCCTACAGTAAACCTGGGCTATTTTGACAGTCTTACAGTAAACAAGGGCTATTTAGACAGTCCCCTACAGTAAACAGGGTCTATTTAGACAGTCTTACAGTAAACAGGGGCTATTTAGACAGTCCCCTACAGTAAACAGAGGCTATTTAGACAGTCTTACAGTAAACAGGGGCTATTTAGACAGTCCCCGACAGTAAACAGGGGCTATTTAGACAGTCCCCTACAGTAAACAGCGGCTATTTAGACAGTCTTACAGTAAACAGGGTCTATTTAGACAGTCCCCTACAGTAAACAGGGGCTATTTAGACAGTCTTACAGTAAACAGGGGCTATTTAGACAGTCCCCTGCAGTAAACAGGGGCTATTTAGACAGTCTTACAGTAAACAGGGGCTATTTAGACAGTCCCCTACAGTAAACAGAGGCTATTTAGACAGTCTTACAGTAAACAGGGGCTATTTAGACAGTCCCCTACAGCAAACAGGGGCTATTTAGACAGTCCCCTCCAGCAAACAGGGGCTATTTAGACTGTCCCCGACAGTAAACAGGGGCTATTTAGACAGTCTTACTGTAAACAAGGGCTATTTCGACTGTCCCCTACAGTAAACCGGGTCTATTTAGACAGTCTTACAGGAAACAGGGGCTATTTAGACAGTCCCCTACAGTAAACAGAGGCTATTTAGACAGTCTTACAGTAAACAGGGGCTATTTAGACAGTCCCCTACAGTAAACAGAGGCTATTTAGACTCACAGTAAACAGGGGCGATTTAGAGTCCCCTACAGTAAACAGGGTCTATTTAGACAGTCTTACAGGAAACAGGGGCTATTTAGACTGTCCCCTACAGTAAACAGAGGCTATTTAAACAGTATTACAGTAAACAGGGGCTATTTAGACAGTCACAGTAAACAGGGGCGATTTAGAGTCCCCTACAGTAAACAGGGCCTATTTAGACAGTCTTACAGTAAACAGGGGCTATTTAGACAGTCCCCTACAGTAAACAGGGGCTATTTAGACAGTCTTACAGTAAACAGGGGCTATTTAGACAGTCCCCTACTGTAAACAGAGGCTATTTAGACAGTCTTACAGTAAACAGGGGCTATTTAGACAGTCTCCTGCAGTAAACAGGGGCTATTTGGACAGTCCCCTGCAGTAAAAAGGGGCCATTTAGACATTCCACTGCAGTAAACAGGGTCTATTTAGACAGTCCCCTACAGTAAACAGAGGCTATTTAGACAGTCTAACAATAAACAGGGGCTAATTAGACAGTCCCCGACAGTAAAGAGGGGCTATTTAGACAGTCCCCTAAAGTAAACAGGGGCTATTTAGACAGTGCCCTCCAGTAAACAGGGGATATTTAGACAGTCCCCGACAGTAAACAGGGGCTATTTGGACAGTACCCTCCAGTAAACAGGGGTTATTTAGACAGTCCCCTACAGTAAACAGGGGCTATTTAGACAGTGCCCTCCAGTAAACAGGGGATATTTAGACAGTCCCCGACAGTAAACAGGGGCTATTTGGACAGTACCCTCCAGTAAACAGGGGTTATTTAGACAGTCCCCTCCAGTAAACAGGGGCTATTTAGACAGTCCTCTACAGTAAACAGGGGCTATTTGGACAGTGCCCTCCAGTAAACAGGGGCGATTTCGACAGTCCCCTACAGTAAACAGGGGCTATTTAGACAGTCTTACAGTAAACAGGGGCTATTTAGACAGTCCCCCACAGTAAACAGGGGCTATTTCGAAAGTCCCCCACAGTAAACAGGGGCTATTCAGACACTTCCCTGCATTAAACAGGGGCTATTTATAAAGTGCCCTACAGTAAACAGGGTCTATTTAGACAGTGTCCTACAGTAAACAGGGGCTACTTAGACAGAGTCCTGCAGTAAACTTGGGCTATTTTGATAGTGTCCTGCAGTAAACACGGGCTATTTCGACAGTGTCCTACACTAAACTTGGGCTATTTAGACAGTGTCCTACAGTAAACAGGGGCTATTTGGACAGTGTCCTACAGTTGAACAGGGGCTATTTATACAGTGTCCGACAGTAAACTTGGGCTATTTAGACAGTGTCCTACAGTAAACCTGGGCTATTTTGACAGTCTTACAGTAAAGAAGGGCTATTTAGACAGTCCCCTACAGTAAACAGGGTCTATTTAGACAGTCTTACAGTAAACAGGGGCTATTTAGACAGTCCCCTACAGTAAACAGAGGCTATTTAGACAGTCTTACAGTAAACAGGGGCTATTTAGACAGTCCCCGACAGTAAACAGGGGCTATTTAGACAGTCCCCTACAGTAAACAGCGGCTATTTAGACAGTCTTACAGTAAACAGGGTCTATTTAGACAGTCCCCTACAGTAAACAGGGGCTATTTAGACAGTCTTACAGTAAACAGGGGCTATTTAGACAGTCCCCTGCAGTAAACAGGGGCTATTTAGACAGTCTTACAGTAAACAGGGGCAATTTAGACAGTCTTACAGTAAACAGGGGCTATTTAGACAGTCCCCTACAGTAAACAGAGGCTATTTAGACAGTCTTACAGTAAACAGGGGCTATTTAGACAGTCCCCGACAGTAAACAGGGGCTATTTAGACAGTCCCCTACAGTAAACAGCGGCTATTTAGACAGTCTTACAGTAAACAGGGTCTATTTAGACAGTCCCCTACAGTAAACAGGGGCTATTTAGACAGTCTTACAGTAAACAGAGGCTATTTAGACAGTCTTACAGTAAACAGGGGCTATTTAGACAGTGTCCTACAGTTGAACAGGGGCTATTTATACAGTGTCCTACAGTAAACCTGGGCTATTTTGACAGTCTTACAGTAAACAAGGGCTATTTAGACAGTCCCCTACAGTAAACAGGGGCTATTTAGACAGTCTTACAGTAAACAGAGGCTATTTAGACAGTCTTACAGTAAACTTGGGCTATTTAGACAGTGTCCTACAGTAAACCTGGGCTATTTTGACAGTCTTACAGTAAAGAAGGGCTATTTAGACAGTCCCCTACAGTAAACAGGGTCTATTTAGACAGTCTTACAGTAAACAGGGGCTATTTAGACAGTCCCCTACAGTAAACAGAGGCTATTTAGACAGTCTTACAGTAAACAGGGGCTATTTAGACAGTCCCCGACAGTAAACAGGGGCTATTTAGACAGACCCCTACAGTAAACAGCGGCTATTTAGACAGTCTTACAGTAAACAGGGTCTATTTAGACAGTCCCCTACAGTAAACAGGGGCTATTTAGACAGTCTTACAGTAAACAGGGGCTATTTAGACAGTCCCCTGCAGTAAACAGGGGCTATTTAGACAGTCTTACAGTAAACAGGGGCAATTTAGACAGTCCCCTACAGTAAACAGAGGCTATTTAGACAATCTTACAGTAAACAGGGGCTATTTAGACAGTCCCCTGCAGTAAACAGGGGCTATTTAGACAGTCTTACAGTAAACAGGGGCAATTTAGACAGTCCCCTACAGTAAACAGAGGCTATTTAGACAGTCTTACAGTAAACAGGGGCGATTTCGACAGTCCCCTACAGTAAACAGGGGCTATTTAGACAGTCTTACAGTAAACAGGGGCTATTTAGACAGTCCCCCACAGTAAACAGGGGCTATTTCGAAAGTCCCCCACAGTAAACAGGGGCTATTCAGACACTTCCCTGCATTAAACAGGGGCTATTTATAAAGTGCCCTACAGTAAACAGGGTCTATTTAGACAGTGTCCTACAGTAAACAGGGGCTACTTAGACAGAGTCCTGCAGTAAACTTGGGCTATTTTGATAGTGTCCTGCAGTAAACACGGGCTATTTCGACAGTGTCCTACACTAAACTTGGGCTATTTAGACAGTGTCCTACAGTAAACAGGGGCTATTTGGACAGTGCCCTCCAGTAAACACGGGCTATTTCGACAGTGTCCTACAGTTGAACAGGGGCTATTTATACAGTGTCCGACAGTAAACTTGGGCTATTTAGACAGTGTCCTACAGTAAACCTGGGCTATTTTGACAGTCTTACAGTAAAGAAGGGCTATTTAGACAGTCCCCTACAGTAAACAGGGTCTATTTAGACAGTCTTACAGTAAACAGGGGCTATTTAGACAGTCCCCTACAGTAAACAGAGGCTATTTAGACAGTCTTACAGTAAACAGGGGCTATTTAGACAGTCCCCGACAGTAAACAGGGGCTATTTAGACAGTCCCCTACAGTAAACAGCGGCTATTTAGACAGTCTTACAGTAAACAGGGTCTATTTAGACAGTCCCCTACAGTAAACAGGGGCTATTTAGACAGTCTTACAGTAAACAGGGGCTATTTAGACAGTCCCCTGCAGTAAACAGGGGCTATTTAGACAGTCTTACAGTAAACAGGGGCAATTTAGACAGTCCCCTACAGTAAACAGAGGCTATTTAGACAGTCTTACAGTAAACAGGGGCTATTTAGACAGTCCCCTACAGCAAACAGGGGCTATTTAGACTGTCCCCGACAGTAAACAGGGGCTATTTAGACACTTACAGTAAACAAGGGCTATTTCGACAGTCCCCTACAGTAAACAGGGTCTATTTAGACAGTCTTACAGGAAACAGGGGCTATTTAGACAGTCCCCTACAGTAAACAGAGGCTATTTAGACAGTCTTACATTAAACAGGGGCTATTTAGACAGTCCCCTACAGTAAACAGAGGCTATTTAGACAGTCACAGTAAACAGGGGCGATTTAGATTAGATTAGATTAGATTAGAGATACAGCACTGAAACAGGCCCTTCGGCCCACCGAGTCTGTGCCGAACATCAACCACCCATTTACACTAATCCTACACTAATCCCACATTCCCACCAAACACCCCCACCTGTCCCTATATTTCCCGACCACCTACCTACACTAGTGACAATTTATAATGGCCAATTTACCTATCAACCTGCAAGTCTTTTGGCTTGTGGGAGGAAACCGGAGCACCCGGAGAAAACCCACGCAGACACAGGGAGAACTTGCAAACTCCACACAGGCAGTACCTGGAATCGAACCCAGGTCCCTGGAGCTGTGAGGCTGCGGTGCTAACCACTGCGCCACTGTGCCGCCCTGTTTTAGAGTCCCCTACAGTAAACAGGGTCTATTTAGACAGTCTTACAGGAAACAGGGGCTATTTAGACAGTCCCCTACAGTAAACAGAGGCTATTTAGACAGTCTTACAGTAAACAGGGGCTATTTAGACAGTCCCCGACAGTAAACAGAGGCTATTTAGACAGTCACAGTAAACAGGGGCGATTTAGAGTCCCCTACAGTAAACAGGGCCTATTTAGACAGTCTTACAGTAAACAGGGGCTATTTAGACAGTCCCCTACAGTAAACAGGGGCTATTTAGACAGTCTTACAGTAAACAGGGGCTATTTAGACAGTCCCCTACTGTAAACAGAGGCTATTTAGACAGTCTTACAGTAAACAGGAGCTATTTAGACAGTCTCCTGCAGTAAACAGGGGCTATTTGGACAGTCCCCTGCAGTAAAAAGGGGCCATTTAGACATTCCACTGCAGTAAACAGGGTCTATTTAGACAGTCCCCTACAGTAAACAGAGGCTATTTAGACAGTCTAACAATAAACAGGGGCTAATTAGACAGTCCCCGACAGTAAAGAGGGGCTATTTAGACAGTCCCCTAAAGTAAACAGGGGCTATTTAGACAGTGCCCTCCAGTAAACAGGGGATATTTAGACAGTCCCCGACAGTAAACAGGGGCTATTTGGACAGTACCCTCCAGTAAACAGGGGCTATTTAGACAGTCCCCTACAGTAAACAGGGGCTATTTAGACAGTCCTCTACAGTAAACAGGGGCTATTTGGACAGTGCCCTCCAGTAAACAGGGGCTATTTAGACAGTCCCCTACAGTAAACAGGGGCTATTTAGACAGTCTTACAGTAAACAGGGGCTATTTAGACAGTCCCCCACAGTAAACAGGGGCTATTTAGACAGTCCCCCACAGTAAACAGGGGCTATTTAGATACTTCCCTGCATTAAACAGGGGCTATTTATAAAGTGCCCTACAGTAAACAGGGTCTATTTAGACAGTGTCCTACAGTAAACAGGGGCTACTTAGACAGTGTCCTGCAGTAAACTTGGGCTATTTTGATAGTGTCCTGCAGTAAACACGGGCTATTTCGACAGTGTCCTACACTAAACTTGGGCTATTTAGACAGTGTCCTACAGTAAACCTGGGCTATTTTGACAGTCTTACAGTAAACAAGGGCTATTTAGACAGTCCCCTACAGTAAACAGGGTCTATTTAGACAGTCTTACAGTAAACAGGGGCTATTTAGACAGCCCCCTACAGTAAACAGAGGCTATTTAGACAGTCTTACAGTAAACAGGGGCTATTTAGACAGTCCCCTACACCAAACAGGGGCTATTTAGACTGTCCCCGACAGTAAACAGGGGCTATTTAGACAGTCTTACAGTAAACAAGGGCTATTTCGACAGTCCCCTACAGTAAACAGGGTCTATTTAGACAGTCTTACAGGAAACAGGGGCTATTTAGACAGTCCCCTACAGTAAACAGAGGCTATTTAGACAGTCTTACAGTAAACAGGGGCTATTTAGACAGTCCCCTACAGTAAACAGAGGCTATTTAGACAGTCACAGTAAATAGGGGCTATTTAGAGTCCCCTACAGTAAACAGGGCCTATTTAGACAGTCTTACAGTAAACAGGGGCTATTTTGACAGTGTCCTACAGTTGAACAGGGGCTATTTATACAGTGTCCTACAGTAAACTTGGGCTATTTAGACAGTGTCCTACAGTAAACCTGGGCAATTTTGACAGTCTTACAGTAAAGAAGGGCTATTTAGACAGTCCCCTACAGTAAACAGGGTCTATTTAGACAGTCTTACAGTAAACAGGGGCTATTTAGACAGTCCCCTACAGTAAACAGAGGCTATTTAGACAGTCTTACAGTAAACAGGGTCTATTTAGACAGTCCCCGACAGTAAACAGGGGCTATTTAGACAGTCCCCTACAGTAAACAGCGGCTATTTAGACAGTGCCCTACAGTAAACAGGGGCTAGTTAGACAGTGTCCGACAGTAAACAGGGGCTATTTAAACAGTCTTACAGTAAACAGGGGCGATTTAGAGTCCCCTACAGTAAACAGGGCCTATTTAGACAGTCTTACAGAAAACTGGGGCTATTTAGACAGTCCCCTACAGTCAACAGGGGCTATTTAGACAGTCTTCCAGTAAACAGGGGCTATTTAGACAGTCCCCTACTGTAAACAGAGGCTATTTAGACAGTCTTACAGTCAACAGGGACTATTTAGACAGTCCCCTACAGTAAACAGAGGCTATTTAGACAGTCTTACAGTAAACAGGGGCTATTTAGACAGTCTCCTACAGTAAACAGGGGCTATTTATACAGTCCCCTACAGAAAACAGAGGCTATTTAGACAGTGCCCTACAGTAAACAGGGGCTATTTAGACAGTGTCCGACAGTAAACAGGGGCTATTCAGACAGTGCCCTGCAGTAAACATGGGCTATTTGGACAGATCCCTCCAGTAAACAGGGGCTATTTAGACAGTCCCCTACAGTAAACAGCGGCTATTTAGACAGTGCCCTACAGTAAACAGGGGCTATTTAGACAGTGTCCGACAGTAAACAGGGGCTATTTAGACAGTCTTACAGTAAACAGGGGCGATTTAGAGTCCCCTACAGTAAACAGGGCCTATTTAGACAGTCTTACAGTAAACAGGGGCTATTTAGACAGTCCCCTACAGTCAACAGGGGCTATTTAGACAGTCTTCCAGTAAACAGGGGCTATTTAGACAGTCCCCTACTGTAAATAGAGGCTATTTAGACAGTCTTACAGTCAACAGGGACTATTTAGACAGTCCCCTACAGTAAACAGAGGCTATTTAGACAGTCTTACAGTAAACAGGGGCTATTTAGAAGGTCTCCTACAGTAAACAGGGGCTATTTATACAGTCCCCTACAGTAAACAGAGGCTATTTAGACAGTGCCCTACAGTAAACAGGGGCTATTTAGACAGTCCGACAGTAAACAGGGGCTATTCAGACAGTGCCCTGCAGTAAACATGGGCTATTTGGACAGATTCCTCCAGTAAACAGGGGCTATTTAGACAGTCCCCTACAGTAAACAGGGGCTATTTAGACAGTCCCCTACAGTAAACAGGGGCTATTTAGACAGTTCCCTGCATTAAACAGGGGCTATTTATACAGTGCCCGACAGTAAACAGGGGCTATTTAGACAGTCCCCTACAGTAAACAGAGGCTATTTAGACAGTCTTACAGTAAACAGGGGCTATTTAGACAGTCCCCTGCAGCAAACAGGGGCTATTTAGACTGTCCCCTACAGTAAACAGGGGCTATTTAGACAGTCCCCTACAGTAAACAGGGGCTATTTAGACAGTCTTACTGTAAACAAGGGCTATATCGACAGTCCCCTACAGTAAACAGGGTCTATTTGGACAGTATTACAGTAAACAGGGGCTATTTAGACAGTCCCTTACAGTAAACAGAGGCTATTTATACAGTCTTACAGTAAACAGGGGCTATTTAGACAGTCCCCTACAGTAAACAGAGGCTATTTAGACAGTCTTACAGTAAACAGGGGCGATTTAGAGTCCCCTACAGTAAACAGGGCCTATTTAGACAGTCCCCTACAGTAAACAGAGGCTATTTAGACAGTGCCCTACAGTAAACAGGGGCTATTTAGACAGTGTCCGACAGTAAACAGGGGCTATTCAGACAGTGCCCTGCAGTAAACATGGGCTATTTGGACAGTGCCCTCGAGTAAACAGGGGCTATTTAGACAGTGTCCAGCAGTAAACAGGGGCTATTTAGATAGTGTCCTCCAATCTGCAGGGGCTATTTAGACAGTATCCTACAGAAAACTGGAGCTATTTAGACAGTGTCCTAAATTAAACAGGCGTATTTATACAGTGCCCGACAGGAAACAGGGGCTATTTAGACAGTATCCTACAGGAAACTGGAGCTATTTAGACAGTGTGCTACATTAAACAGGGGTATTTATACAGTGTCCTACAGTAAACAGGGGCTATTTAGACAGTGCCCTCGAGTAAACAGGGGCTATTTCGACAGTGTCCTGCAGGAAACAGGGGCTATTTGGACAGTCTCACTGTAAACAGGGGCTATTTCGACAGTGTCCTGCAGTAAACAGGGGCTATTTAGACAGTGTCCGACAGTAAACAGGGGCTGCTTATATAGTGTCATACAGCAAACAGGGGCTATTTAGACAGTGTCCTACACTAAACAGGGGCTATTTAGACAGTGTCCTACAGTAAACAGGGGCTATTTAGACAGAGTCCGTAGTAAACAGGGGCTATTTAGACAGTGTCCTACAGAAAACAAGGGCTATTTAGACAGTGTCCTGCAGAAAACAGGGGCTATTTAGACAGTCCCCTACAGTAAACAGGGGCGATTTAGACAGTCTTACAGTAAACAGGGGCTATTTAGACAGTCCCCTACAGTAAACAGGGGCTATTTAGACAGTCTTACAGTAAACAGGGGCTATTTAGACAGTCCCCTACAGTAAACAGGGGCTATTTCGACAGTCTTACAGTAAACAGGGGCTATTTAGACAGTCCCCTACAGTAAACAGAGGCTATTTAGACAGTCTTACAGTAAACAGGGGCTATTTAGACAGTCCCCTACAGTAATCAGGGGCTATTTAAACAGTCTTACAGTAAACAGGGGCTATTTAGACAGTCCCCTACAGTAAACAGAGGCTATTTAGACAGTCTTACAGTAAACAGGGGCTATTTAGACAGTCCCCTACAGCAAACAGGGGCTATTTAGACTGTCCCCTACAGTAAACAGGGGCTATTTGGACAGTCCCCTACAGTAAACAGGGGGGATTTAGAGTCCCCTACAGTAAACAGGGCCTATTTAGACAGTCTTACAGTAAACAGGGGCTATTGAGACAGTCCCCTACATTAAACAGGGGCTATTTAGACATTCTTACAGTAAACAGGGGCTATTTAGACAGTCCCCTACTGTAAACAGAGGCTATTTAGACAGTCTTACCGTAAACAGGGGCTATTTAGATAGTCACCGACAGTAAACAGGGGCTATTTAGACAGTCCCCTACAGTAAACAGGGGCCATTTAGACAGTTCACTACAGTAAACAGGGTCTATTTAGACAGTCCCCTACAGTAAACAGAGGCTATTTAGACAGTCTAACAATAAACAGGGGCTAATTAGACAGTCCCCTACAGTAAAGAGGGGCTATTTAGACAGTCACCTCCAGTAAACAGGGGCTATTTAGACAGTCCCCTACAGTAAACAGAGGCTATTTAGACAGTCTTACAGTAAACAGGGTCTATTTAGACAGTCCCCGACAGTAAACAGAGGCTATTTAGACAGTCGTACAGTAAACAGGGGCGATTTAGAGTCCCCTACAGTAAACAGGGCCTATTTAGACAGTCTTACAGTAAACAGGGGCTATTTAGACAGTCCCCTACAGTAAACAGGGGCTATTTAGACAGTCTTACAGTAAACAGGGGCTATTTAGACAGTCCCCTACTGTAAACAGAGGCTATTTAGACAGTCTTACAGTAAACAGGGGCTATTTAGACAGTCTCCGACAGTAAACAGAGGCTATTTAGACAGTCGTACAGTAAACAGGGGCGATTTAGAGTCCCCTACAGTAAACAGGGCCTATTTAGACAGTCTTACAGTAAACAGGGGCTATTTAGACAGTCCCCTACAGTAAACAGGGGCTATTTAGACAGTCTTACAGTAAACAGGGGCTATTTAGACAGTCCCCTACTGTAAACAGAGGCTATTTAGACAGTCTAACAATAAACAGGGGCTAATTAGACAGTGCCCTGCAGTAAACATGGGCTATTTGGACAGTGCCCTCGAGTAAACAGGGGCTATTTAGACAGTGTCCAGCAGTAAACAGGGGCTATTTAGATAGTGTCCTCCAATCTACAGGGGCTATTTAGACAGCATCCTAAGAAATCTGGAGCTATTTAGACAGTGTCCTAAATTAAACAGGCGTATTTATACAGTGCCCGACAGGAAACAGGGGCTATTTAGACAGTATCCTACAGGAAACTGGAGCTATTTAGACAGTGTGCTACATTAAACAGGTGTATTTATACAGTGTCCTACAGTAAACAGGGGCTAGTTAGACAGTGCCCTCGAGTAAACAGGGGCTATTTCGACAGTGTCCTGCAGGAAACAGGGGCTATTTGGACAGTGTCCGACAGTAAACAGGGGCTGCTTATATAGTGTCATACAGTAAACAGGGGCTATTTAGACAGTGTCCTACACTAAACAGGGGCTATTTAGACAGTGCCCTACAGTAAACAGGGGCTATTTAGACAGTGTCCGACAGTAAACAGGGGCTATTCAGACAGTGCCCTGCAGTAAACATGGGCTATTTGGACAGATCCCTCCAGTAAACAGGGGCTATTTAGACAGTCCCCTACAGTAAACAGCGGCTATTTAGACAGTGCCCTACAGTAAACAGGGGCTATTTAGACAGTGTCCGACAGTAAACAGGGGCTATTTAGACAGTCTTACAGTAAACAGGGGCGATTTAGAGTCCCCTACAGTAAACAGGGCCTATTTAGACAGTCTTACAGTAAACAGGGGCTATTTAGACAGTCCCCTACAGTCAACAGGGGCTATTTAGACAGTCTTCCAGTAAACAGGGGCTATTTAGACAGTCCCCTACTGTAAATAGAGGCTATTTAGACAGTCTTACAGTCAACAGGGACTATTTAGACAGTCCCCTACAGTAAACAGAGGCTATTTAGACAGTCTTACAGTAAACAGGGGCTATTTAGAAGGTCTCCTACAGTAAACAGGGGCTATTTATACAGTCCCCTACAGTAAACAGAGGCTATTTAGACAGTGCCCTACAGTAAACAGGGGCTATTTAGACAGTCCGACAGTAAACAGGGGCTATTCAGACAGTGCCCTGCAGTAAACATGGGCTATTTGGACAGATTCCTCCAGTAAACAGGGGCTATTTAGACAGTCCCCTACAGTAAACAGGGGCTATTTAGACAGTCCCCTACAGTAAACAGGGGCTATTTAGACAGTTCCCTGCATTAAACAGGGGCTATTTATACAGTGCCCGACAGTAAACAGGGGCTATTTAGACAGTCCCCTACAGTAAACAGAGGCTATTTAGACAGTCTTACAGTAAACAGGGGCTATTTAGACAGTCCCCTGCAGCAAACAGGGGCTATTTAGACTGTCCCCTACAGTAAACAGGGGCTATTTAGACAGTCCCCTACAGTAAACAGGGGCTATTTAGACAGTCTTACTGTAAACAAGGGCTATATCGACAGTCCCCTACAGTAAACAGGGTCTATTTGGACAGTATTACAGTAAACAGGGGCTATTTAGACAGTCCCTTACAGTAAACAGAGGCTATTTATACAGTCTTACAGTAAACAGGGGCTATTTAGACAGTCCCCTACAGTAAACAGAGGCTATTTAGACAGTCTTACAGTAAACAGGGGCGATTTAGAGTCCCCTACAGTAAACAGGGCCTATTTAGACAGTCCCCTACAGTAAACAGAGGCTATTTAGACAGTGCCCTACAGTAAACAGGGGCTATTTAGACAGTGTCCGACAGTAAACAGGGGCTATTCAGACAGTGCCCTGCAGTAAACATGGGCTATTTGGACAGTGCCCTCGAGTAAACAGGGGCTATTTAGACAGTGTCCAGCAGTAAACAGGGGCTATTTAGATAGTGTCCTCCAATCTGCAGGGGCTATTTAGACAGTATCCTACAGAAAACTGGAGCTATTTAGACAGTGTCCTAAATTAAACAGGCGTATTTATACAGTGCCCGACAGGAAACAGGGGCTATTTAGACAGTATCCTACAGGAAACTGGAGCTATTTAGACAGTGTGCTACATTAAACAGGGGTATTTATACAGTGTCCTACAGTAAACAGGGGCTATTTAGACAGTGCCCTCGAGTAAACAGGGGCTATTTCGACAGTGTCCTGCAGGAAACAGGGGCTATTTGGACAGTCTCACTGTAAACAGGGGCTATTTCGACAGTGTCCTGCAGTAAACAGGGGCTATTTAGACAGTGTCCGACAGTAAACAGGGGCTGCTTATATAGTGTCATACAGCAAACAGGGGCTATTTAGACAGTGTCCTACACTAAACAGGGGCTATTTAGACAGTGTCCTACAGTAAACAGGGGCTATTTAGACAGAGTCCGTAGTAAACAGGGGCTATTTAGACAGTGTCCTACAGAAAACAAGGGCTATTTAGACAGTGTCCTGCAGAAAACAGGGGCTATTTAGACAGTCCCCTACAGTAAACAGGGGCGATTTAGACAGTCTTACAGTAAACAGGGGCTATTTAGACAGTCCCCTACAGTAAACAGGGGCTATTTAGACAGTCACAGTAAACAGGGGCTATTTAGACAGTCCCCTACAGTAAACAGGGGCTATTTCGACAGTCTTACAGTAAACAGGGGCTATTTAGACAGTCCCCTACAGTAAACAGAGGCTATTTAGACAGTCTTACAGTAAACAGGGGCTATTTAGACAGTCCCCTACAGTAATCAGGGGCTATTTAAACAGTCTTACAGTAAACAGGGGCTATTTAGACAGTCCCCTACAGTAAACAGAGGCTATTTAGACAGTCTTACAGTAAACAGGGGCTATTTAGACAGTCCCCTACAGCAAACAGGGGCTATTTAGACTGTCCCCTACAGTAAACAGGGGCTATTTGGACAGTCCCCTACAGTAAACAGGGGGGATTTAGAGTCCCCTACAGTAAACAGGGCCTATTTAGACAGTCTTACAGTAAACAGGGGCTATTGAGACAGTCCCCTACATTAAACAGGGGCTATTTAGACATTCTTACAGTAAACAGGGGCTATTTAGACAGTCCCCTACTGTAAACAGAGGCTATTTAGACAGTCTTACCGTAAACAGGGGCTATTTAGACAGTCACCGACAGTAAACAGGGGCTATTTAGACAGTCCCCTACAGTAAACAGGGGCCATTTAGACAGTTCACTACAGTAAACAGGGTCTATTTAGACAGTCCCCTACAGTAAACAGAGGCTATTTAGACAGTCTAACAATAAACAGGGGCTAATTAGACAGTCCCCTACAGTAAAGAGGGGCTATTTAGACAGTCACCTCCAGTAAACAGGGGCTATTTAGACAGTCCCCTACAGTAAACAGAGGCTATTTAGACAGTCTTACAGTAAACAGGGTCTATTTAGACAGTCCCCGACAGTAAACAGAGGCTATTTAGACAGTCGTACAGTAAACAGGGGCGATTTAGAGTCCCCTACAGTAAACAGGGCCTATTTAGACAGTCTTACAGTAAACAGGGGCTATTTAGACAGTCCCCTACAGTAAACAGGGGCTATTTAGACAGTCTTACAGTAAACAGGGGCTATTTAGACAGTCCCCTACTGTAAACAGAGGCTATTTAGACAGTCTTACAGTAAACAGGGGCTATTTAGACAGTCTCCGACAGTAAACAGGGGCCATTTAGACAGTTCACTACAGTAAACAGGGTCTATTCAGACAGTCCCCTACAGTAAACAGAGGCTATTTAGACAGTCTAACAATAAACAGGGGCTAATTAGACAGTGCCCTGCAGTAAACATGGGCTATTTGGACAGTGCCCTCGAGTAAACAGGGGCTATTTAGACAGTGTCCAGCAGTAAACAGGGGCTATTTAGATAGTGTCCTCCAATCTACAGGGGCTATTTAGACAGCATCCTAAGAAATCTGGAGCTATTTAGACAGTGTCCTAAATTAAACAGGCGTATTTATACAGTGCCCGACAGGAAACAGGGGCTATTTAGACAGTATCCTACAGGAAACTGGAGCTATTTAGACAGTGTGCTACATTAAACAGGTGTATTTATACAGTGTCCTACAGTAAACAGGGGCTAGTTAGACAGTGCCCTCGAGTAAACAGGGGCTATTTCGACAGTGTCCTGCAGGAAACAGGGGCTATTTGGACAGTGTCCGACAGTAAACAGGGGCTGCTTATATAGTGTCATACAGTAAACAGGGGCTATTTAGACAGTGTCCTACACTAAACAGGGGCTATTTAGACAGTGTCCTACAGTAAACAGGGGCTATTTAGACAGAGTCCGTAGTAAACAGGGGCTATTTAGACAGTGTCCTACAGAAAACAAGGGCTATTTAGACAGTGTCCTGCAGAGAACAGGGGCTATTTAGACAGTCCCCTACAGTAAACAGGGGCGATTTAGACAGTCTTACAGTAAACAGGGGCTATTTAGACAGTCCCCTACAGTAAACAGGGGCTATTTAGACAGTCTTACAGTAAACAGGGGCTATTTAGACAGTCACCTGCAGTAAACAGGGGCTATTTAGACAGTCTGACAGTAAACAGGGGCTATTTAGACAGTCCCCTACAGTAAACAGAGGCTATTTAGACAGTCTTACAGTAAACAGGGGCGATTTAGAGTCCCCTACAGTAAACAGGGCCTATTTAGACAGTCCCCTACAGTAAACAGAGGCTATTTAGACAGTGCCCTACAGTAAACAGGGGCTATTTAGACAGTGTCCGACAGTAAACAGGGGCTATTCAGACAGTGCCCTGCAGTAAACATGGGCTATTTGGACAGTGCCCTCGAGTAAACAGGGGCTATTTAGACAGTGTCCAGCAGTAAACAGGGGCTATTTAGATAGTGTCCTCCAATCTGCAGGGGCTATTTAGACAGTATCCTACAGAAAACTGGAGCTATTTAGACAGTGTCCTAAATTAAACAGGCGTATTTATACAGTGCCCGACAGGAAACAGGGGCTATTTAGACAGTATCCTACAGGAAACTGGAGCTATTTAGACAGTGTGCTACATTAAACAGGGGTATTTATACAGTGTCCTACAGTAAACAGGGGCTATTTAGACAGTGCCCTCGAGTAAACAGGGGCTATTTCGACAGTGTCCTGCAGGAAACAGGGGCTATTTGGACAGTCTCACTGTAAACAGGGGCTATTTCGACAGTGTCCTGCAGTAAACAGGGGCTATTTAGACAGTGTCCGACAGTAAACAGGGGCTGCTTATATAGTGTCATACAGCAAACAGGGGCTATTTAGACAGTGTCCTACACTAAACAGGGGCTATTTAGACAGTGTCCTACAGTAAACAGGGGCTATTTAGACAGAGTCCGTAGTAAACAGGGGCTATTTAGACAGTGTCCTACAGAAAACAAGGGCTATTTAGACAGTGTCCTGCAGAAAACAGGGGCTATTTAGACAGTCCCCTACAGTAAACAGGGGCGATTTAGACAGTCTTACAGTAAACAGGGGCTATTTAGACAGTCCCCTACAGTAAACAGGGGCTATTTAGACAGTCTTACAGTAAACAGGGGCTATTTAGACAGTCCCCTACAGTAAACAGGGGCTATTTCGACAGTCTTACAGGAAACAGGGGCTATTTAGACAGTCCCCTACAGTAAACAGAGGCTATTTAGACAGTCTTACAGTAAACAGGGGCTATTTAGACAGTCCCCTACAGTAATCAGGGGCTATTTAAACAGTCTTACAGTAAACAGGGGCTATTTAGACAGTCCCCTACAGTAAACAGAGGCTATTTAGACAGTCTTACAGTAAACAGGGGCTATTTAGACAGTCCCCTACAGCAAACAGGGGCTATTTAGACTGTCCCCTACAGTAAACAGGGGCTATTTGGACAGTCCCCTACAGTAAACAGGGGGGATTTAGAGTCCCCTACAGTAAACAGGGCCTATTTAGACAGTCTTACAGTAAACAGGGGCTATTGAGACAGTCCCCTACATTAAACAGGGGCTATTTAGACATTCTTACAGTAAACAGGGGCTATTTAGACAGTCCCCTACTGTAAACAGAGGCTATTTAGACAGTCTTACCGTAAACAGGGGCTATTTAGACAGTCACCGACAGTAAACAGGGGCTATTTAGACAGTCCCCTACAGTAAACAGGGGCCATTTAGACAGTTCACTACAGTAAACAGGGTCTATTTAGACAGTCCCCTACAGTAAACAGAGGCTATTTAGACAGTCTAACAATAAACAGGGGCTAATTAGACAGTCCCCTACAGTAAAGAGGGGCTATTTAGACAGTCACCTCCAGTAAACAGGGGCTATTTAGACAGTCCCCTACAGTAAACAGAGGCTATTTAGACAGTCTTACAGTAAACAGGGTCTATTTAGACAGTCCCCGACAGTAAACAGAGGCTATTTAGACAGTCGTACAGTAAACAGGGGCGATTTAGAGTCCCCTACAGTAAACAGGGCCTATTTAGACAGTCTTACAGTAAACAGGGGCTATTTAGACAGTCCCCTACAGTAAACAGGGGCTATTTAGACAGTCTTACAGTAAACAGGGGCTATTTAGACAGTCCCCTACTGTAAACAGAGGCTATTTAGACAGTCCTTACAGTAAACAGGGGCTATTTAGACAGTCTCCGACAGTAAACAGGGCCATTTAGACAGTTCACTACAGTAAACAGGGTCTATTCAGACAGTCCCCTACAGTAAACAGAGGCTATTTAGACAGTCTAACAATAAACAGGGGCTAATTAGACAGTGCCCTGCAGTAAACATGGGCTATTTGGACAGTGCCCTCGAGTAAACAGGGGCTATTTAGACAGTGTCCAGCAGTAAACAGGGGCTATTTAGATAGTGTCCTCCAATCTACAGGGCTATTTAGACAGCATCCTAAGAAATCTGGAGCTATTTAGACAGTGTCCTAAATTAAACAGGCGTATTTATACAGTGCCCGACAGGAAACAGGGGCTATTTAGACAGTATCCTACAGGAAACTGGAGCTATTTAGACAGTGTGCTACATTAAACAGGTGTATTTATACAGTGTCCTACAGTAAACAGGGGCTAGTTAGACAGTGCCCTCGAGTAAACAGGGGCTATTTCGACAGTGTCCTGCAGGAAACAGGGGCTATTTGGACAGTGTCCGACAGTAAACAGGGGCTGCTTATATAGTGTCATACAGTAAACAGGGGCTATTTAGACAGTGTCCTACACTAAACAGGGGCTATTTAGACAGTGTCCTACAGTAAACAGGGGCTATTTAGACAGAGTCCGTAGTAAACAGGGGCTATTTAGACAGTGTCCTACAGAAAACAAGGCTATTTAGACAGTGTCCTGCAGAGAACAGGGGCTATTTAGACAGTCCCCTACAGTAAACAGGGGCGATTTAGACAGTCTTACAGTAAACAGGGGCTATTTAGACAGTCCCCTACAGTAAACAGGGGCTATTTCGACAGTCTTACAGTAAACAGGGCTATTTAGACAGTCCCCTACAGTAAACAGGGGCTATTTAGACAGTGTCCGACAGTAAACAGGGGCTATTTAGACAGTCTTACAGTAAACAGGGGCGATTAAGACAGTGTCCGACAGTAAACAGGGGCTATTTAGACAGTCTTACAGTAAACAGGGGCTATTTAGACAGTCCCCTACAGTAAACAGAGGCTATTTAGACAGTCTTACAGTAAACAGGGGCTATTTAGACAGTCCCCTACACCAAACAGGGGCTATTCAGACTGTCCCCGACAGTAAACAGGGGCTATTTAGACACTTACAGTAAACAAGGGCTATTTCGACAGTCCCCTACAGTAAACAGGGTCTATTTAGACAGTCTTACAGGAAACAGGGGCTATTTAGACAGTCCCCTACAGTAAACAGAGGCTATTTAGACAGTCTTACAGTAAACAGGGGCTATTTAGACAGTCCCCTACAGTAAACAGAGGCTATTAGACAGTCACAGTAAACAGGGGCGATTTAGTCCCCTACAGTAAACAGGGCCTATTTAGACAGTCTTAAACAGGGGCTATTTAGACAGTCCCCTACAGTAAACAGGGGCTATTTAGACAGTCTTACAGTAAACAGGGGCTATTTAGACAGTCCCCTACAGTAAACAGGGGCGATTTAGACAGTCTTACAGTAAACAGGGGCTATTTAGACAGTCCCTACAGTAAACAGGGGCTATTTAGACAGTCTTACAGTAAACAGGGGCAATTTAGACAGTCCACTACAGTAAACAGGGGCTATTTCGACAGTCTTACAGGAAACAGGGCTATTTAGACAGTCCCCTACAGTAAACAGAGGCTATTTAGACAGTCTTACAGTAAACAGGGGCTATTTAGACAGTCCCCTACAGTAATCAGGGGCTATTTAAACAGTCTTACAGTAAACAGGGGCTATTTAGACAGTCCCTACAGTAAACAGAGGCTATTTAGACAGTCTTACAGTAAACAGGGGCTATTTAGACAGTCCCCTACAGCAAACAGGGGCTATTTAGACTGTCCCCTACAGTAAACAGGGGCTATTTGGACAGTCCCCTACAGTAAACAGGGGGGATTTAGAGTCCCTACAGTAAACAGGGCCGATTTAGACAGTCTTACAGTAAACAGGGGCTATTGAGACTGTCCCCTACATTAAACAGGGGCTATTTAGACATTCTTACAGTAAACAGGGGCTATTTAGACAGTCCCCTACTGTAAACAGAGGCTATTTAGACAGTCTTACCGTAAACAGGGGCTATTTAGACAGTCACCGACAGTAAACAGGGGCTATTTAGACAGTCCCCTACAGTAAACAGGGGCCATTTAGACAGTTCACTACAGTAAACAGGGTCTATTTAGACAGTCCCTACAGTAAACAGAGGCTATTTAGACAGTCTAACAATAAACAGGGGCTAATTAGACAGTCCCCTACAGTAAAGAGGGGCTATTTAGACAGTCACCTACAGTAAACAGGGGCTATTTAGACAGTCCCCGACAGTAAACAGAGGCTATTTAGACAGTCTTACAGTAAACAGGGTCTATTTAGACAGTCCCCGACAGTAAACAGAGGCTATTTAGACAGTCGTACAGTAAACAGGGGCGATTTAGAGTCCCCTACAGTAAACAGGGCCTATTTAGACAGTCTAACAATAAACAGGGGCTAATTAGACAGTGCCCTGCAGTAAACATGGGCTATTTGGACAGTGCCTCGAGTAAACAGGTGCTATTTAGACAGTGTCCAGCAGTAAACAGGGGCTATTTAGATAGTGTCCTCCAATCTACAGGGGCTATTTAGACAGTATCCTAAGAAATCTGGAGCTATTTCGACAGTGTCCTAAATTAAACAGGCGTATTTATACAGTGCCCGACAGGAAACAGGGGCTATTTAGACAGTATCCTACAGGAAACTGGAGCTATTTAGACAGTGTGCTACATTAAACAGGGGTATTTATACAGTGTCCTACAGTAAACAGGGGCTATTTAGACAGTGCCGTCGAGTAAACAGGGGCTATTTCGACAGTGTCCTGCAGGAAACAGGGGCTATTTGGACAGTGTCCGACAGTAAACAGGGGCTGCTTATATAGTGTCATACAGTAAACAGGGGCTATTTAGACAGTGTCCTACACTAAACAGGGGCTATTTAGACAGTGTCCTACAGTAAACAGGGGCTATTTAGACAGAGTCCGTAGTAAACAGGGGCTATTTAGACAGTGTCCTACAGAAAACAAGGGCTATTTAGACAGTGTCCTGCAGAGAACAGGGGCTATTTAGACAGTCCCCTACAGTAAACAGGGGCGATTTAGACAGTCTTACAGTAAACAGGGGCTATTTAGACAGTCCCCTAACAGGGGCTATTTCGACAGTCTTACAGTAAACAGGGGCTATTTAGACAGTCCCCTACAGTAAACAGGGGCTATTTAGACAGTGTCCGACAGTAAACAGGGGCTATTTAGACAGTCTTACAGTAAACAGGGGCGATTTAGACAGTGTCCGACAGTAAACAGGGGCTATTTAGACAGTCTTACAGTAAACAGGGGGCTATTTAGACAGTCCCCTACAGTAAACAGAGGCTATTTAGACAGTCTTACAGTAAACAGGGGCTATTTAGACAGTCCCCTACACCAGACAGGGGCTATTTAGACTGTCCCCGACAGTAAACAGGGGCTATTTAGACAGTCTTACAGTAAACAAGGGCTATTTCGACAGTCCCCTACAGTAAACAGGGTCTATTTAGACAGTCTTACAGGAAACAGGGGCTATTTAGACAGTCCCCTACACTAAACAGAGGCTATTTAGACAGTCTTACAGTAAACAGGGGCTATTTAGACAGTCCCCTACAGTAAACAGAAGCTATTTAGACAGTCACAGTAAACAGGGGCGATTTAGAGTCCCCTACAGTAAACAGGGCCTATTTAGACAGTCTTAAACAGGGGCTATTTAGACAGTCCCCTACAGTAAACAGGGGCTATTTAGACAGTCTTACAGTAAACAGTGGCTATTTAGACAGTCCCCTACTGTAAACAGAGGCTATTTTGACAGTCTTACAGTAAACAGGGGCTATTTAGACAGTCCCCCACAGTAAACAGGGGCTATTTAGACACTTCCCTGCATTAAACAGGGGCTATTTATACAGTGCCCTACAGCAAACAGGGTCTATTTCGACAGTCCTACAGTAAACAGGGGCTATTTAGACAGTGTCCTGCAGTAAACTTGGGCTATTTTGATAGTGTCCCTACAGTAAACACGGGCTATTTCGACAGTGTCCTACACTAAACTTGGGCTATTTTGACAGTGTCCTACAGTTGAACAGGGGCTATTTATACAGTGTCCGACAGTAAACTTGGGCTATTTAGACATGGTCCTACAGTAAACTTGGGCTATTTAGACAGTGTCCTACAGTAAACCTGGGCTATTTTGACAGTCTTACAGTAAAGAAGGGCTATTTAGACAGTCCCCTACAGTAAACAGGGTCTATTTAGACAGTCTTACAGTAAACAGGGGCTATTTAGACAGTCCCCGACAGTAAACAGAGGCTATTTAGACAGTCTTCCAGTAAACAGGGGCTATTTAGACAGTCCCCGACAGTAAACAGGGGCTATTTAGACAGTCCCCTACAGTAAACAGCGGCTATTTAGACAGTGCCCTACAGTAAACAGGGGCTATTTAGACAGTGTCCGACAGTAAACAGGGGCTATTTAGACAGTCTTACAGTAAACAGGGGCGATTTAGAGTCCCCTACAGTAAACAGGGCCTATTTAGACAGTCTTACAGTAAACAGGGGCTATTTAGACAGTCCCCTACAGTCAACAGGGGCTATTTAGACAGTCTTCCAGTCAACAGGGGCTATTTAGACAGTCCCCTACAGTAAACAGAGGCTATTTAGACACTTACAGTAAACAGAGGCTATTTAGACAGTGCCCTACAGTAAACAGGGGCTATTTAGACAGTGTCCGACAGTAAACAGGGGCTATTCAGACAGTGCCCTGCAGTAAACATGGGCTATTTGGACAGATCCCTCCAGTAAACAGGGGCTATTTAGACAGTGCCCTACAGTAAACAGGGGCTATTTAGACAGTGTCCGACAGTAAACAGGGGCTATTCAGACAGTGCCCTGCAGTAAACATGGGCTATTTGGACAGTGCCCTCGAGTAAACAGGGGCTATTTAGACAGTGTCCAGCAGTAAACAGGGGCTATTTAGATAGTGTCCTCCAATCTGCAGGGGCTATTTAGACAGTATCCTACAGAAAACTGGAGCTATTTAGACAGTGTCCTAAATTAAACAGGCGTATTTATACAGTGCCCGACAGGAAACAGGGGCTATTTAGAAAGTATCCTACAGGAAACTGGAGCTATTTAGACAGTGTGCTACATTAAACAGGGGTATTTATACAGTGTCCTACAGTAAACAGGGGCTATTTAGACAGTGCCCTCGAGTAAACAGGGGCTATTTTGACAGTGTCCTGCAGGAAACAGGGGCTATTTGGACAGTCTCACTGTAAACAGGGGCTATTTCGACAGTGTCCTGCAGTAAACAGGGGCTATTTAGACAGTGTCCGACAGTAAACAGGGGCTGCTTATATGGTGTCATACAGTAAACAGGGGCTATTTAGACAGTGTCCTACACTAAACAGGGACTATTTAGACAGTGTCCTACAGTAAACAGGGGCTATTTAGACAGAGTCCGTAGTAAACAGGGGCTATTTAGACAGTGTCCTACAGAAAACAAGGGCTATTTAGACAGTGTCCTGCAGAAAACAGGGGCTATTTAGACAGTCCCCTACAGTAAACAGGGGCGATTTAGACAGTCTTACAGTAAACAGGGGCTATTTAGACAGTCCCCTACAGTAAACAGGGGCTATTTAGACAGTCTTACAGTAAACAGGGGCTATTTAGACAGTCCCCTACAGTAAACAGAGGCTATTTAGACAGTCTTACAGTAAACAGGGGCTATTTAGACAGTCCCCTACAGTAATCAGGGGCTATTTAAACAGTCTTACAGTAAACAGGGGCTATTTAGACAGTCCCCTACAGTAAACAGAGGCTATTTAGACAGTCTTACAGTAAACAGGGGCTATTTAGCCAGTCCCCTACAGCAAACAGGGGCTATTTAGACTGTCCCCTACAGTAAACAGGGGCTATTTGGACAGTCCCCTACAGTAAACAGGGGGGATTTAGAGTCCCCTACAGTAAACAGGGCCTATTTAGACAGTCTTACAGTAAACAGGGGCTATTGAGACAGTCCCCTACATTAAACAGGGGCTATTTAGACATTCTTACAGTAAACAGGGGCTATTTAGACAGTCCCCTACTGTAAACAGAGGCTATTTAGACAGTCTTACCGTAAACAGGGGCTATTTAGACAGTCACCGACAGTAAACAGGGGCTATTTAGACAGTCCCCTACAGTAAACAGGGGCCGTTTAGACAGTTCACTACAGTAAACAGAGGCTATTTAGACAGTCTAACAATAAACAGGGGCTAATTAGACAGTCCCCTACAGTAAAGAGGGGCTATTTAGACAGTCACCTACAGTAAACAGGGGCTATTTAGACAGTCCCCTACAGTAAACAGAGGCTATTTAGACAGTCTTACAGTAAACAGGGTCTATTTAGACAGTCCCCGACAGTAAACAGAGGCTATTTAGACAGTCGTACAGTAAACAGGGGCGATTTAGAGTCCCCTACAGTAAACAGGGCCTATTTAGACAGTCTTACAGTAAACAGGGGCTATTTAGACAGTCCCCTACAGTAAACAGGGGCGATTTAGACAGTCTTACAGTAAACAGGGGCTATTTAGACAGTCCCCTACAGTAAACAGGGGCTATTTAGACAGTCTTACAGTAAACAGGGGCTATTTAGACAGTCCCCTACAGTAAACAGAGGCTATTTAGACAGTCTTACAGTAAACAGGGGCTATTTAGACAGTCCCCTACAGTAATCAGGGGCTATTTAAACAGTCTTACAGTAAACAGGGGCTATTTAGACAGTCCCCTACAGTAAACAGAGGCTATTTAGACAGTCTTACAGTAAACAGGGGCTAGTTAGCCAGTCCCCTACAGCAAACAGGGGCTATTTAGACTGTCCCCTACAGTAAACAGGGGCTATTTGGACAGTCCCCTACAGTAAACAGGGGGGATTTAGAGTCCCCTACAGTAAACAGGGCCTATTTAGACAGTCTTACAGTAAACAGGGGCTATTGAGACAGTCCCCTACATTAAACTGGGGCTATTTAGACATTCTTACAGTAAACAGGGGCTATTTAGACAGTCCCCTACTGTAAACAGAGGCTATTTAGACAGTCTTACCGTAAACAGGGGCTATTTAGACAGTCACCGACAGTAAACAGGGGCTATTTAGACAGTCCCCTACAGTAAACAGGGGCCGTTTAGACAGTTCACTACAGTAAACAGGGTCTATTTAGACAGTCCCCTACAGTAAACAGAGGCTATTTAGACAGTCTAACAATAAACAGGGGCTAATTAGACAGTCCCCTACAGTAAAGAGGGGCTATTTAGACAGTCACCTACAGTAAACAGGGGCTATTTAGACAGTCCCCTACAGTAAACAGAGGCTATTTAGACAGTCTTACAGTAAACAGGGTCTATTTAGACAGTCCCCGACAGTAAACAGAGGCTATTTAGACAGTCGTACAGTAAACAGGGGCGATTTAGAGTCCCCTACAATAAACAGGGCCTATTTAGACAGTCTTACAGTAAACAGGGGCTATTTAGACAGTCCCCTACAGTAAACAGGGGCTATTTAGACAGTCTTACAGTAAACAGGGGCTATTTAGACAGTCCCCTACTGTAAACAGAGGCTATTTAGACAGTCTTACAGTAAACAGGGCTATTTAGACAGTCTCCGACAGTAAACAGGGGCCATTTAGACAGTTCACTACAGTAAACAGGGTCTATTCAGACAGTCCCCTACAGTAAACAGAGGCTATTTAGACAGTCTAACAATAAACAGGGGCTAATTAGACAGTGCCCTGCAGTAAACATGGGCTATTTGGACAGTGCCCTCGAGTAAACAGGGGCTATTTAGACAGTGTCCAGCAGTAAACAGGGGCTATTTAGATAGTGTCCTCCAATCTACAGGGGCTATTTAGACAGTATCCTAAGAAATCTGGAGCTATTTAGACAGTGTCCTAAATTAAACAGGCGTATTTATACAGTGCCCGACAGGAAACAGGGGCTATTTAGACAGTATCCTACAGGAAACTGGAGCTATTTAGACAGTGTGCTACATTAAACAGGGGTATTTATACAGTGTCCTACAGTAAACAGGGGCTATTTAGACAGTGCCCTCGAGTAAACAGGGGCTATTTCGACAGTGTCCTGCAGGAAACAGGGGCTATTTGGACAGTGTCCGACAGTAAACAGGGGCTGCTTATATAGTGTCATACAGTAAACAGGGGCTATTTAGACAGTGTCCTACACGAAACAGGGGCTATTTAGACAGTGTCCTACAGTAAACAGGGGCTATTTAGACAGAGTC
Source organism: Heterodontus francisci (assembly GCF_036365525.1). NCBI lineage: Eukaryota > Metazoa > Chordata > Chondrichthyes > Heterodontiformes > Heterodontidae > Heterodontus > Heterodontus francisci. Next base: position 5,314,271 of record NC_090411.1, on the reverse strand, counting down.
CGTAGTAAACAGGGGCTATTTAGACAGTGTCCTACAGAAAACAAGGGCTATTTAGACAGTGTCCTGCAGAAAACAGGGGCTATTTAGACAGTCCCCTACAGTAAACAGGGGCGATTTAGACAGTCTTACAGTAAACAGGGGCTATTTAGACAGTCCCCTACAGTAAACAGGGGCTATTTCGACAGTCTTACAGTAAACAGGGGCTATTTAGACAGTCCCCTACAGTAAACAGGGGCTATTTAGACACTCTTACAGGAAACAGGGGCTATTTAGACAGTCCCCTACAGTAAACAGAGGCTATTTAGACAGTCTTGCAGTAAACAGGGGCTATTTAGACAGTCCCCTACAGTAAACAGAGGCTATTTAGAAAGTCTTACAGTAAACAGGGGCTATTTAGACAGTCCCCTACAGCAAACAGGGGCTATTTAGACTGTCCCCTACAGTAAACAGGGGCGATTTGGACAGTCCCCGACAGGAAACAGGGGCTATTTAGACAGTCTTACAGTAAACAAGGGCTATTTCGACAGTCCCCGACAGTAAACAGGGTCTATTTAGACAGTCTGACAGCAAACAGGGGCTATTTAGACAGTCCCCTACAGTAAACAGAGGCTAATTCGACAGTCTTACAGTAAACAGGGTCTATTTCGACAGTCCCCTACAGTAAACAGAGGCTATTTAGACAGTCTTACAGTAAACAGGGGCGATTTAGAGTCCCCTACAGTAAACAGGGCCTATTTAGACAGTATTACAGTAAACAGGGGCTATTGAGACAGTCCCCTACATTAAACAGGGGTTATTTAGACATTCTTACAGTAAACAGGGGCTATTTAGACAGTCCCCTACTGTAAACAGAGGCTATTTAGACAGTCTTACAGTAAACAGGGGCTATTTAGACAGTCACCGACAGTAAACAGGGGCTATTTAGACAGTCCCCTACAGTAAACAGGGGCCATTTAGACAGTTCACTACAGTAAACAGGGTCTATTTAGACAGTCCCCTACAGTAAACAGAGGCTATTTAGACAGTCCCCTACAGTAAACAGAGGCTATTTAGACAGTCTTACAGTAAACAGGGTCTATTTAGACAGTCCCTGACAGTAAACAGAGGCTGTTTAGACAGTCGTACAGTAAACAGGGGCCATTTAGACAGTTCACTACAGTAAACAGGGTCTATTTAGACAGTCCCCTACAGTAAACAGAGGCTATTTAGACAGTCCCCTACAGTAAACAGAGGCTATTTAGACAGTCTTACAGTAAACAGGGTCTATTTAGACAGTCTGACAGTAAACAGGGGCTATTTAGACAGTCCCCTACAGTAAACAGAGGCTATTTCGACAGTCTTACAGTAAACAGGGTCTATTTCGACAGTCCCCTACAGTAAACAGAGGCTATTTAGACAGTCCCCTACAGTAAACAGAGGCTATTTAGACAGTCTTACAGTAAACAGGGTCTATTTAGACAGTCCCTGACAGTAAACAGAGGCTATTTAGACAGTCGTACAGTAAACAGGGGCTATTTGGACAGTCCCCTACAGTAAACAGAGGCTATTTAGACAGTCTTACAGTAAACAGGGTCTATTTAGACAGTCCCTGACAGTAAACAGAGGCTATTTAGACAGTCGTACAGGAAACAGGGGCGATTTAGAGTCCCCTACAGTAAACAGGGGCTATTTAGACAGTCTTACAGTAAACAGGGACTATTTAGACAGTCCCCTACAGTAAACAGGGGCTATTTAGACAGTCTTACAGTAAACAGGGGCTATTTAGACAGTCCCCTACTGTAAACAGAGGCTATTTAGACAGTCTTACAGTAAACAGGTGCTATTTAGACAGTCTCCGACAGTAAACAGGGGCCATTTAGACAGTTCACTACAGTAAACAGGGTCTATTTAGACAGTCCCCTACAGTAAACAGAGGCTATTTAGACAGTCTAACAATAAACAGGGGCTAATTAGACATTCACCTACAGTAAACAGGGGCTATTTAGACAGTCCCCTACAGTAAACAGGGGCTATTTGGACAGTGCCCTCCAGTAAACAGGGGATATTTAGACAGTCCCCCGACAGTAAACAGGGGCTAATTGGACAGTACCCTCCAGTAAACAGGGGCTATTTAGACAGTCCCCTACAGTAAACAGGGGCTATTTAGACAGTCCTCTACAGTAAACAGGGGCTATTTGGACAGTGCCCTCCAGTAACCAGGGGCTATTTAGACAGTCCCCTACAGTAAACAGGGGCTATTTAGACAGTCTTACAGTAAACAGGGGCTAATTCGACAGTCCCCGACAGTAAACAGGGGCGATTTAGACAGTTCCCTACATTAAACAGGGGCTATTTATACAGTCCCCTACAGTAAACGGGGGCTATTTAGACAGTCCCCTACAGTAAACAATGGCTATTTAGACAGTCTTACAGTAACAGGGGCTATTTAGACAGTCCCCTACAGCAAACAGGGGCTGTTTAGACAGTCCCCTACAGTAAACAGGGCTATTTAGACAGTCCCCTACAGTAAACAGGGGCTATTTAGACAGTCTTACAGTAAACAAGGGCTATTTCGACAGTCCCCTACAGTAAACAGGGTCTATTTAGACAGTCTTACAGTAAACAGGGCTATTTAGACAGTCCCCTACAGGAAACAGGGGCTATTTAGACAGTCTTACAGTAAACAAGGGCTATTTCGACAGTCCCCGACAGTAAACAGGGTCTATTTAGACAGTCTGACAGTAAACAGGGGCTATTTAGACAGTCCCCTACAGTAAACAGAGGCTATTTCGACAGTCTTACAGTAAACAGGGTCTATTTCGACAGTCCCCTACAGTAAACAGAGGCTATTTAGACAGTCTTACAGTAAACAGGGGCGATTTAGAGTCCCCTACAGTAAACAGGGCCTATTTAGACAGTCTTACAGTAAACAGGGGCTATTGAGACAGTCCCCTATATTAAACAGGGGCTATTTAGACATTCTTACAGTAAACAGGGGCTATTTAGACAGTCCCCTACTGTAAACAGAGGCTATTTAGACATTCTTACAGTAAACAGGGGCTATTTAGACAGTCACCGACAGTAAACAGGGGCTATTTAGACAGTCCCCTACAGTAAACAGGGGCCATTTAGACAGTTCACTACAGTAAACAGGGTCTATTTAGACAGTCCCCTACAGTAAACAGAGGCTATTTAGACAGTCCCCTACAGTAAACAGAGGCTATTTAGACAGTCTTACAGTAAACAGGGTCTATTTAGACAGTCCCTGACAGTAAACAGAGGCTATTTAGACAGTCGTACAGTAAACAGGGGCCATTTAGACAGTTCACTACAGTAAACACGGTCTATTTAGACAGTCCCCTCCAGTAAACAGAGGCTATTTAGACAGTCCCCTACAGTTAACAGAGGCTATTTAGACAGTCTTACAGTAAACAGGGTCTATTTAGACAGTCTGACAGTAAACAGGGGCTATTTAGACAGTCCCCTACAGTAAACAGAGGCTATTTCGACAGTCTTACAGTAAACAGGGTCTATTTCGACAGTCCCCTACAGTAAACAGAGGCTATTTAGACAGTCCCCTACAGTAAACAGAGGCTATTTAGACAGTCTTACAGTAAACAGGGTCTATTTAGACAGTCCCTGACAGTAAACAGAGGCTATTTAGACAGTCCCCTACAGTAAACAGGGGCTATTTCGACAGTCTTACAGGAAACAGGGGCTATTTAGACAGTCCCCTACAGTAAACAGAGGCTATTTAGACAGTCTTACAGTAAACAGGGGCTATTTAGACAGTCCCCTACAGTAATCAGGGGCTATTTAAACAGTCTTACAGTAAACAGGGGCTATTTAGACAGTCCCCTACAGTAAACAGAGGCTATTTAGACAGTCTTACAGTAAACAGGGGCTATTTAGACAGTCCCCTACAGCAAACAGGGGCTATTTAGACTGTCCCCTACAGTAAACAGGGGCTATTTGGACAGTCCCCTACAGTAAACAGGGGGGATTTAGAGTCCCCTACAGTAAACAGGGCCTATTTCGACAGTCTTACAGTAAACAGGGGCTATTGAGACAGTCCCCTACATTAAACAGAGGCTATTTAGACAGTCTTACAGTAAACAGGGGCTATTTAGACAGTCACCGACAGTAAACAGGGGCTATTTAGACAGTCCCCTACAGTAAACAGGGGCTATTTAGACAGTCCCCTACAGTAAACAGGGGCCATTTAGACAGTTCACTACAGTAAACAGGGTCTATTTAGACAGTCCCCTACAGTAAACAGAGGCTATTTAGACAGTCTAACAATAAACAGGGGCTAATTAGACAGTCCCCTACAGTAAAGAGGGGCTATTTAGACAGTCACCTACAGTAAACTGGGGCTATTTAGACAGTCCCCTACAGTAAACAGAGGCTATTTAGACAGTCTTACAGTAAACAGGGTCTATTTAGACAGTCCCCGACAGTAAACAGAGGCTATTTAGACAGTCGTACAGTAAACAGGGGCGATTTAGAGTCCCCTACAGTAAACAGGGCCTATTTAGACAGTCTTACAGTAAACAGGGGCTATTTAGACAGTCCCCTACAGTAAACAGGGGCTATTTAGACAGTCTTACAGTAAACAGGGGCTATTTTGACAGTCCCCTACTGTAAACAGAGGCTATTTAGACAGTCTTACAGTAAACAGGGGCTATTTAGACAGTCTCCGACAGTAAACAGGGGCCATTTAGACAGTTCACTACAGTAAACAGGGTCTATTCAGACAGTCCCCTACAGTAAACAGAGGCTATTTAGACAGTCTAACAATAAACAGGGGCTAATTAGACAGTGCCCTGCAGTAAACATGGGCTATTTGGACAGTGCCCTCGAGTAAACAGGGGCTATTTAGACAGTGTCCAGCAGTAAACAGGGGCTATTTAGATAGTGTCCTCCAATCTACAGGGGCTATTTAGACAGTATCCTAAGAAATCTGGAGCTATTTAGACAGTGTCCTAAATTAAACAGGCGTATTTATACAGTGCCCGACAGGAAACAGGGGCTATTTAGACAGTATCCTACAGGAAACTGGAGCTATTTAGACAGTGTGCTACATTAAACAGGGGTATTTATACAGTGTCCTACAGTAAACAGGGGCTATTTAGACAGTGCCCTCGAGTAAACAGGGGCTATTTCGACAGTGTCCTGCAGGAAACAGGGGCTATTTGGACAGTGTCCGACAGTAAACAGGGGCTGCTTATATAGTGTCATACAGTAAACAGGGGCTATTTAGACAGTGTCCTACACTAAACAGGGGCTATTTAGACAGTGTCCTACAGTAAACAGGGGCTATTTAGACAGAGTCCGTAGTAAACAGGGGCTATTTAGACAGTGTCCTACAGAAAACAAGGGCTATTTAGACAGTGTCCTGCAGAGAACAGGGGCTATTTAGACAGTCCCCTACAGTAAACAGGGGCGATTTAGACAGTCTTACAGTAAACAGGGGCTATTTAGACAGTCCCCTACAGTAAACAGGGGCTATTTCGACAGTCTTACAGTAAACAGGGGCTATTTAGACAGTCCCCTACAGTAAACAGGGGCTATTTAGACAGTGTCCGACAGTAAACAGGGGCTATTTAGACAGTCTTACAGTAAACAGGGGCGATTTAGACAGTGTCCGACAGTAAACAGGGGCTATTTAGACAGTCTTACAGTAAACAGGGGCTATTTAGACAGTCCCCTACAGTAAACAGAGGCTATTTAGACAGTCTTACAGTAAACAGGGGCTATTTAGACAGTCCCCTACACCAAACAGGGGCTATTTAGACTGTCCCCGACAGTAAACAGGGGCTATTTAGACAGTCTTACAGTAAACAAGGGCTATTTCGACAGTCCCCTACAGTAAACAGGGTCTATTTAGACAGTCTTACAGGAAACAGGGGCTATTTAGACAGTCCCCTACAGTAAACAGAGGCTATTTAGACAGTCTTACAGTAAACAGGGGCTATTTAGACAGTCCCCTACAGTAAACAGAGGCTATTTAGACAGTCACAGTAAACAGGGGCGATTTAGAGTCCCCTACAGTAAACAGGGCCTATTTAGACAGTCTTAAACAGGGGCTATTTAGACAGTCCCCTACAGTAAACAGGGGCTATTTAGACAGTCTTACAGTAAACAGGGGCTATTTAGACAGTCCCCTACTGTAAACAGAGGCTATTTTGACAGTCTTACAGTAAACAGGGGCTATTTAGACAGTCCCCCACAGTAAACAGGGGCTATTTAGACACTTCCCTGCATTAAACAGGGGCTATTTATACAGTGCCCTACAGTAAACAGGGTCTATTTCGACAGTCCTACAGTAAACAGGGGCTATTTAGACAGTGTCCTGCAGTAAACTTGGGCTATTTTGATAGTGTCCTACAGTAAACACGGGCTATTTCGACAGTGTCCTACACTAAACTTGGGCTATTTAGACAGTGTCCTACAGTAAACAGGGGCTATTTCGACAGTGTCCTGCAGTAAACTTGGGCTATTTTGACAGTGTCCTACAGTTGAACAGGGGCTATTTATACAGTGTCCTACAGTAAACTTGGGCTATTTAGACAGTGTCCTACAGTAAACCTGGGCTATTTTGACAGTCTTACAGTAAAGAAGGGCTATTTAGACAGTCCCCTACAGTAAACAGGGGCTATTCAGACAGTCTTACAGTAAACAGGGGCGATTTAGAGTCCCCTACAGTAAACAGGGCCTATTTAGACAGTCTTACAGTAAACAGGGGCTATTTAGACAGTCCCCTACAGTCAACAGGGGCTATTTAGACAGTCTTCCAGTAAACAGGGGCTATTTAGACAGTCCCCTACTGTAAACAGAGGCTATTTAGACAGTCTTACAGTCAACAGGGACTATTTAGACAGTCCCCTACAGTAAACAGAGGCTATTTAGACACTTACAGTAAACAGGGGCTATTGAGACAGTCTCCTACAGTAAACAGGGGCTATTTATACAGTCCCCTACAGTGAACAGAGGCTATTTAGACAGTGCCCTACAGTAAACAGGGGCGATTTAGACAGTGTCCGACAGTAAACAGGGGCTATTCAGACAGTGCCCTGCAGTAAACATGGGCTATTTGGACAGATCCCTCCAGTCAACAGGGGCTATTTAGACAGTCCCCTACAGTAAACAGGGGCTATTTAGACAGTCTTACAGTAAACAGGGGCTATTTAGACAGTCCCCTACAGTAAACAGGGGCTATTTAGACAGTCCCCTACAGTAAACGGGGGCTATTTAGACAGTGTCCTGCAGAAAACAGGGGCTATTTAGACAGTGCCCTACAGTAAACAGGGGCGATTTAGACAGTCTTACAGTAAACAGGGGCTATTTAGACAGTCCCCTACAGTAAACAGGGGCTATTTTGACAGTCCCCTGCAGCAAACAGGGGCTATTTAGACTGTCCCCTACAGTAAACAGGGGCTATTTAGACAGTCTTACAGTAAACAGGGGCTATTTAGACAGTCCCCTACAGTAAACAGAGGCTATTTAGACAGTCTTACAGTAAACAGGGGCTATTTAGACAGTCCCCTACAGTAATCAGGGGCTATTTAAACAGTCTTACAGTAAACAGGGGCTATTTAGACAGTCCCCTACAGTAAACAGAGGCTATTTAGACAGTCTTACAGTAAACAGGGGCTATTTAGACAGTCCCCTACAGCAAACAGGGGCTATTTAGACTGTCCCCTACAGTAAACAGGGGCTATTTGGACAGTCCCCTACAGTAAACAGGGGGGATTTAGAGTCCCCTACAGTAAACAGGGCCTATTTAGACAGTCTTACAGTAAACAGGGGCTATTGAGACAGTCCCCTACATTAAACAGGGGCTATTTAGACATTCTTACAGTAAACAAGGGCTATTTAGACAGTCCCCTACTGTAAACAGAGGCTATTTAGACAGTCTTACCGTAAACAGGGGCTATTTAGACAGTCACCGACAGTAAACAGGGGCTATTTAGACAGTCCCCTACAGTAAACAGGGGCCATTTAGACAGTTCACTACAGTAAACAGGGTCTATTTAGACAGTCCCCTACAGTAAACAGAGGCTATTTAGACAGTCTAACAATAAACAGGGGCTAATTAGACAGTCCCCTACAGTAAAGAGGGGCTATTTAGACAGTCACCTACAGTAAACAGGGGCTATTTAGACAGTCCCCTACAGTAAACAGAGGCTATTTAGACAGTCTTACAGTAAACAGGGTCTATTTAGACAGTCCCCGACATTAAACAGAGGCTATTTAGACAGTCTTACAGTAAACAGGGGCGATTTAGAGTCCCCTACAGTAAACAGGGCCTATTTAGACAGTCTTACAGTAAACAGGGGCTATTTAGACAGTCCCCTACAGTCAACAGGGGCTATTTAGACAGTCTTCCAGTAAACAGGGGCTATTTAGACAGTCCCCTACTGTAAACAGAGGCTATTTAGACAGTCTTACAGTCAACAGGGACTATTTAGACAGTCCCCTACAGTAAACAGAGGCTATTTAGACACTTACAGTAAACAGGGGCTATTGAGACAGTCTCCTACAGTAAACAGGGGCTATTTATACAGTCCCCTACAGTGAACAGAGGCTATTTAGACAGTGCCCTACAGTAAACAGGGGCTATTTAGACAGTGTCCGACAGTAAACAGGGGCTATTCAGACAGTGCCCTGCAGTAAACATGGGCTATTTGGACAGATCCCTCCAGTAAACAGGGGCTATTTAGACAGTCCCCTACAGTAAACAGGGGCTATTTAGACAGTCTTACAGTAAACAGGGGCTATTTAGACAGTCCCCTACAGTAAACAGGGGCTATTTAGACAGTGTCCTGCAGAAAACAGGGGCTATTTAGACAGTGCCCTACAGTAAACAGGGGCGATTTAGACAGTCTTACAGTAAACAGGGGCTATTTAGACAGTCCCCTACAGTAAACAGGGGCTATTTTGACAGTTCCCTGCAGCAAACAGGGGCTATTTAGACTGTCCCCTACAGTAAACAGGGGCTATTTAGACAGTCTTACAGTAAACAGGGGCTATTTAGACAGTCCCCTACAGTAAACAGAGGCTATTTAGACAGTCTTACAGTAAACAGGGGCTATTTAGACAGTCCCCTACAGTAATCAGGGGCTATTTAAACAGTCTTACAGTAAACAGGGGCTATTTAGACAGTCCCCTACAGTAAACAGAGGCTATTTAGACAGTCTTACAGTAAACAGGGGCTATTTAGACAGTCCCCTACAGCAAACAGGGGCTATTTAGACTGTCCCCTACAGTAAACAGGGGCTATTTGGACAGTCCCCTACAGTAAACAGGGGGGATTTAGAGTCCCCTACAGTAAACAGGGCCTATTTAGACAGTCTTACAGTAAACAGGGGCTATTGAGACAGTCCCCTACATTAAACAGGGGCTATTTAGACATTCTTACAGTAAACAGGGGCTATTTAGACAGTCCCCTACAGTAAACAGGGGCCATTTAGACAGTTCACTACAGTAAACAGGGTCTATTTAGACAGTCCCCTACAGTAAACAGAGGCTATTTAGACAGTCTAACAATAAACAGGGGCTAATTAGACAGTCCCCTACAGTAAAGAGGGGCTATTTAGACAGTCACCTACAGTAAACAGGGGCTATTTAGACAGTCCCCTACAGTAAACAGAGGCTATTTAGACAGTCTTACAGTAAACAGGGTCTATTTAGACAGTCCCCGACATTAAACAGAGGCTATTTAGACAGTCTTACAGTAAACAGGGGCGATTTAGAGTCCCCTACAGTAAACAGGGCCTATTTAGACAGTCTTACAGTAAACAGGGGCTATTTAGACAGTCCCCTACAGTCAACAGGGGCTATTTAGACAGTCTTCCAGTAAACAGGGGCTATTTAGACAGTCCCCTACTGTAAACAGAGGCTATTTAGACAGTCTTACAGTCAACAGGGACTTTTTAGACAGTCCCCTACAGTAAACAGAGGCTATTTAGACACTTACAGTAAACAGGGGCTATTGAGACAGTCTCCTACAGTAAACAGGGGCTATTTATACAGTCCCCTACAGTGAACAGAGGCTATTTAGACAGTGCCCTACAGTAAACAGGGGCTATTTAGACAGTGTCCGACAGTAAACAGGGGCTATTCAGACAGTGCCCTGCAGTAAACATGGGCTATTTGGACAGATCCCTCCAGTAAACAGGGGCTATTTAGACAGTCCCCTACAGTAAACAGGGGCTATTTAGACAGTCTTACAGTAAACAGGGGCTATTTAGACAGTCCCCTACAGTAAACAGGGGCTATTTAGACAGTGTCCTGCAGAAAACAGGGGCTATTTAGACAGTGCCCTACAGTAAACAGGGGCGATTTAGACAGTCTTACAGTAAACAGGGGCTATTTAGACAGTCCCCTACAGTAAACAGGGGCTATTTTGACAGTCCCCTGCAGCAAACAGGGGCTATTTAGACTGTCCCCTACAGTAAACAGGGGCTATTTAGACAGTCTTACAGTAAACAGGGGCTATTTAGACAGTCCCCTACAGTAAACAGAGGCTATTTAGACAGTCTTACAGTAAACAGGGGCTATTTAGACAGTCCCCTACAGTAATCAGGGGCTATTTAAACAGTCTTACAGTAAACAGGGGCTATTTAGACAGTCCCCTACAGTAAACAGAGGCTATTTAGATAGTCTTACAGTAAACAGGGGCTATTTAGACAGTCCCCTACAGCAAACAGGGGCTATTTAGACTGTCCCCTACAGTAAACAGGGGCTATTTGGACAGTCCCCTACAGTAAACAGGGGGGATTTAGAGTCCCCTACAGTAAACAGGGCCTATTTAGACAGTCTTACAGTAAACAGGGGCTATTGAGACAGTCCCCTACATTAAACAGGGGCTATTTAGACATTCTTACAGTAAACAAGGGCTATTTAGACAGTCCCCTACTGTAAACAGAGGCTATTTAGACAGTCTTACCGTAAACAGGGGCTATTTAGACAGTCACCGACAGTAAACAGGGGCTATTTAGACAGTCCCCTACAGTAAACAGGGGCCATTTAGACAGTTCACTACAGTAAACAGGGTCTATTTAGACAGTCCCCTACTGTAAACAGAGGCTATTTTGACAGTCTTACAGTAAACAGGGGCTATTTAGACAGTCCCCCACAGTAAACAGGGGCTATTTAGACACTTCCCTGCATTAAACAGGGGCTATTTATACAGTGCCCTACAGTAAACAGGGTCTATTTCGACAGTCCTACAGTAAACAGGGGCTATTTAGACATTGTCCTGCAGTAAACTTGGGCTATTTTGATAGTGTCCTACAGTAAACACGGGCTATTTCGACAGTGTCCTACACTAAACTTGGGCTATTTAGACAGTGTCCTACAGTAAACAGGGGCTATTTAGACACTTCCCTGCATTAAACAGGGGCTATTTGTACAGTGCCCTACAGTAAACAGGGTCTATTTCGACAGTCCTACAGTAAACAGGGGCTATTTAGACAGTGTCCTGCAGTAAACTTGGGCTATTTTGATAGTGTCCTACAGTAAACACGGGCTATTTCGACAGTGTCCTACACTAAACTTGGGCTATTTAGACAGTGTCCTACAGTAAACAGGGGCTATTTCGACAGTGTCCTGCAGTAAACTTGGGCTATTTTGACAGTGTCCTACAGTTGAACAGGGGCTATTTATACAGTGTCCTACAGTAAACTTGGGCTATTTAGACAGTGTCCTACAGTAAACCTGGGCTATTTTGACAGTCTTACAGTAAAGAAGGGCTATTTAGACAGTCCCCTACAGTAAACAGGGGCTATTCAGACAGTCTTACAGTAAACAGGGGCGATTTAGAGTCCCCTACAGTAAACAGGGCCTATTTAGACAGTCTTACAGTAAACAGGGGCTATTTAGACAGTCCCCTACAGTCAACAGGGGCTATTTAGACAGTCTTCCAGTAAACAGGGGCTATTTAGACAGTCCCCTACTGTAAACAGAGGCTATTTAGACAGTCTTACAGTCAACAGGGACTATTTAGACAGTCCCCTACAGTAAACAGAGGCTATTTAGACACTTACAGTAAACAGGGGCTATTGAGACAGTCTCCTACAGTAAACAGGGGTTATTTATACAGTCCCCTACAGTGAACAGAGGCTATTTAGACAGTGCCCTACAGTAAACAGGGGCGATTTAGACAGTGTCCGACAGTAAACAGGGGCTATTCAGACAGTGCCCTGCAGTAAACATGGGCTATTTGGACAGATCCCTCCAGTCAACAGGGGCTATTTAGACAGTCCCCTACAGTAAACAGGGGCTATTTAGACAGTCTTACAGTAAACAGGGGCTATTTAGACAGTCCCCTACAGTAAACAGGGGCTATTTAGACAGTCCCCTACAGTAAACAGGGGCTATTTAGACAGTGTCCTGCAGAAAACAGGGGCTATTTAGACAGTGCCCTACAGTAAACAGGGGCGATTTAGACAGTCTTACAGTAAACAGGGGCTATTTAGACAGTCCCCTACAGTAAACAGGGGCTATTTTGACAGTCCCCTGCAGCAAACAGGGGCTATTTAGACTGTCCCCTACAGTAAACAGGGGCTATTTAGACAGTCTTACAGTAAACAGGGGCTATTTAGACAGTCCCCTACAGTAAACAGAGGCTATTTAGACAGTCTTACAGTAAACAGGGGCTATTTAGACAGTCCCCTACAGTAATCAGGGGCTATTTAAACAGTCTTACAGTAAACAGGGGCTATTTAGACAGTCCCCTACAGTAAACAGAGGCTATTTAGACAGTCTTACAGTAAACAGGGGCTATTTAGACAGTCCCCTACAGCAAACAGGGGCTATTTAGACTGTCCCCTACAGTGAACAGGGGCTATTTGGACAGTCCCCTACAGTAAACAGGGGGGATTTAGAGTCCCCTACAGTAAACAGGGCCTATTTAGACAGTCTTACAGTAAACAGGGGCTATTGAGACAGTCCCCTACATTAAACAGGGGCTATTTAGACATTCTTACAGTAAACAAGGGCTATTTAGACAGTCCCCTACTGTAAACAGAGGCTATTTAGACAGTCTTACCGTAAACAGGGGCTATTTAGACAGTCACCGACAGTAAACAGGGGCTATTTAGACAGTCCCCTACAGTAAACAGGGGCCATTTAGACAGTTCACTACAGTAAACAGGGTCTATTTAGACAGTCCCCTACAGTAAACAGAGGCTATTTAGACAGTCTAACAATAAACAGGGGCTAATTAGACAGTCCCCTACAGTAAAGAGGGGCTATTTAGACAGTCACCTACAGTAAACAGGGGCTATTTAGACAGTCCCCTACAGTAAACAGAGGCTATTTAGACAGTCTTACAGTAAACAGGGTCTATTTAGACAGTCCCCGACATTAAACAGAGGCTATTTAGACAGTCTTACAGTAAACAGGGGCGATTTAGAGTCCCCTACAGTAAACAGGGCCTATTTAGACAGTCTTACAGTAAACAGGGGCTATTTAGACAGTCCCCTACAGTCAACAGGGGCTATTTAGACAGTCTTCCAGTAAACAGGGGCTATTTAGACAGTCCCCTACTGTAAACAGAGGCTATTTAGACAGTCTTACAGTCAACAGGGACTATTTAGACAGTCCCCTACAGTAAACAGAGGCTATTTAGACACTTACAGTAAACAGGGGCTATTGAGACAGTCTCCTACAGTAAACAGGGGCTATTTATACAGTCCCCTACAGTGAACAGAGGCTATTTAGACAGTGCCCTACAGTAAACAGGGGCTATTTAGACAGTGTCCGACAGTAAACAGGGGCTATTCAGACAGTGCCCTGCAGTAAACATGGGCTATTTGGACAGATCCCTCCAGTAAACAGGGGCTATTTAGACAGTCCCCTACAGTAAACAGGGGCTATTTAGACAGTCTTACAGTAAACAGGGGCTATTTAGACAGTCCCCTACAGTAAACAGGGGCTATTTAGACAGTGTCCTGCAGAAAACAGGGGCTATTTAGACAGTGCCCTACAGTAAACAGGGGCGATTTAGACAGTCTTACAGTAAACAGGGGCTATTTAGACAGTCCCCTACAGTAAACAGGGGCTATTTTGACAGTCCCCTGCAGCAAACAGGGGCTATTTAGACTGTCCCCTACAGTAAACAGGGGCTATTTAGACAGTCTTACAGTAAACAGGGGCTATTTAGACAGTCCCCTACAGTAAACAGAGGCTATTTAGACAGTCTTACAGTAAACAGGGGCTATTTAGACAGTCCCCTACAGTAATCAGGGGCTATTTAAACAGTCTTACAGTAAACAGGGGCTATTTAGACAGTCCACTACAGTAAACAGAGGCTATTTAGACAGTCTTACAGTAAACAGGGGCTATTTAGACAGTCCCCTACAGCAAACAGGGGCTATTTAGACTGTCCCCTACAGTAAACAGGGGCTATTTGGACAGTCCCCCTACAGTAAACAGGGGGGATTTAGAGTCCCCTACAGTAAACAGGGCCTATTTAGACAGTCTTACAGTAAACAGGGGCTATTGAGACAGTCCCCTACATTAAACAGGGGCTATTTAGACATTCTTACAGTAAACAAGGGCTATTTAGACAGTCCCCTACTGTAAACAGAGGCTATTTAGACAGTCTTACCGTAAACAGGGGCTATTTAGACAGTCACCGACAGTAAACAGGGGCTATTTAGACAGTCCCCTACAGTAAACAGGGGCCATTTAGACAGTTCACTACAGTAAACAGGGTCTATTTAGACAGTCCCCTACAGTAAACAGAGGCTATTTAGACAGTCTAACAATAAACAGGGGCTAATTAGACAGTCCCCTACAGTAAAGAGGGGCTATTTAGACAGTCACCTACAGTAAACAGGGGCTATTTAGACAGTCCCCTACAGTAAACAGAGGCTATTTAGACAGTCTTACAGTAAACAGGGTCTATTTAGACAGTCCCCGACATTAAACAGAGGCTATTTAGACAGTCGTACAGTAAACAGGGGCGATTTAGAGTCCCCTACAGTAAACAGGGCCTATTTAGACAGTCTTACAGTAAACAGGGGCTATTTAGACAGTCCCCTACAGTAAACAGGGGCTATTTAGACAGTCTTACAGTAAACAGGGGCTATTTAGACAGTCCCCTACTGTAAACAGAGGCTATTTAGACAGTCTTACAGTAAACAGGGGCTATTTAGACAGTCTCCGACAGTAAACAGGGGCCATTTAGACAGTTCACTACAGTAAACAGGGTCTATTCAGACAGTCCCCTACAGTAAACATGGGCTATTTGGACAGTGCCCTCGAGTAAACAGGGGCTATTTAGACAGTGTCCAGCAGTAAACAGGGGCTATTTAGATAGTGTCCTCCAATCTACAGGGGCTATTTAGACAGTATCCTAAGAAATCTGGAGCTATTTAGACAGTGTCCTAAATTAAACAGGCGTATTTATACAGTGCCCGACAGGAAACAGGGGCTATTTAGACAGTATCCTACAGGAAACTGGAGCTATTTAGACAGTGTGCTACATTAAACAGGGGTATTTATACAGTGTCCTACAGTAAACAGGGGCTATTTAGACAGTGCCCTCGAGTAAACAGGGGCTATTTCGACAGTGTCCTGCAGGAAACAGGGGCTATTTGGACAGTGTCCGACAGTAAACAGGGGCTGCTTATATAGTGTCATACAGTAAACAGGGGCTATTTAGACAGTGTCCTACACGAAACAGGGGCTATTTAGACAGTGTCCTACAGTAAACAGGGGCTATTTAGACAGAGTCCGTAGTAAACAGGGGCTATTTAGACAGTGTCCTACAGAAAACAAGGGCTATTTAGACAGTGTCCTGCAGAAAACAGGGGCGATTTAGACAGTCTTACAGTAAACAGGGGCTATTTAGACAGTCCCCTACAGTAAACAGGGGCTATTTCGACAGTCTTACAGTAAACAGGGGCTATTTAGACAGTCCCCTACAGTAAACAGGGGCTATTTAGACACTCTTACAGGAAACAGGGGCTATTTAGACAGTCCCCTACAGTAAACAGAGGCTATTTAGACAGTCTTGCAGTAAACAGAGGCTATTTAGACAGTCCCCTACAGTAAACAGAGGCTATTTAGACAGTCTTACAGTAAACAGGGGCTATTTAGACAGTCCCCTACAGCAAACAGGGGCTATTTAGACTGTCCCCTACAGTAAACAGGGGCTATTTGGACAGTCCCCTACAGTAAACAGGGGGGATTTAGAGTCCCCTACAGTAAACAGGGCCTATTTAGACACTTACAGTAAACAGGGGCTATTGAGACAGTCCCCTACATTAAACAGGGGCTATTTAGACATTCTTACAGTAAACAAGGGCTATTTAGACAGTCCCCTACTGTAAACAGAGGCTATTTAGACAGTCTTACCGTAAACAGGGGCTATTTAGACAGTCACCGACAGTAAACAGGGGCTATTTAGACAGTCCCCTACAGTAAACAGGGGCCATTTAGACAGTTCACTACAGTAAACAGGGTCTATTTAGACAGTCCCCTACAGTAAACAGAGGCTATTTAGACAGTCTAACAATAAACAGGGGCTAATTAGACAGTCCCCTACAGTAAAGAGGGGCTATTTAGACAGTCACCTCCAGTAAACAGGGGCTATTTAGACAGTCCCCTACAGTAAACAGAGGCTATTTAGACAGTCTTACAGTAAACAGGGTCTATTTAGACAGTCCCCGACATTAAACAGAGGCTATTTAGACAGTCGTACAGTAAACAGGGGCGATTTAGAGTCCCCTCCAGTAAACAGGGCCTATTTAGACAGTCTTACAGTAAACAGGGGCTATTTAGACAGTCCCCTACAGTAAACAGGGGCTATTTAGACAGTCTTACAGTAAACAGGGGCTATTTAGACAGTCCCCTACTGTAAACAGAGGCTATTTAGACAGTCTTACAGTAAACAGGGGCTATTTAGACAGTCTCCGACAGTAAACAGGGGCCATTTAGACAGTTCACTACAGTAAACAGGGTCTATTCAGACAGTCCCCTACAGTAAACATGGGCTATTTGGACAGTGCCCTCGAGTAAACAGGGGCTATTTAGACAGTGTCCAGCAGTAAACAGGGGCTATTTAGATAGTGTCCTCCAATCTACAGGGGCTATTTAGACAGTATCCTAAGAAATCTGGAGCTATTTAGACAGTGTCCTAAATTAAACAGGCGTATTTATACAGTGCCCGACAGGAAACAGGGGCTATTTAGACAGTATCCTACAGGAAACTGGAGCTATTTAGACAGTGTGCTACATTAAACAGGGGTATTTATACAGTGTCCTACAGTAAACAGGGGCTATTTAGACAGTGCCCTCGAGTAAACAGGGGCTATTTCGACAGTGTCCTGCAGGAAACAGGGGCTATTTGGACAGTGTCCGACAGTAAACAGGGGCTGCTTATATAGTGTCATACAGTAAACAGGGGCTATTTAGACAGTGTCCTACACGAAACAGGGGCTATTTAGACAGTGTCCTACAGTAAACAGGGGCTATTTAGACAGAGTCCGTAGTAAACAGGGGCTATTTAGACAGTGTCCTACAGAAAACAAGGGCTATTTAGACAGTGTCCTGCAGAAAACAGGGGCGATTTAGACAGTCTTACAGTAAACAGGGGCTATTTAGACAGTCCCCTACAGTAAACAGGGGCTATTTCGACAGTCTTACAGTAAACAGGGGCTATTTAGACAGTCCCCTACAGTAAACAGGGGCTATTTAGACAGTCTTACAGTAAACAAGGGCTATTTCGACAGTCCCCGACAGTAAACAGGGTCTATTTAGACAGTCTGACAGTAAACAGGGGCTATTTAGACAGTCCCCTACAGTAAACAGAGGCTATTTCGACAGTCTTACAGTAAACAGAGGCTATTTCGACAGTCTTACAGTAAACAGAGGCTATTTAGACAGTCTTACAGTAAACAGGGGCGATTTAGAGTCCGCTACAGTAAACAGGGCCTATTTAGACAGTCTTACAGTAAGCAGGGGCTATTGAGACAGTCCCCTACATTAAACAGGGGCTATTTAGACATTCTTACAGTAAACAGGGGCTATTTAGACAGTCCCCTACTGTAAACAGAGGCTATTTAGACAGTCTTACAGTAAACAGGGGCTATTTAGACAGTCACCGACAGTAAACAGGGGCTATTTAGACAGTCCCCTACAGTAAACAGGGGCCATTTAGACAGTTCACTACAGTAAACAGGGTCTATTTAGACAGTCCCCTACAGTAAACAGAGGCTATTTAGACAGTCCCCTACAGTAAACAGAGGCTATTTAGACAGTCTTACAGTAAACAGGGTCTATTTAGACAGTCCCTGACAGTAAACAGAGGCTATTTAGACAGTCGTACAGTAAACAGGGGCCATTTAGTCAGTTCACTACAGTAAACAGGGTCTATTTAGACAGTCCCCTACAGTAAACAGAGGCTATTTAGACAGTCCCCTACAGTAAACAGAGGCTATTTAGACAGTCTTACAGTAAACAGGGTCTATTTAGACAGTCTGACAGTAAACAGGGGCTATTTAGACAGTCCCCTACAGTAAACAGAGGCATTTCGACAGTCTTACAGTAAACAGGGTCTATTTCGACAGTCCCCTACAGTAAACAGAGGCTATTTAGACAGTCTTACAGTAAACAGGGTCTATTTAGACAGTCCCTGACAGTAAACAGAGGCTATTTAGACAGTCGTACAGTAAACAGGGGCTATTTGGACAGTCCCCTACAGTAAACAGAGGCTATTTAGACAGTCTTACAGTAAACAGGGTCTATTTAGACAGTCCCTGACAGTAAACAGAGGCTATTTAGACAGTCGTACAGTAAACAGGGGCGATTTAGAGTCCCCTACAGTAAACAGGGGCTATTTAGACAGTCTTACAGTAAACGGGGGCTATTTCGACAGTCCCCTACAGTAAACAGGGGCTATTTAGACAGTCTTACAGTAAACAGGGGCTATTTAGACAGTCCCCTACTGTAAACAGAGGCTATTTAGACAGTCTTACAGTAAACAGGTGCTATTTAGACAGTCTCCGACAGTAAACAGGGGCCATTTAGACAGTTCACTACAGTAAACAGGGTCTATTTAGACAGTCCCCTACAGTAAACAGAGGCTATTTAGACAGTCTAACAATAAACAGGGGCTAATTAGACAGTCCCCTACAGTAAACAGGGGCTATTTAGACAGTCCCCTACAGTAAACAGGGGCTATTTGGACAGTGCCCTCCAGTAAACAGGGGATATTTAGAC
Source organism: Heterodontus francisci (assembly GCF_036365525.1). Lineage (NCBI taxonomy): Eukaryota > Metazoa > Chordata > Chondrichthyes > Heterodontiformes > Heterodontidae > Heterodontus > Heterodontus francisci. The sequence continues at coordinate 5,295,053 of NC_090411.1, read as the reverse complement.
AGTCCCCGACAGTAAACAGGGGCTAATTGGACAGTACCCTCCAGTAAACAGGGGCTATTTAGACAGTCCCCTACAGTAAACAGGGGCTATTTAGACAGTCCTCTACAGTAAACAGGGGCTATTTGGACAGTGCCCTCCAGTAACCAGGGGCTATTTAGACAGTCCCCTACAGTAAACAGGGGCTATTTAGACAGTCTTACAGTAAACAGGGGCTATTTAGACAGTCCCCGACAGTAAACAGGGGCGATTTAGACAGTTCCCTGCATTAAACAGGGGCTATTTATACAGTCCCCTACAGTAAACGGGGGCTATTTAGACAGTCCCCTACAGTAAACAGAGGCTATTTAGACAGTCTTACAGTAACAGGGGCTATTTAGACAGTCCCCTACAGCAAACAGGGGCTGTTTCGACAGTCCCCTACAGTAAACAGGGTCTATTTAGACAGTCTTACAGTAAACAGGGGCTATTTAGACAGTCCCCTACAGGAAACAGGGGCTAACAGGAGCTGTGTTTTAAAAGTTGTACTTACTGTTTTCCTTGTGTTCAAGTTACTTTTGGCGCGGGAGGAACCGGAAGCTGGACGGCAGCAACGACTCCTGGGTAGGTATTTTCTTTAAAGGTGCGGAGCTCCGTGGACTCGGCCTCATTTCCCGGCGGAGCAGCAGGAGAAGGTAGCGACTCTTCGGTGGGTAAGTGAAGGCACCAGGAGCTGTGTTTTAAAAGTTGTACTTACTGTTTTCCTTGTGTTCAAGTTACTTTTGGCGCGGGAGGAACCGGAAGCTGGACGGCAGCAAGGACTCCTGGGTAGGTATTTTCTTTAAAGGTGCGGAGCTCCGTGGACTCGGCCTCATTTCCCGGCGGAGCAGCAGGAGAAGGTAGCGACTCTTCGGTGGGTAAGTGAAGGCACCAGGAGCTGTGTTTTAAAAGTTGTACTTACTGTTTTCCTTGTGTTCAAGTTACTTTTGGCGCGGGAGGAACCGGAAGCTGGACGGCAGCAAGGACTCCTGGGTAGGTATTTTCTTTAAAGGTGCGGAGCTCCGTGGACTCGGCCTCATTTCCCGGCGGAGCAGCAGGAGAAGGTAGCGACTCTTCGGTGGGTAAGTGAAGGCACCAGGAGCTGTGTTTTAAAAGTTGTACTTACTGTTTTCCTTGTGTTCAAGTTACTTTTGGCGCGGGAGGAACCGGAAGCTGGACGGCAGCAAGGACTCCTGGGTAGGTATTTTCTTTAAAGGTGCGGAGCAGAGTTAACCCGAGACACTACACATGTAGTGTCTCCCACCCATCCTCCTCCTCTAACCTAATAATAAGACCCTTTTTACCCTCCTCCTCTAACCAAAAAGGACTGAACAGGTAAGCTATTTCACTGTTTTTGTTAATATCTATATTTGTACTTAATTAAGGGGTAATTGAGTAAAAGAAATGGCAGCCAGGGGAGTGCAGTGCTCCTCCTGCAGTATGTTCGAGGTGAGGGGAACCTCCGGTGACCCTGCCGACTTCACCTGCTGGAAGTGCATCCGTCTCCAGCTCCTATCAGACCGTGTTAGGGAACTGGAGCTGGAGCTGGATGAACTGAGGATCATTCGGGAAGCTGAGGGGGTGATAGATAGAAGCTACAGGGATGTCGTTACTCCACAAAACAAAGGCAGCTGGGTAACAGTTAGAGGTGGGAAGAGGTCAGTGCAGGGATCTCCTGTGGTCGTTCCCCTCAACAACAAATATACAGTTTTAGATACTGTTGGGGGGGACGGCCTATCGGGGGCAGGCTGCAGTGAACGGGCCTCTGGCACGGGGTCCTGCACTGTGGCTCAGAAGGGAAGGAGGGAGAACGGGAGAGCACTAGTCATCGGGGACTCGATGGTGAGGAGTACCGACAGGCGGTTCTGTGGGCGCAAGCGAGACGCACGGATGGTTTGTTGCCTCCCTGGTGCCAGGGTCCGTGATGTTTGTGATCGCGTCTTCAGGATCCTTAAAGGGGAGGGGGAGCAGCCAGAGGTCGTGGTGCACATTGGCACCAACGACGTAGGAAGGAAGGGTGGCACAGATGTTAGAAGTGAGTTTAGGGAGTTAGGCTGGAAGCTGAAAGCTCGGACGGACAGAGTTGTTATCTCTGGTTTGTTGCCGGCGCCACGTGATAGTGAGGCTAGGAATAGGGAGAGAGCACAGCTGAACACGTGGCTGCAGGAATGGTGTAGGAGGGAGGGCTTCCAGTTCTTGGATAATTGGACTGCATTCTGGGGAAGATGGGACCTGTTCAAACAGGACGGGCTGCATCTGAACCAGAGGGGCACCAATATCCTGGGAGGGAGGTTTGCTAGTACTGTTCGGGAGGGTTTAAACTAGTTTGGGAGGGGGATGGGAACCGGACTTGTAGTCCAGGGACCAGTGGGTCCACTCAGAAAGACAAAGAGTGTAGTGAGGTATTGGGGAAGGTAGCACTGTCGCAGAGGACAGATGGGCACGGAGAAGGGTTAAAGTGCGTATACTTCAACGCAAGAAGCATCAGGAATAAGGTGAGTGAATTGAAGGCGTGGATGGGCACTTGGGACTACGATGTTGTGGCCATCACTGAAACGTGGATAGGTGAGGGGGAGGAATGGTTCTTGGAGGTACCTGGTTATAGATGTTTTCATAAGATTAGGAATGGTGGTAAAAGAGGTGGGGGGGTGGCATTGTTAGTTAGAAATAGTGTAACAACTGCTGAAAGAATTTTCGAGGAGGATCTGCCGACTGAGGCACTGTGGGTTGAGGTCAGGAACAGGAAAGGAGCAGTCACCTTGATGGGAGTTTTCTATCGGCCCCCCAATAGCAGCAGGGAGGTGGAAGAGCAGATTGGGAAACAGATTTTGGAAAGGAGCAGAAGTCACAGGGTAGTAATTATGGGGGATTTCAACTTCCCAAATATTGATTGGCAACTCTTTAGATCGAATAGTTTGGATGGGGTAGTGTTTGTGCAGTATGTCCAGGAAGCTTTTCTGACTCAGTATGTAGACTGCCCGACCAGAGGGGAGGCAATATTGGATTTGGTACTAGGTAATGAACCAGGGCAAGTGATAGAGCTGTTGGTGGGCGAGCACTTTGGAGATAGTGATCACAATTCTGTAGCATTCACTGTGGTAATGGAGAGGGATAGGTATGTGCAACAGGGCAAGGTTTACAATTGGGGGAAGGGTAGATATGATGCTGTCAGGCAGGAACTGAGGAGCATAAGTTGGGAGCATATGCTGGCAGGGAAGGGCACGGTCGAAATGTGGAACTTTTTCAAGGAGCAGATAGTAGGGGCCATTGATAAGCATGTCCCTGTCAGACAGGGAAGGGATGGTCATGTGAGGGAACCGTGGTTGACAAGAGAGGTTGAGAGTCTTGTTAGGAAGAAGAAGGATGCGTATATAAGGTTGAGGAAAAAGGGCACAGGCATAGCTCTGGAGGGATACAAGATGGCCAGGAAGGATCTGAAGAAAGGGATTAGGAGAGCTAAGAGAGGGCATGAAAAATGCTTGGCGGGTAGGATAAAAGAAAACCCCAAGGCCTTTTACGTGTATGTCAGAAATATGAGGATGACTAGGGGGACCGTAGGTCCGGTCAAGGACAATAGCGGGAGACTGTGTGTTGAGCCGGAAGAGATAAGTGAGGTTTTGAATGAGTACTTCTCTTCGGTATTTACGAATGAGAAGGGGTGTATTACTGAAGAGGACGGTGTGAAACAGACTGGTAAGCTCGAGGAAGTGCTCGTTAGGAGGGAAGATGTGTTGGGGTTTTTGAATAACTTGAAGATAGACAAGTCTCCCGGGCCTGACGGGGTATATCCAAGGATGTTATGGGAAGCAAGGGATGAAATTGCAGAGCCGCTGGCAATGATCTTTTCATCTTCTCTGTTGACGGGGGTGGTACCAGGTGATTGGAGGGTGGCAAATGTTGTGCCCCTGTTCAAGAAAGGGAATAGGAACAACCCTGGGAATTACAGGCCAGTTAGTCTTACTTCGGTGGTAGGCAAGTTGATGGAAAAGGTGCTGAGGGATAGGATTTCTGAGCATCTGGAAAGACACTGCTTGATTCGGGACAGTCAGCACGGTTTTGTGAGGGGTAGGTCTTGCCTCACAAGCCTGATTGAATTCTTTGAGCAGGTGACCAAGCAAGTGGATGAGGGTAAACCAGTGGATGTGGTGTACATGGATTTTAGTAAGGCATTTGATAAGGTCCCCCATGGTAGACTTATGGAGAAAGTCAGGAGGCATGGGATAGTGGGGAATGTGGCCAGTTGGATTAAGAATTGGCTAACTGATAGAAGGCAGAGAGTGGTCTTAGATGGTAAATACTCAGCCTGGAGCCCAGTTACCAGTGGCGTGCCACAGGGATCAGTTCTGGGTCCTCTCCTGTTTGTGATTTTTATTAACGACTTGGATGAGGAAGTCGAAGGGTGGGTCAGTAAATTTGCAGATGATACAAAGGTTGGTGGAGTTGTGGATACCGAGGAGGGCTATTGTCGTCTGCAAAGGGACTTGGATAGGTTGCAGTGCTGGGCTGAAAAGTGGCAGATGGAGTTTAACCCTGAAAAGTGTGAGGTCGTCCATTTTGGAAGGACAAACACGAATGCAAAATACTGGGTTAACGGTAGGGTTCTTGGGCATGTGGAGGAGCAGAGAGACCTTGGGGTCTATGTGCATAGATCGTTGAAAGTTGCAACTCAAGTGGATAGGGCTGTGAAGAAGGCATATGGGGTGTTAGCGTTCATTAGCAGAGGGATTGAATTTAAGAGCCGTGAGGTGATGATGCAGCTGTACAGGACCTTGGTAAGGCCTCATTTGGAGTACTGTGTGCAGTTCTGGTCGCCTCATTTTAGGAAGGATGTGGAAGCCTTGGAGAGGGTGCAGAAGAGATTTACCAGGATGTTGCCTGGAATGGAGAATAAGTCTTACGAGGAAAGGCTGAACATTCTAGGCCTCTTCTCATTAGAACGGAGAAGGATGAGGGGTGACATGATAGAGGTTTATAAGATGGTCAGGGGAATAGATAGGGTAGACAGTCAGAAACTTTTTCCCCGGGTGGAGCAAAGCGTTACAAGGGGTCATAAATTTAAGGTGAAGGGTGAGAGATATAAGGGGGATGTCAGGGGAAGGTTCTTTACCCAGAGAGTGGTCGGGGCATGGAATGACTTGCCTGGGGAAGTTGTTGAGTCAGAAACTTTAGGGACTTTCAAACGGCTTTTAGATAGGTATATGGATAAAGGAGAATGATGGGGTATAGATTAAATTGTCCTTGACAGAGGACAAAGGATCGGCACAACATCGTGGGCCGAAGGGCCTGTTCTGTGCTGTATTTTCTATGTTCTATGTTCTATGTTCTATTTAGACAGTCTTACAGTAAACAAGGGCTATTTCGACAGTCCCCGACAGTAAACAGGGTCTATTTAGACAGTCTGACAGTAAACAGGGGCTATTTAGACAGTCCCCTACAGTAAACAGAGGCTATTTCGACACTTACAGTAAACAGGGTCTATTTCGACAGTCCCCTCCAGTAAACAGAGGCTATTTAGACAGTCTTACAGTAAACAGGGACGATTTAGAGTCCCCTACAGTAAACAGGGCCTATTTAGACAGTCTTACAGTAAACAGGGGCTATTGAGACAGTCCCCTACATTAAACAGGGGCTATTTAGACATTCTTACAGTAAACAGGGGCTATTTAGACAGTCCCCTACTGTAAACAGAGGCTATTTAGACATTCTTACAGTAAACAGGGGCTATTTAGACAGTCACCGACAGTAAACAGGGGCGATTTAGACAGTCCCCTACAGTAAACAGGGGCCATTTAGACAGTTCACTACAGTAAACAGGGTCTATTTAGACAGTCCCCTACAGTAAACAGAGGCTATTTAGACAGTCCCCTACAGTAAACAGAGGCTATTTAGACAGTCTTACAGTAAACAGGGGCCATTTAGACAGTTCACTACAGTAAACAGGGTCTATTTGGACAGTCCCCTACAGTAAACAGAGGCTATTTAGACAGTCCCCTACAGTAAACAGAGGCTATTTAGACAGTCTTACAGTAAACAGGGTCTATTTAGACAGTCTGACAGTAAACAGGGGCTATTTAGACAGTCCCCTACAGTAAACAGAGGCTATTTCGACAGTCTTACAGTAAACAGGGTCTATTTCGACAGTCCCCTACAGTAAACAGAGGCTATTTAGACAGTCCCCTACAGTAAACAGAGGCTATTTAGACAGTCTTACAGTAAACAGGGTCTATTTAGACAGTCCCTGACAGTAAACAGAGGCTATTTAGACAGTCGAACAGTAAACAGGGGCTATTTAGACAGTCCCCTACAGTAAACAGAGGCTATTTAGACAGTCTTACAGTAAACAGGGTCTATTTAGACAGTCCCCGACAGTAAACAGAGGCTATTTAGACAGTCGTACAGTAAACAGGGGCGATTTAGAGTCCCCTACAGTAAACAGGGGCTATTTAGACAGTCTTACAGTAAACAGGGGCTATTTAGACAGTCCCCTACAGTAAACAGGGGCTATTTAGACAGTCTTACAGTAAACAGGGGCTATTTAGACAGTCCCCTACTGTAAACAGAGGCTATTTAGACAGTCTTACAGTAAACAGGTGCTGTTTAGACAGTCTCCGACAGTAAACAGGGGCCATTTAGACAGTTCACTACAGTAAACAGGGTCTATTTAGACAGTCCCCTACAGTAAACAGAGGCTATTTAGACAGTCTAACAATAAACAGGGGCTAATTAGACAGTCCCCTACAGTAAAGAGGGGCTATTTAGACAGTCCCCTACAGTAAACAGGGGCTATTTGGACAGTGCCCTCCAGTAAACAGGGGATATTTAGACAGTCCCCGACAGTAAACAGGGGCTATTTAGACAGTCCTCTACAGTAAACAGGGGCTATTTGGACAGTGCCCTCCAGTAAACAGGGGCTATTTAGACAGTCCCCTACAGTAAACAGGGGCTATTTAGACAGTCTTACAGTAAACAGGGGCTATTTAGACAGTCCCCTACAGTAAACAGGGGCTATTTAGACAGTCTTACAGTAAACAGGGGCTATTTAGACAGTCCCCTACTGTAAACAGAGGCTATTTAGACAGTCTTACAGTAAACAGGTGCTGTTTAGACAGTCTCCGACAGTAAACAGGGGCCATTTAGACAGTTCACTACAGTAAACAGGGTCTATTTAGACAGTCCCCTACAGTAAACAGAGGCTATTTAGACAGTCTAACAATAAACAGGGGCTAATTAGACAGTCCCCTACAGTAAAGAGGGGCTATTTAGACAGTCCCCTACAGTAAACAGGGGCTATTTGGACAGTGCCCTCCAGTAAACAGGGGATATTTAGACAGTCCCCGACAGTAAACAGGGGCTATTTAGACAGTCCTCTACAGTAAACAGGGGCTATTTGGACAGTGCCCTCCAGTAAACAGGGGCTATTTAGACAGTCCCCTACAGTAAACAGGGGCTATTTAGACAGTCTTACAGTAAACAGGGGCTATTTCGACAGTCCCCGACAGTAAACAGGGGCGATTTAGACAGTTCCCTGCATTAAACAGGGGCTATTTATGCAGTCCCCTACAGTAAACGGGGGCTATTTAGACAGTCCCCTACAGTAAACAGAGGCTATTTAGGCAGTCTTACAGTAAACAGGGGCTATTTAGACAGTCCCCTACAGCAAACAGGGGCTATTTAGACAGTCCCCTACAGTAAACAGGGGCTATTTAGACAGTCCCCTACAGTAAACAGGGGCTATTTAGACAGTCTTACAGTAAACAAGGGCTATTTCGACAGTCCCCTACAGTAAACAGGGTCTATTTAGACAGTCTTACAGTAAACAGGGGCTATTTAGACAGTCCTCAACAGGAAACAGAGGCTATTTAGACAGTCTTACAGTAAACATGGGCTATTTAGACAGTCCCCTACAGTAAACAGAGGCTATTTAGACAGTCTTACAGTAAACAGGGGCGATTTAGAATCCCCTACAGTAAACAAGGCCTATTTAGAGTCTTACAGTAAACAGGGTCTATTTCGACAGTCCCCTACAGTAAACAGAGGCTATTTAGACAGTCCCCTACAGTAAACAGAGGCTATTTAGACAGTCTTACAGTAAACAGGGTCTATTTAGACAGTCTTACAGTAAACAGGGGCTATTTAGACAGTCCTCAACAGGAAACAGAGGCTATTTAGACAGTCTTACAGTAAACAGGGGCTGTTTAGACAGTCCCCTACAGTAAACAGGGGCTATTTAGACAGTCTTACAGTAAACAGGGGCTATTTAGACTGTCACCTACAGTAAACAGGGGCTATTTAGACACTCTTACAGTAAACAGGGGCTATTTAGACAGTCCCCTACTGTAAACAGAGGCTATTTAGACAGTCTTACAGTAAACAGGGACTATTTAGACAGTCCCCTAAAGTAAACAGAGGCTATTTGGACAGTCTTACAGTAAACAGGGGCTATTTAGACAGTCTCCAACAGTAAACAGGGGCTATTTATACAGTCCCCTACAGTAAACAGAGGCTATTTAGACAGTGCCCTACAGTAAACAGGGGCTATTTAGACAGTGTCCGACAGTAAACAGGGGCTATTCAGACAGTGCCCTGCAGTAAACATGGGCTAATTGCACAGTGCCCTCGAGTAAACAGGGGATATTTAGACAGTGTCCAGCAGTAAACAGGTGCTGTTTAGACAGTGTCCTCCAATCTACAGGGGCTATTTAGACAGTATCCGACAGAAAACTGGAGCTATTTGGACAGTGTCCTAAATTAAACAGGCGTATTTATACAGTGCCCGACAGGAAACAGGGGCTATTTTGACTGTATCCTACAGGAAACTGGAGCTATTTAGACAGTGTGCTACATTAAACAGGGGTATTTATACAGTGTCCTACAGTAAACAGGGGCTATTTAAACAGTGCCCTAGAGTAAACAGGGGCTATTTCGACAGTGTCCTGCAGGAAACAGGGGCTATTTGGACAGTCTCACTGCAAACAGGGGCTATTTAGACAGTATCCTGCAGTAAACAGGGGCTATTTAGACAGTGTCCGACAGTAAACAGGGGCTGCTTATATAGTGTCATACAGTAAACAGGGGCTATTTAGACAGTGTCCTACAGAAAACAGGGGCTATTTAGACAGAGTCCGTAGTAAACAGGGGCTATTTAGACAGTGTCCTACAGAAAACAGGGGCTATTTAGACAGTGTCCTACAGAAAACAGGGGCTATTTAGACAGTCCCCTACAGTAAACAGGGGCGATTTAGACAGTCTTACAGTAAACAGGGGCTGTTTAGACAGTCCCCTACAGTAAACAGGGGCTATTTAGACAGTCTTACAGTAAACAGGGGCTATTTAGACTGTCCCCTGCAGTAAACAGGGGCTATTTAGACAGTCTTACAGGAAACAGGGGCTATTTAGACAGTCCCCTACAGTAAACAGAGGCTATTTAGACAGTCTTACAGTAAACAGGGCTATTTAGACAGTCCCCTACAGTAAACAGGGGCTATTTAGACAGTCCCCTACAGTAAACAGGGGCTATTTAGACAGTCACCTGCAGTAAACAGGGGCTATTTAGACAGTCTGACAGTAAACAGGGGCTATTTAGACAGTCCCCTACAGTAAACAGAGGCTATTTAGACAGTCTTACAGTAAACAGAGGCTATTTAGACAGTCTTACAGTAAACAGGGGCTATTTAGACAGTCCCCTACAGCAAACAGGGGCTATTTAGACTGTCCCCTACAATAAACAGGGGCTATTTAGACAGTCTTACAGTAAACAAGGGCTATTTCGACAGTCCCCTACAGTAAACAGGGGCTATTTAGACAGTCTTACAGTAAACAGGGGCTATTTAGACAGTCCCCTATAGTAAACAGAGGCTATTTAGACAGTCTTACAGTAAACAGGGGCTATTTAGATAGTCCCCTACAGTAAACAGAGGCTATTTAGACAGTCTTACAGTAAACAGGGGCGATTTAGAATCCCCTACAGTAAACAGGGCCTATTTAGACAGTCTTACAGTAAACAGGGGCTATTTAGACAGTCCCCTACAGTAAACAGGGGCTATTTAGACAGTCTTACAGTAAACAGGGGCTATTTAGACAGTCCCCTAATGTAAACAGAGGCTATTTAGACAGTCTTACAGTAAACAGGGACTATTTAGACAGTCCCCTACAGTAAACAGAGGCTATTTAGACAGTCTTACAGTAAACAGGGGCTATTTAGACAGTCCCCTACATTAAACAGAGGCTATTTAGACAGTCCCCTACAGTAAACAGAGGCTATTTAGACAGTCTTACAGTAAACAGGGTCTATTTAGACAGTCCCTGACAGTAAACAGAGGCTATTTAGACAGTCGTACAGTAAACAGGGGCTATTTAGACAGTCCCCTACAGTAAACAGAGGCTATTTAGACAGTCTTACAGTAAACAGGGTCTATTTAGACAGTCCCTGACAGTAAACAGAGGCTATTTCGACAGTCGTACAGTAAACAGGGGCGATTTAGGGTCCCCTACAGTAAACAGGGGCTATTTAGACAGTCCCCTACAGTAAACAGGGGCTATTTAGACAGTCCCCTACAGTAAACAGGGGCTATTTAGACAGTCTTACAGTAAACAGGGGCTATTTAGACAGTCCCCTACTGTAAACAGAGGCTATTTAGACAGTCTTACAGTAAACAGGTGCTATTTAGACAGTCTCCAACAGTAAACAGGGGCCATTTAGACAGTTCACTACAGTAAACAGGGTCTATTTAGACAGTCCCCTACAGTAAACAGAGGCTATTTAGACAGTCTAACAATAAACAGGGGCTAATTAGACAGTCCCCTACAGTAAAGAGGGGCTATTTAGACAGTCCCCTACAGTAAACAGGGGCTATTTGGACAGTGCCCTCCAGTAAACAGGGGATATTTAGACAGTCCCCGACAGTAAACAGGGGCTATTTGGACAGTACCCTCCAGTAAACAGGGGCTATTTAGACAGTCCCCTACAGTAAGCAGGGGCTATTTAGACAGTCCTCTACAGTAAACAGGGGATATTTGGACAGTGCCCTCCAGTAAACAGGGGCTATTTAGACAGTCCCCTACAGTAAACAGGGGCTATTTAGACAGTCTTACAGTTAACAGGGGCTATTTCGACAGTCCCCGACAGTAAACAGGGGCGATTTAGACAGTTCCCTGCATTAAACAGGGGCTATTTATACAGTCCCCTACAGTAAACAGGGGCAATTTAGACAGTCCCCTACAGTAAACAGGGGCTGTTTAGACATTCTTACAGTAAACAGGGGCTATTTAGACAGTCCCCTACAGCAAACAGGGGCTATTTAGACAGTCCCCTACAGTAAACAGGGGCTATTTAGACAGTCCCCTACAGTAAACAGGGGCTATTTAGACAGTCTTACAGTAAACAAGGGCTATTTCGACAGTCCCCTACAGTAAACAGGGTCTATTTAGACAGTCTTACAGTAAACAGGGGCTATTTAGACAATCCCCTACAGTAAACAGAGGCTATTTAGACAGTCTTACAGTAAACAGGGGCGATTTAGAATCCCCTACAGTAAACAGGGCCTATTTAGACAGTCTTACAGTAAACAGGGGCTATTTAGACAGTCCCCTACAGTAAACAGGGGCTATTTAGGCAATCTTACAGTAAACAGGGGCTATTTAGACAGTCCCCTACTGTAAACAGAGGCTATTTAGACAGTCTTACAGTAAACAGGGACTATTTAGACAGTCCCCTACAGTAAACAGAGGCTATTTAGACAGTCTTACAGTAAACAGGGGCTATTTAGACAGTCTCCAACAGCAAACAGGGGCTATTTATACAGTCCCCTACAGTAAACAGGGGCTATTTGGACAGTGCCCTCCAGTAAACAGGGGATATTTAGACAGTCCCCTACTGTAAACAGAGGCTATTTAGACAGTCTTACAGTAAACAGGTGCTATTTAGACAGTCTCCGACAGTAAACAGGGGCCATTTAGTCAGTTCACTACAGTAAACAGGGTCTATTTAGACAGTCCCCTACAGTAAACAGAGGCTATTTAGACAGTCTAACAATAAACAGGGGCTAATTAGACAGTCCCCTACAGTAAAGAGGGGCTATTTAGACAGTCCCCTACAGTAAACAGGGGCTATTTGGACAGTGCCCTCCAGTAAACAGGGGATATTTAGACAGTACCCTCCAGTAAACAGGGGCTATTTAGACAGTCCCCTACAGTAAACAGGGGCTATTTCGACAGTCCCCGACAGTAAACAGGGGCGATTTAGACAGTTCCCTGCATTAAACAGGGGCTATTTATACAGTCCCCTACAGTAAACAGGGGCTATTTAGACAGTCCCCTACAGTAAACAGAGGCTATTTAGACAGTCTTACAGTAAACAGGGGCTATTTAGACAGTCCCCTACAGCAAACAGGGGCTATTTAGACAGTCCCCTACAGTAAACAGGGGCTATTTAGACAGTCCCCTACAGTAAACAGGGGCTATTTAGACAGTCTTACAGTAAACAAGGGCTATTTCGACAGTCCCCTACAGTAAACAGGGTCTATTTAGACAGTCTTACAGTAAACAGGGGCTATTTAGACAGTCCCCTACAGTAAACAGAGGCTATTTAGACAGTCTTACAGTAAACATGGGCTATTTAGACAGTCCCCTACAGTAAACAGAGGCTATTTAGACAGTCTTACAGTGAACAGGGGCGATTTAGAATCCCCTACAGTAAACAGGGCCTATTTAGACAGTCTTACAGTAAAAAGGGGCTATTTAGACAGCCCCCTACTGTAAACAGAGGCTATTTAGACAGTCTTACAGTAAACAGGGGCTATTTAGACAGTCTCCGACAGGAAACAGGGGCCATTTAGACAGTTCACTACAGTAAACAGGGTCTATTTAGACAGTCCCCTACAGTAAACAGAGGCTATTTAGACAGTCTAACAATAAACAGGGGCTAATTAGACAGTCCCCTACAGTAAAGAGGGGCTATTTAGACAGTCCCCTACAGTAAACAGGGGCTATTTAGACAGTGCCCTCCAGTAAACAGGGGATATTTAGACAGTCCCCGACAGTAAACAGGGGCTATTTGGACAGTACCCTCCAGTAAACAGGGGCTATTTAGACAGTCCCCTACAGTAAACAGGGGCTATTTCGACAGTCCCCGACAGTAAACAGGGGCGATTTAGACAGTTCCCTGCATTAAACAGGGGCTATTTATACAGTCCCCTACAGTAAACAGGGGCTATTTAGACAGTCCCCTACAGTAAACAGAGGCTATTTAGACAGTCTTACAGTAAACAGGGGCTATTTAGACAGTCCCCTACAGCAAACAGGGGCTATTTAGACAGTCCCCTACAGTAAACAGGGGCTATTTAGACAGTCCCCTACAGTAAACAGGGGCTATTTAGACAGTCTTACAGTAAACAAGGGCTATTTCGACAGTCCCCTACAGTAAACAGGGTCTATTTAGACAGTCTTACAGTAAACAGGGGCTATTTAGACAGTCCCCTACAGTAAACAGAGGCTATTTAGACAGTCTTACAGTAAACATGGGCTATTTAGACAGTCCCCTACAGTAAACAGAGGCTATTTAGACAGTCTTACAGTGAACAGGGGTGATTTAGAATCCCCTACAGTAAGCAGGGCCTATTTAGACAGTCTTACAGTAAACAGGGGCTATTTAGACAGTCCCCTACAGTAAACAGGGGCTATTTAGACAGTCTTACAGTAAACAGGGGCTATTTAGACAGTCCCCTAATGTAAACAGAGGCTATTTAGACAGTCTTACAGTAAACAGGGACTATTTAGACAGTCCCCTACAGTAAACAGAGGCTATTTAGACAGTCTTACAGTAAACAGGGGCTATTTAGACAGTCCCCTACATTAAACAGAGGCTATTTAGACAGTCCCCTACAGTAAACAGAGGCTATTTAGACAGTCTTACAGTAAACAGGGTCTATTTAGACAGTCCCTGACAGTAAACAGAGGCTATTTAGACAGTCGTACAGTAAACAGGGGCTATTTAGACAGTCCCCTACAGTAAACAGAGGCTATTTAGACAGTCTTACAGTAAACAGGGTCTATTTAGACAGTCCCTGACAGTAAACAGAGGCTATTTCGACAGTCGTACAGTAAACAGGGGCGATTTAGAGTCCCCTACAGTAAACAGGGGCTATTTAGACAGTCCCCTACAGTAAACAGGGGCTATTTAGACAGTCCCCTACAGTAAACAGGGGCTATTTAGACAGTCTTACAGTAAACAGGGACTATTTAGACAGTCCCCTACAGTAAACAGAGGCTATTTAGACAGTCTTACAGTAAACAGGGGCTATTTAGACAGTCTCCAACAGCAAACAGGGGCTATTTATACAGTCCCCTACAGTAAACAGGGGCTATTTGGACAGTGCCCTCCAGTAAACAGGGGATATTTAGACAGTCCCCTACTGTAAACAGAGGCTATTTAGACAGTCTTACAGTAAACAGGTGCTATTTAGACAGTCTCCGACAGTAAACAGGGGCCATTTAGTCAGTTCACTACAGTAAACAGGGTCTATTTAGACAGTCCCCTACAGTAAACAGAGGCTATTTAGACAGTCTAACAATAAACAGGGGCTAATTAGACAGTCCCCTACAGTAAAGAGGGGCTATTTAGACAGTCCCCTACAGTAAACAGGGGCTATTTGGACAGTGCCCTCCAGTAAACAGGGGATATTTAGACAGTACCCTCCAGTAAACAGGGGCTATTTAGACAGTCCCCTACAGTAAACAGGGGCTATTTCGACAGTCCCCGACAGTAAACAGGGGCGATTTAGACAGTTCCCTGCATTAAACAGGGGCTATTTATACAGTCCCCTACAGTAAACAGGGGCTATTTAGACAGTCCCCTACAGTAAACAGAGGCTATTTAGACAGTCTTACAGTAAACAGGGGCTATTTAGACAGTCCCCTACAGCAAACAGGGGCTATTTAGACAGTCCCCTACAGTAAACAGGGGCTATTTAGACAGTCCCCTACAGTAAACAAGGGCTATTTAGACAGTCTTACAGTAAACAAGGGCTATTTCGACAGTCCCCTACAGTAAACAGGGTCTATTTAGACAGTCTTACAGTAAACAGGGGCTATTTAGACAGTCCCCTACAGTAAACAGAGGCTATTTAGACAGTCTTACAGTAAACATGGGCTATTTAGACAGTCCCCTACAGTAAACAGAGGCTATTTAGACAGTCTTACAGTGAACAGGGGCGATTTAGAATCCCCTACAGTAAACAGGGCCTATTTAGACAGTCTTAAAGTAAACAGGGGCTATTTAGACAGTCCCCTACAGTAAACAGGGGCTATTTAGACAGTCTTACAGTAAAAAGGGGCTATTTAGAATCCCCTACAGTAAACAGGGCCTATTTAGACAGTCTTACAGTAAAAAGGGGCTATTTAGACAGCCCCCTACTGTAAACAGAGGCTATTTAGACAGTCTTACAGTAAACAGGGGCTATTTAGACAGTCTCCGACAGGAAACAGGGGCCATTTAGACAGTTCACTACAGTAAACAGGGTCTATTTAGACAGTCCCCTACAGTAAACAGAGGCTATTTAGACAGTCTAACAATAAACAGGGGCTAATTAGACAGTCCCCTACAGTAAAGAGGGGCTATTTAGACAGTCCCCTACAGTAAACAGGGGCTATTTAGACAGTGCCCTCCAGTAAACAGGGGATATTTAGACAGTCCCCGACAGTAAACAGGGGCTATTTGGACAGTACCCTCCAGTAAACAGGGGCTATTTAGACAGTCCCCTACAGTAAACAGGGGCTATTTCGACAGTCCCCGACAGTAAACAGGGGCGATTTAGACAGTTCCCTGCATTAAACAGGGGCTATTTATACAGTCCCCTACAGTAAACAGGGGCTATTTAGACAGTCCCCTACAGTAAACAGAGGCTATTTAGACAGTCTTACAGTAAACAGGGGCTATTTAGACAGTCCCCTACAGCAAACAGGGGCTATTTAGACAGTCCCCTACAGTAAACAGGGGCTATTTAGACAGTCCCCTACAGTAAACAGGGGCTATTTAGACAGTCTTACAGTAAACAAGGGCTATTTCGACAGTCCCCTACAGTAAACAGGGTCTATTTAGACAGTCTTACAGTAAACAGGGGCTATTTAGACAGTCCCCTACAGTAAACAGAGGCTATTTAGACAGTCTTACAGTAAACATGGGCTATTTAGACAGTCCCCTACAGTAAACAGAGGCTATTTAGACAGTCTTACAGTGAACAGGGGCGATTTAGAATCCCCTACAGTAAGCAGGGCCTATTTAGACAGTCTTACAGTAAACAGGGGCTATTTAGACAGTCCCCTACAGTAAACAGGGGCTATTTAGACAGTCTTACAGTAAACAGGGGCTATTTAGACAGTCCCCTAATGTAAACAGAGGCTATTTAGACAGTCTTACAGTAAACAGGGACTATTTAGACAGTCCCCTACAGTAAACAGAGGCTATTTAGACAGTCTTACAGTAAACAGGGGCTATTTAGACAGTCCCCTACATTAAACAGAGGCTATTTAGACAGTCCCCTACAGTAAACAGAGGCTATTTAGACAGTCTTACAGTAAACAGGGTCTATTTAGACAGTCCCTGACAGTAAACAGAGGCTATTTAGACAGTCGTACAGTAAACAGGGGCTATTTAGACAGTCCCCTACAGTAAACAGAGGCTATTTAGACAGTCTTACAGTAAACAGGGTCTATTTAGACAGTCCCTGACAGTAAACAGAGGCTATTTCGACAGTCGTACAGTAAACAGGGGCGATTTAGAGTCCCCTACAGTAAACAGGGGCTATTTAGACAGTCCCCTACAGTAAACAGGGGCTATTTAGACAGTCCCCTACAGTAAACAGGGGCTATTTAGACAGTCTTACAGTAAACAGGGACTATTTAGACAGTCCCCTACAGTAAACAGAGGCTATTTAGACAGTCTTACAGTAAACAGGGGCTATTTAGACAGTCTCCAACAGCAAACAGGGGCTATTTATACAGTCCCCTACAGTAAACAGGGGCTATTTGGACAGTGCCCTCCAGTAAACAGGGGATATTTAGACAGTCCCCTACTGTAAACAGAGGCTATTTAGACAGTCTTACAGTAAACAGGTGCTATTTAGACAGTCTCCGACAGTAAACAGGGGCCATTTAGTCAGTTCACTACAGTAAACAGGGTCTATTTAGACAGTCCCCTACAGTAAACAAAGGCTATTTAGACAGTCTAACAATAAACAGGGGCTAATTAGACAGTCCCCTACAGTAAAGAGGGGCTATTTAGACAGTCCCCTACAGTAAACAGGGGCTATTTGGACAGTGCCCTCCAGTAAACAGGGGATATTTAGACAGTACCCTCCAGTAAACAGGGGCTATTTAGACAGTCCCCTACAGTAAACAGGGGCTATTTCGACAGTCCCCGACAGTAAACAGGGGCGATTTAGACAGTTCCCTGCATTAAACAGGGGCTATTTATACAGTCCCCTACAGTAAACAGGGGCTATTTAGACAGTCCCCTACAGTAAACAGAGGCTATTTAGACAGTCTTACAGTAAACAGGGGCTATTTAGACAGTCCCCTACAGCAAACAGGGGCTATTTAGACAGTCCCCTACAGTAAACAGGGGCTATTTAGACAGTCCCCTACAGTAAACAAGGGCTATTTAGACAGTCTTACAGTAAACAAGGGCTATTTCGACAGTCCCCTACAGTAAACAGGGTCTATTTAGACAGTCTTACAGTAAACAGGGGCTATTTAGACAGTCCCCTACAGTAAACAGAGGCTATTTAGACAGTCTTACAGTAAACATGGGCTATTTAGACAGTCCCCTACAGTAAACAGAGGCTATTTAGACAGTCTTACAGTGAACAGGGGCGATTTAGAATCCCCTACAGTAAACAGGGCCTATTTAGACAGTCTTAAAGTAAACAGGGGCTATTTAGACAGTCCCCTACAGTAAACAGGGGCTATTTAGACAGTCTTACAGTAAAAAGGGGCTATTTAGACAGCCCCCTACTGTAAACAGAGGCTATTTAGACAGTCTTACAGTAAACAGGGGCTATTTAGACAGTCTCCGACAGGAAACAGGGGCCATTTAGACAGTTCACTACAGTAAACAGGGTCTATTTAGACAGTCCCCTACAGTAAACAGAGGCTATTTAGACAGTCTAACAATAAACAGGGGCTAATTAGACAGTCCCCTACAGTAAAGAGTGGCTATTTAGACAGTCCCCTACAGTAAACAGGGGCTATTTAGACAGTGCCCTCCAGTAAACAGGGGATATTTAGACAGTCCCCGACAGTAAACAGGGGCTATTTGGACAGTACCCTCCAGTAAACAGGGGCTATTTAGACAGTCCCCTACAGTAAACAGGGGCTATTTCGACAGTCCCCGACAGTAAACAGGGGCGATTTAGACAGTTCCCTGCATTAAACAGGGGCTATTTATACAGTCCCCTACAGTAAACAGGGGCTATTTAGACAGTCCCCTACAGTAAACAGAGGCTATTTAGACAGTCTTACAGTTTCTTTTTTTCTTTTGGGCCTCCTTATCTCGAGAGACAATGGATACGCGCCTGGAGGTGGTCAGTGGTTTGTGAAGCAGCGCCTGGAGTGGCTATAAAGGCCAATTCTGGAGTGACAGGCTCTTCCACAGGTGCTGCAGAGAAATTTGTTTGTTGGGGCTGTTGCACAGTTGGCTCTCCCCTTGCGCCTCTGTCTTTTTTCCTGCCAACTACTAAGTCTCTTCGACTCGCCACAATTTAGCCCTGTCTTTATGGCTGCCCGCCAGCTCTGGCGAATGCTGGCAACTGACTCCCACGACTTGTGATCAATGTCACACGATTTCATGTCGCGTTTGCAGACGTCTTTATAACGGAGACATGGACGGCCGGTGGGTCTGATACCAGTGGCGAGCTCGCTGTACAATGTGTCTTTGGGGATCCTGCCATCTTCCATGCGGCTCACATGGCCAAGCCATCTCAAGCGCCGCTGACTCAGTAGTGTGTATAAGCTGGGGATGTTGGCCGCTTTAAGGACTTCTGTGTTGGAGATATAGTCCTGCCACCTGATGCCAAGTATTCTCCGAAGGCAGCGAAGATGGAATGAATTGAGACGTCGCTCTTGGCTGGCATACGTTGTCCAGGCCTCGCTGCCGTAGAGCAAGGTACTGAGGACACAGGCCTGATACACTCGGACTTTTGTGTTCCGTGTCAGTGCGCCATTTTCCCACACTCTCTTGGCCAGTCTGAACATAGCAGTGGAAGCCTTACCCATGCGCTTGTTGATTTCTGCATCTAGAGACAGGTTACTGGTGATAGTTGAGCCTAGGTAGGTGAACTCTTGAACCACTTCCAGAGCGTGGTCGCCAATATTGATGGATGGAGCATTTCTGACATCCTGCCCCATGATGTTCGTTTTCTTGAGGCTGATGGTTAGGCCAAATTCATTGCAGGCAGACGCAAACCTGTCGATGAGACTCTGCAGGCATTCTTCAGTGTGAGATGTTAAAGCAGCATCGTCAGCAAAGAGGAGTTCTCTGATGAGGACTTTCCGTACTTTGGACTTCGCTCTTAGACGGGCAAGGTTGAACAACCTGCCCCCTGATCTTGTGTGGAGGAAAATTCCTTCTTCAGAGGATTTGAACGCATGTGAAAGCAGCAGGGAGAAGAAAATCCCAAAAAGTGTGGGTGCGAGAACACAGCCCTGTTTCACACCACTCAGGATAGGAAAGGGCTCTGATGAGGAGCCACCATGTTGAATTGTGCCTTTCATATTGTCATGGAATGAGGTGATGATACTTAGTAGCTTTGGTGGACATCCGATCTTTTCTAGTAGTCTGAAGAGACCACGTCTGCTGACGAGGTCAAAGGCTTTGGTGAGATCAATGAAAGCAATGTAGAGGGGCATCTGTTGTTCACGGCATTTCTCCTGTATCTGACGAAGGGAGAACAGCATGTCAATAGTCGATCTCTCTGCACGAAAGCCACACTGTGCCTCAGGGTAGACGCGCTCGGCCAGCTTCTGGAGCCTGTTCAGAGCGACTCGAGCAAAGACTTTCCCCACTATGCTGAGCAGGGAGATTCCACGGTAGTTGTTGCAGTCACCGCGGTCACCTTTGTTTTTATAGAGGGTGATGATGTTGGCATCACGCATGTCCTGGGGTACTGCTCCCTCGTCCCAGCACAGGCATAGCAGTTCATGTAGTGCTGAGAGTATAGCAGGCTTGGCACTCTTGATTATTTCAGGGGTAATGCTGTCCTTCCCAGGGGCTTTTCCGCTGGCTAGGGAATCAATGGCATCACTGAGTTCCGATTTGGTTGGCTGTATGTCCAGCTCATCCATGACTGGTAGAGGCTGGGCTGCATTGAGGGCAGTCTCAGTGACAGCATTCTCCCTGGAGTACAGTTCTAGGTAGTGCTCAACCCAGCGGTCCATCTGTTTGCGTTGGTCAGTGATGATGTCCCCCGATTTAGATTTGAGGGGGGTGATCTTCTTGATGGTTGGCCCAAGAGCTCTCTTCATGCCATCATACATTCCTCTGATGTTTCCGGTGTCTGAGGCCAGCTGAATATGACTGCATAGGTGTTGCCAGTAGTCGTTTGCGCAACGCCTAGCTGTTCTTTGTGCAGTACTTCTGGCTGCTTTAAGTGCTGCGGATGTTAAATCGCTGGGGGCTTTCTTGTAGTTCAAAAGTGCAATGCGCTTAGCGGCTATGACAGGTTCCAGCTCTTCATTATGAGATTGAAACCAGTCTGCATTTCTCTTCGCACTTTTGCCGTAGGTGGTCAAAGCTGACTCATAGATGGCGTCTCTGATGTGGGCCCACTTGGTCTCAGCATCCCCTGTGGGAGTGTTTTGAAGGGCTGTTACAAGTGAATTTAGAAATTTTTGTAACAGCTGTGGGTGAGAAATTCTGCTCGTGTTGATGCGCGGGTGGCCCTTCTGCTTGGAATGATGCAACTTCTTTGGTCTGAGTCTAACCTTGCTGCACACCAGGGAGTGGTCGGTGTCGCAGTCCGCACTGTGGAAGCTGCGTGTGATTTGAACACTGTTTAAGGCGGCTCGCCTTGTGACAATGAGGTCTAGCTGGTGCCAACGACGTGATCTTGGGTGCCTCCATGAAACCTGGTGACAGGGTTTAGTGTGAAAGAACGAGTTGGTGATGCAGAGGTTATGATAGGTACACAACTCAAGCAGTCTCTGCCCGTTCTCATTCATCCTTCCAACGCCATAGCGCCCAAGGCAGGAGGGCCATGAGTCATGGTCGGCCCCAACCCTGGCATTAAAGTCCCCCAGCAGGAATAGGTGTTCGGTGTTGGGGATGCTGCTAATGATGTTATGGAGTTGTTCATAGAACTGGTCTTTAGCTTCAGGTGCGGAACAGAGTGTTGGAGCATAGATGCTGAGTAGGTGTACTGGACCAGAGGTGGTGAGCAGTCGGATGGACAGTATGCGTTCCGAGCCATTTGAGGGAGGCTCTATCATGCTGAGCAAGGAGTTTCTGATGGCGAAGCCCACTCCATGCTGTCTTGGTTCTTCAGGATCCCTGCCCTGCCAGAAGAAGGTGTAGTCTTGCTCTGCTAGAGAGCCACTCGCGGGGAGGCGAGTCTCCTGAAGTGCTGCAATGTCCACATTGAGTCTACTGAGCTCGTTGTTAATGATGGCGGTCTTCCGAGAATCGTTGATTTGTGTAAGGTCTTCCGACAGGCCAGGACACATAGTTCTGACGTTCCAGCTTGCAAAGCGAAGGGCTGGTACCT
Organism: Heterodontus francisci; assembly: GCF_036365525.1. Lineage (NCBI taxonomy): Eukaryota > Metazoa > Chordata > Chondrichthyes > Heterodontiformes > Heterodontidae > Heterodontus > Heterodontus francisci. The sequence goes on along the minus strand of NC_090411.1, from coordinate 5,273,286 downwards.
TCTTTCCTTTTTTCATGTTGTTTGGTGCGGTGTATCAGTCCACCTTTCGGGCAATGACCCTGAGCTCCAAGCACCCATTGAAGCAGGCAGACTGTGGCGGGACAGAACCTTATTGACCGGGGGCTGCCCGGTTTGAGGCGGGCGGTAGCTGTCCAGTGAGGTGCAATGACCTCTAGACAGTCCCCTACAGTAAACAGAGGCTATTTAGACAGTCTTACAGTAAACAGGGGCTATTTAGACAGTCCCCTACAGCAAACAGGGGCTATTTAGACAGTCCCCTACAGTAAACAGGGGCTATTTAGACAGTCCCCTACAGTAAACAGGGGCTATTTAGACAGTCTTACAGTAAACAAGGGCTATTTCGACAGTCCCCTACAGTAAACAGGGTCTATTTAGACAGTCTTACAGTAAACAGGGGCTATTTAGACAGTCCCCTACAGTAAACAGAGGCTATTTAGACAGTCTTACAGTAAACATGGGCTATTTAGACAGTCCCCTACAGTAAACAGAGGCTATTTAGACAGTCTTACAGTGAACAGGGGCGATTTAGAATCCCCTACAGTAAGCAGGGCCTATTTAGACAGTCTTACAGTAAACAGGGGCTATTTAGACAGTCCCCTACAGTAAACAGGGGCTATTTAGACAGTCTTACAGTAAACAGGGGCTATTTAGACAGTCCCCTAATGTAAACAGAGGCTATTTAGACAGTCTTACAGTAAACAGGGACTATTTAGACAGTCCCCTACAGTAAACAGAGGCTATTTAGACAGTCTTACAGTAAACAGGGGCTATTTAGACAGTCCCCTACATTAAACAGAGGCTATTTAGACAGTCCCCTACAGTAAACAGAGGCTATTTAGACAGTCTTACAGTAAACAGGGTCTATTTAGACAGTCCCTGACAGTAAACAGAGGCTATTTAGACAGTCGTACAGTAAACAGGGGCTATTTAGACAGTCCCCTACAGTAAACAGAGGCTATTTAGACAGTCTTACAGTAAACAGGGTCTATTTAGACAGTCCCTGACAGTAAACAGAGGCTATTTCGACAGTCGTACAGTAAACAGGGGCGATTTAGAGTCCCCTACAGTAAACAGGGGCTATTTAGACAGTCCCCTACAGTAAACAGGGGCTATTTAGACAGTCCCCTACAGTAAACAGGGGCTATTTAGACAGTCTTACAGTAAACAGGGGCTATTTAGACAGTCCCCTACTGTAAACAGAGGCTATTTAGACAGTCTTACAGTAAACAGGTGCTATTTAGACAGTCTCCGACAGTAAACAGGGGCCATTTAGACAGTTCACTACAGTAAACAGGGTCTATTTAGACAGTCCCCTACAGTAAACAGAGGCTATTTAGACAGTCTAACAATAAACAGGGGCTAATTAGACAGTCCCCTACAGTAAAGAGGGGCTATTTAGACAGTCCCCTACAGTAAACAGGGGCTATTTGGACAGTGCCCTCCAGTAAACAGGGGATATTTAGACAGTCCCCGACAGTAAACAGGGGCTATTTGGACAGTACCCTCCAGTAAACAGGGGCTATTTAGACAGTCCCCTACAGTAAGCAGGGGCTATTTAGACAGTCCTCTACAGTAAACAGGGGATATTTGGACAGTGCCCTCCAGTAAACAGGGGCTATTTAGACAGTCCCCTACAGTAAACAGAGGCTATTTAGACAGTCTTACAGTAAACAGGGTCTATTTAGACAGTCCCTGACAGTAAACAGAGGCTATTTAGACAGTCGTACAGTAAACAGGGGCTATTTAGACAGTCCCCTACAGTAAACAGAGGCTATTTAGACAGTCTTACAGTAAACAGGGTCTATTTAGACAGTCCCTGACAGTAAACAGAGGCTATTTCGACAGTCGTACAGTAAACAGGGGCGATTTAGAGTCCCCTACAGTAAACAGGGGCTATTTAGACAGTCCCCTACAGTAAACAGGGGCTATTTAGACAGTCCCCTACAGTAAACAGGGGCTATTTAGACAGTCTTACAGTAAACAGGGACTATTTAGACAGTCCCCTACAGTAAACAGAGGCTATTTAGACAGTCTTACAGTAAACAGGGGCTATTTAGACAGTCTCCAACAGCAAACAGGGGCTATTTATACAGTCCCCTACAGTAAACAGGGGCTATTTGGACAGTGCCCTCCAGTAAACAGGGGATATTTAGACAGTCCCCTACTGTAAACAGAGGCTATTTAGACAGTCTTACAGTAAACAGGTGCTATTTAGACAGTCTCCGACAGTAAACAGGGGCCATTTAGTCAGTTCACTACAGTAAACAGGGTCTATTTAGACAGTCCCCTACAGTAAACAGAGGCTATTTAGACAGTCTAACAATAAACAGGGGCTAATTAGACAGTCCCCTACAGTAAAGAGGGGCTATTTAGACAGTCCCCTACAGTAAACAGGGGCTATTTGGACAGTGCCCTCCAGTAAACAGGGGATATTTAGACAGTACCCTCCAGTAAACAGGGGCTATTTAGACAGTCCCCTACAGTAAACAGGGGCTATTTCGACAGTCCCCGACAGTAAACAGGGGCGATTTAGACAGTTCCCTGCATTAAACAGGGGCTATTTATACAGTCCCCTACAGTAAACAGGGGCTATTTGGACAGTGCCCTCCAGTAAACAGGGGATATTTAGACAGTCCCCTACTGTAAACAGAGGCTATTTAGACAGTCTTACAGTAAACAGGTGCTATTTAGACAGTCTCCGACAGTAAACAGGGGCCATTTAGTCAGTTCACTACAGTAAACAGGGTCTATTTAGACAGTCCCCTACAGTAAACAAAGGCTATTTAGACAGTCTAACAATAAACAGGGGCTAATTAGACAGTCCCCTACAGTAAAGAGGGGCTATTTAGACAGTCCCCTACAGTAAACAGGGGCTATTTGGACAGTGCCCTCCAGTAAACAGGGGATATTTAGACAGTACCCTCCAGTAAACAGGGGCTATTTAGACAGTCCCCTACAGTAAACAGGGGCTATTTCGACAGTCCCCGACAGTAAACAGGGGCGATTTAGACAGTTCCCTGCATTAAACAGGGGCTATTTATACAGTCCCCTACAGTAAACAGGGGCTATTTAGACAGTCCCCTACAGTAAACAGAGGCTATTTAGACAGTCTTACAGTAAACAGGGGCTATTTAGACAGTCCCCTACAGCAAACAGGGGCTATTTAGACAGTCCCCTACAGTAAACAGGGGCTATTTAGACAGTCCCCTACAGTAAACAAGGGCTATTTAGACAGTCTTACAGTAAACAAGGGCTATTTCGACAGTCCCCTACAGTAAACAGGGTCTATTTAGACAGTCTTACAGTAAACAGGGGCTATTTAGACAGTCCCCTACAGTAAACAGAGGCTATTTAGACAGTCTTACAGTAAACATGGGCTATTTAGACAGTCCCCTACAGTAAACAGAGGCTATTTAGACAGTCTTACAGTGAACAGGGGCGATTTAGAATCCCCTACAGTAAACAGGGCCTATTTAGACAGTCTTAAAGTAAACAGGGGCTATTTAGACAGTCCCCTACAGTAAACAGGGGCTATTTAGACAGTCTTACAGTAAAAAGGGGCTATTTAGACAGCCCCCTACTGTAAACAGAGGCTATTTAGACAGTCTTACAGTAAACAGGGGCTATTTAGACAGTCTCCGACAGGAAACAGGGGCCATTTAGACAGTTCACTACAGTAAACAGGGTCTATTTAGACAGTCCCCTACAGTAAACAGAGGCTATTTAGACAGTCTAACAATAAACAGGGGCTAATTAGACAGTCCCCTACAGTAAAGAGTGGCTATTTAGACAGTCCCCTACAGTAAACAGGGGCTATTTAGACAGTGCCCTCCAGTAAACAGGGGATATTTAGACAGTCCCCGACAGTAAACAGGGGCTATTTGGACAGTACCCTCCAGTAAACAGGGGCTATTTAGACAGTCCCCTACAGTAAACAGGGGCTATTTCGACAGTCCCCGACAGTAAACAGGGGCGATTTAGACAGTTCCCTGCATTAAACAGGGGCTATTTATACAGTCCCCTACAGTAAACAGGGGCTATTTAGACAGTCCCCTACAGTAAACAGAGGCTATTTAGACAGTCTTACAGTAAACAGGGGCTATTTAGACAGTCCCCTACAGCAAACAGGGGCTATTTAGACAGTCCCCTACAGTAAACAGGGGCTATTTAGACAGTCCCCTACAGTAAACAGGGGCTATTTAGACAGTCTTACAGTAAACAAGGGCTATTTCGACAGTCCCCTACAGTAAACAGGGTCTATTTAGACAGTCTTACAGTAAACAGGGGCTATTTAGACAGTCCCCTACAGTAAACAGAGGCTATTTAGACAGTCTTACAGTAAACATGGGCTATTTAGACAGTCCCCTACAGTAAACAGAGGCTATTTAGACAGTCTTACAGTGAACAGGGGCGATTTAGAATCCCCTACAGTAAGCAGGGCCTATTTAGACAGTCTTACAGTAAACAGGGGCTATTTAGACAGTCCCCTACAGTAAACAGGGGCTATTTAGACAGTCTTACAGTAAACAGGGGCTATTTAGACAGTCCCCTAATGTAAACAGAGGCTATTTAGACAGTCTTACAGTAAACAGGGACTATTTAGACAGTCCCCTACAGTAAACAGAGGCTATTTAGACAGTCTTACAGTAAACAGGGGCTATTTAGACAGTCCCCTACATTAAACAGAGGCTATTTAGACAGTCCCCTACAGTAAACAGAGGCTATTTAGACAGTCTTACAGTAAACAGGGTCTATTTAGACAGTCCCTGACAGTAAACAGAGGCTATTTAGACAGTCGTACAGTAAACAGGGGCTATTTAGACAGTCCCCTACAGTAAACAGAGGCTATTTAGACAGTCTTACAGTAAACAGGGTCTATTTAGACAGTCCCTGACAGTAAACAGAGGCTATTTCGACAGTCGTACAGTAAACAGGGGCGATTTAGAGTCCCCTACAGTAAACAGGGGCTATTTAGACAGTCCCCTACAGTAAACAGGGGCTATTTAGACAGTCCCCTACAGTAAACAGGGGCTATTTAGACAGTCTTACAGTAAACAGGGGCTATTTAGACAGTCCCCTACTGTAAACAGAGGCTATTTAGACAGTCTTACAGTAAACAGGTGCTATTTAGACAGTCTCCGACAGTAAACAGGGGCCATTTAGACAGTTCACTACAGTAAACAGGGTCTATTTAGACAGTCCCCTACAGTAAACAGAGGCTATTTAGACAGTCTAACAATAAACAGGGGCTAATTAGACAGTCCCCTACAGTAAAGAGGGGCTATTTAGACAGTCCCCTACAGTAAACAGGGGCTATTTGGACAGTGCCCTCCAGTAAACAGGGGATATTTAGACAGTCCCCGACAGTAAACAGGGGCTATTTGGACAGTACCCTCCAGTAAACAGGGGCTATTTAGACAGTCCCCTACAGTAAGCAGGGGCTATTTAGACAGTCCTCTACAGTAAACAGGGGATATTTGGACAGTGCCCTCCAGTAAACAGGGGCTATTTAGACAGTCCCCTACAGTAAACAGAGGCTATTTAGACAGTCTTACAGTAAACAGGGTCTATTTAGACAGTCCCTGACAGTAAACAGAGGCTATTTAGACAGTCGTACAGTAAACAGGGGCTATTTAGACAGTCCCCTACAGTAAACAGAGGCTATTTAGACAGTCTTACAGTAAACAGGGTCTATTTAGACAGTCCCTGACAGTAAACAGAGGCTATTTCGACAGTCGTACAGTAAACAGGGGCGATTTAGAGTCCCCTACAGTAAACAGGGGCTATTTAGACAGTCCCCTACAGTAGACAGGGGCTATTTAGACAGTCCCCTACAGTAAACAGGGGCTATTTAGACAGTCTTACAGTAAACAGGGACTATTTAGACAGTCCCCTACAGTAAACAGAGGCTATTTAGACAGTCTTACAGTAAACAGGGGCTATTTAGACAGTCTCCAACAGCAAACAGGGGCTATTTATACAGTCCCCTACAGTAAACAGGGGCTATTTGGACAGTGCCCTCCAGTAAACAGGGGATATTTAGACAGTCCCCTACTGTAAACAGAGGCTATTTAGACAGTCTTACAGTAAACAGGTGCTATTTAGACAGTCTCCGACAGTAAACAGGGGCCATTTAGTCAGTTCACTACAGTAAACAGGGTCTATTTAGACAGTCCCCTACAGTAAACAGAGGCTATTTAGACAGTCTAACAATAAACAGGGGCTAATTAGACAGTCCCCTACAGTAAAGAGGGGCTATTTAGACAGTCCCCTACAGTAAACAGGGGCTATTTGGACAGTGCCCTCCAGTAAACAGGGGATATTTAGACAGTACCCTCCAGTAAACAGGGGCTATTTAGACAGTCCCCTACAGTAAACAGGGGCTATTTCGACAGTCCCCGACAGTAAACAGGGGCGATTTAGACAGTTCCCTGCATTAAACAGGGGCTATTTATACAGTCCCCTACAGTAAACAGGGTCTATTTAGACAGTCCCCTACAGTAAACAGAGGCTATTTAGACAGTCTAACAATAAACAGGGGCTAATTAGACAGTCCCCTACAGTAAAGAGTGGCTATTTAGACAGTCCCCTACAGTAAACAGGGGCTATTTAGACAGTGCCCTCCAGTAAACAGGGGATATTTAGACAGTCCCCGACAGTAAACAGGGGCTATTTGGACAGTACCCTCCAGTAAACAGGGGCTATTTAGACAGTCCCCTACAGTAAACAGGGGCTATTTCGACAGTCCCCGACAGTAAACAGGGGCGATTTAGACAGTTCCCTGCATTAAACAGGGGCTATTTATACAGTCCCCTACAGTAAACAGGGGCTATTTAGACAGTCCCCTACAGTAAACAGAGGCTATTTAGACAGTCTTACAGTAAACAGGGGCTATTTAGACAGTCCCCTACAGCAAACAGGGGCTATTTAGACAGTCCCCTACAGTAAACAGGGGCTATTTAGACAGTCCCCTACAGTAAACAGGGGCTATTTAGACAGTCTTACAGTAAACAAGGGCTATTTCGACAGTCCCCTACAGTAAACAGGGTCTATTTAGACAGTCTTACAGTAAACAGGGGCTATTTAGACAGTCCCCTACAGTAAACAGAGGCTATTTAGACAGTCTTACAGTAAACATGGGCTATTTAGACAGTCCCCTACAGTAAACAGAGGCTATTTAGACAGTCTTACAGTGAACAGGGGCGATTTAGAATCCCCTACAGTAAGCAGGGCCTATTTAGACAGTCTTACAGTAAACAGGGGCTATTTAGACAGTCCCCTACAGTAAACAGGGGCTATTTAGACAGTCTTACAGTAAACAGGGGCTATTTAGACAGTCCCCTAATGTAAACAGAGGCTATTTAGACAGTCTTACAGTAAACAGGGACTATTTAGACAGTCCCCTACAGTAAACAGAGGCTATTTAGACAGTCTTACAGTAAACAGGGGCTATTTAGACAGTCCCCTACATTAAACAGAGGCTATTTAGACAGTCCCCTACAGTAAACAGAGGCTATTTAGACAGTCTTACAGTAAACAGGGTCTATTTAGACAGTCCCTGACAGTAAACAGAGGCTATTTAGACAGTCGTACAGTAAACAGGGGCTATTTAGACAGTCCCCTACAGTAAACAGAGGCTATTTAGACAGTCTTACAGTAAACAGGGTCTATTTAGACAGTCCCTGACAGTAAACAGAGGCTATTTCGACAGTCGTACAGTAAACAGGGGCGATTTAGAGTCCCCTACAGTAAACAGGGGCTATTTAGACAGTCCCCTACAGTAAACAGGGGCTATTTAGACAGTCCCCTACAGTAAACAGGGGCTATTTAGACAGTCTTACAGTAAACAGGGGCTATTTAGACAGTCCCCTACTGTAAACAGAGGCTATTTAGACAGTCTTACAGTAAACAGGTGCTATTTAGACAGTCTCCGACAGTAAACAGGGGCCATTTAGACAGTTCACTACAGTAAACAGGGTCTATTTAGACAGTCCCCTACAGTAAACAGAGGCTATTTAGACAGTCTAACAATAAACAGGGGCTAATTAGACAGTCCCCTACAGTAAAGAGGGGCTATTTAGACAGTCCCCTACAGTAAACAGGGGCTATTTGGACAGTGCCCTCCAGTAAACAGGGGATATTTAGACAGTCCCCGACAGTAAACAGGGGCTATTTGGACAGTACCCTCCAGTAAACAGGGGCTATTTAGACAGTCCCCTACAGTAAGCAGGGGCTATTTAGACAGTCCTCTACAGTAAACAGGGGATATTTGGACAGTGCCCTCCAGTAAACAGGGGCTATTTAGACAGTCCCCTACAGTAAACAGAGGCTATTTAGACAGTCTTACAGTAAACAGGGTCTATTTAGACAGTCCCTGACAGTAAACAGAGGCTATTTAGACAGTCGTACAGTAAACAGGGGCTATTTAGACAGTCCCCTACAGTAAACAGAGGCTATTTAGACAGTCTTACAGTAAACAGGGTCTATTTAGACAGTCCCTGACAGTAAACAGAGGCTATTTCGACAGTCGTACAGTAAACAGGGGCGATTTAGAGTCCCCTACAGTAAACAGGGGCTATTTAGACAGTCCCCTACAGTAAACAGGGGCTATTTAGACAGTCCCCTACAGTAAACAGGGGCTATTTAGACAGTCTTACAGTAAACAGGGACTATTTAGACAGTCCCCTACAGTAAACAGAGGCTATTTAGACAGTCTTACAGTAAACAGGGGCTATTTAGACAGTCTCCAACAGCAAACAGGGGCTATTTATACAGTCCCCTACAGTAAACAGGGGCTATTTGGACAGTGCCCTCCAGTAAACAGGGGATATTTAGACAGTCCCCTACTGTAAACAGAGGCTATTTAGACAGTCTTACAGTAAACAGGTGCTATTTAGACAGTCTCCGACAGTAAACAGGGGCCATTTAGTCAGTTCACTACAGTAAACAGGGTCTATTTAGACAGTCCCCTACAGTAAACAGAGGCTATTTAGACAGTCTAACAATAAACAGGGGCTAATTAGACAGTCCCCTACAGTAAAGAGGGGCTATTTAGACAGTCCCCTACAGTAAACAGGGGCTATTTGGACAGTGCCCTCCAGTAAACAGGGGATATTTAGACAGTACCCTCCAGTAAACAGGGGCTATTTAGACAGTCCCCTACAGTAAACAGGGGCTATTTCGACAGTCCCCGACAGTAAACAGGGGCGATTTAGACAGTTCCCTGCATTAAACAGGGGCTATTTATACAGTCCCCTACAGTAAACAGGGGCTATTTAGACAGTCCCCTACAGTAAACAGAGGCTATTTAGACAGTCTTACAGTAAACAGGGGCTATTTAGACAGTCCCCTACAGCAAACAGGGGCTATTTAGACAGTCCCCTACAGTAAACAGGGGCTATTTAGACAGTCCCCTACAGTAAACAAGGGCTATTTAGACAGTCTTACAGTAAACAAGGGCTATTTCGACAGTCCCCTACAGTAAACAGGGTCTATTTAGACAGTCTTACAGTAAACAGGGGCTATTTAGACAGTCCCCTACAGTAAACAGAGGCTATTTAGACAGTCTTACAGTAAACATGGGCTATTTAGACAGTCCCCTACAGTAAACAGAGGCTATTTAGACAGTCTTACAGTGAACAGGGGCGATTTAGAATCCCCTACAGTAAACAGGGCCTATTTAGACAGTCTTAAAGTAAACAGGGGCTATTTAGACAGTCTTACAGTAAAAAGGGGCTATTTAGACAGCCCCCTACTGTAAACAGAGGCTATTTAGACAGTCTTACAGTAAACAGGGGCTATTTAGACAGTCTCCGACAGGAAACAGGGGCCATTTAGACAGTTCACTACAGTAAACAGGGTCTATTTAGACAGTCCCCTACAGTAAACAGAGGCTATTTAGACAGTCTAACAATAAACAGGGGCTAATTAGACAGTCCCCTACAGTAAAGAGTGGCTATTTAGACAGTCCCCGACAGTAAACAGGGGCTATTTGGACAGTACCCTCCAGTAAACAGGGGCTATTTAGACAGTCCCCTACAGTAAACAGGGGCTATTTCGACAGTCCCCGACAGTAAACAGGGGCGATTTAGACAGTTCCCTGCATTAAACAGGGGCTATTTATACAGTCCCCTACAGTAAACAGGGGCTATTTAGACAGTCCCCTACAGTAAACAGAGGCTATTTAGACAGTCTTACAGTAAACAGGGGCTATTTAGACAGTCCCCTACAGCAAACAGGGGCTATTTAGACAGTCCCCTACAGTAAACAGGGGCTATTTAGACAGTCCCCTACAGTAAACAGGGGCTATTTAGACAGTCTTACAGTAAACAAGGGCTATTTCGACAGTCCCCTACAGTAAACAGGGTCTATTTAGACAGTCTTACAGTAAACAGGGGCTATTTAGACAGTCCCCTACAGTAAACAGAGGCTATTTAGACAGTCTTACAGTAAACATGGGCTATTTAGACAGTCCCCTACAGTAAACAGAGGCTATTTAGACAGTCTTACAGTGAACAGGGGCGATTTAGAATCCCCTACAGTAAGCAGGGCCTATTTAGACAGTCTTACAGTAAACAGGGGCTATTTAGACAGTCCCCTACAGTAAACAGGGGCTATTTAGACAGTCTTACAGTAAACAGGGGCTATTTAGACAGTCCCCTAATGTAAACAGAGGCTATTTAGACAGTCTTACAGTAAACAGGGACTATTTAGACAGTCCCCTACAGTAAACAGAGGCTATTTAGACAGTCTTACAGTAAACAGGGGCTATTTAGACAGTCCCCTACATTAAACAGAGGCTATTTAGACAGTCCCCTACAGTAAACAGAGGCTATTTAGACAGTCTTACAGTAAACAGGGTCTATTTAGACAGTCCCTGACAGTAAACAGAGGCTATTTAGACAGTCGTACAGTAAACAGGGGCTATTTAGACAGTCCCCTACAGTAAACAGAGGCTATTTAGACAGTCTTACAGTAAACAGGGTCTATTTAGACAGTCCCTGACAGTAAACAGAGGCTATTTCGACAGTCGTACAGTAAACAGGGGCGATTTAGAGTCCCCTACAGTAAACAGGGGCTATTTAGACAGTCCCCTACAGTAAACAGGGGCTATTTAGACAGTCCCCTACAGTAAACAGGGGCTATTTAGACAGTCTTACAGTAAACAGGGGCTATTTAGACAGTCCCCTACTGTAAACAGAGGCTATTTAGACAGTCTTACAGTAAACAGGTGCTATTTAGACAGTCTCCGACAGTAAACAGGGGCCATTTAGACAGTTCACTACAGTAAACAGGGTCTATTTAGACAGTCCCCTACAGTAAACAGAGGCTATTTAGACAGTCTAACAATAAACAGGGGCTAATTAGACAGTCCCCTACAGTAAAGAGGGGCTATTTAGACAGTCCCCTACAGTAAACAGGGGCTATTTGGACAGTGCCCTCCAGTAAACAGGGGATATTTAGACAGTCCCCGACAGTAAACAGGGGCTATTTGGACAGTACCCTCCAGTAAACAGGGGCTATTTAGACAGTCCCCTACAGTAAGCAGGGGCTATTTAGACAGTCCTCTACAGTAAACAGGGGATATTTGGACAGTGCCCTCCAGTAAACAGGGGCTATTTAGACAGTCCCCTACAGTAAACAGGGGCTATTTAGACAGTCTTACAGTTAACAGGGGCTATTTCGACAGTCCCCGACAGTAAACAGGGGCGATTTAGACAGTTCCCTGCATTAAACAGGGGCTATTTATACAGTCCCCTACAGTAAACAGGGGCAATTTAGACAGTCCCCTACAGTAAACAGGGGCTGTTTAGACATTCTTACAGTAAACAGGGGCTATTTAGACAGTCCCCTACAGCAAACAGGGGCTATTTAGACAGTCCCCTACAGTAAACAGGGGCTATTTAGACAGTCCCCTACAGTAAACAGGGGCTATTTAGACAGTCTTACAGTAAACAAGGGCTATTTCGACAGTCCCCTACAGTAAACAGGGTCTATTTAGACAGTCTTACAGTAAACAGGGGCTATTTAGACAATCCCCTACAGTAAACAGAGGCTATTTAGACAGTCTTACAGTAAACAGGGGCGATTTAGAATCCCCTACAGTAAACAGGGCCTATTTAGACAGTCTTACAGTAAACAGGGGCTATTTAGACAGTCCCCTACAGTAAACAGGGGCTATTTAGGCAATCTTACAGTAAACAGGGGCTATTTAGACAGTCCCCTACTGTAAACAGAGGCTATTTAGACAGTCTTACAGTAAACAGGGACTATTTAGACAGTCCCCTACAGTAAACAGAGGCTATTTAGACAGTCTTACAGTAAACAGGGGCTATTTAGACAGTCTCCAACAGCAAACAGGGGCTATTTATACAGTCCCCTACAGTAAACAGGGGCTATTTGGACAGTGCCCTCCAGTAAACAGGGGATATTTAGACAGTCCCCTACTGTAAACAGAGGCTATTTAGACAGTCTTACAGTAAACAGGTGCTATTTAGACAGTCTCCGACAGTAAACAGGGGCCATTTAGTCAGTTCACTACAGTAAACAGGGTCTATTTAGACAGTCCCCTACAGTAAACAGAGGCTATTTAGACAGTCTAACAATAAAACAGGGGCTAATTAGACAGTCCCCTACAGTAAAGAGGGGCTATTTAGACAGTCCCCTACAGTAAACAGGGGCTATTTGGACAGTGCCCTCCAGTAAACAGGGGATATTTAGACAGTACCCTCCAGTAAACAGGGGCTATTTAGACAGTCCCCTACAGTAAACAGGGGCTATTTCGACAGTCCCCGACAGTAAACAGGGGCGATTTAGACAGTTCCCTGCATTAAACAGGGGCTATTTATACAGTCCCCTACAGTAAACAGGGGCTATTTAGACAGTCCCCTACAGTAAACAGAGGCTATTTAGACAGTCTTACAGTAAACAGGGGCTATTTAGAAAGTCCCCTACAGCAAACAGGGGCTATTTAGACAGTCCCCTACAGTAAACAGGGGCTATTTAGACAGTCCCCTACAGTAAACAGGGGCTATTTAGACAGTCTTACAGTAAACAAGGGCTATTTCGACAGTCCCCTACAGTAAACAGGGTCTATTTAGACAGTCTTACAGTAAACAGGGGCTATTTAGACAGTCCCCTACAGTAAACAGAGGCTATTTAGACAGTCTTACAGTAAACATGGGCTATTTAGACAGTCCCCTACAGTAAACAGAGGCTATTTAGACAGTCTTACAGTGAACAGGGGCGATTTAGAATCCCCTACAGTAAGCAGGGCCTATTTAGACAGTCTTACAGTAAACAGGGGCTATTTAGACAGTCCCCTACAGTAAACAGGGGCTATTTAGACAGTCTTACAGTAAACAGGGGCTATTTAGACAGTCCCCTAATGTAAACAGAGGCTATTTAGACAGTCTTACAGTAAACAGGGACTATTTAGACAGTCCCCTACAGTAAACAGAGGCTATTTAGACAGTCTTACAGTAAACAGGGGCTATTTAGACAGTCCCCTACATTAAACAGAGGCTATTTAGACAGTCCCCTACAGTAAACAGAGGCTATTTAGACAGTCTTACAGTAAACAGGGTCTATTTAGACAGTCCCTGACAGTAAACAGAGGCTATTTAGACAGTCGTACAGTAAACAGGGGCTATTTAGACAGTCCCCTACAGTAAACAGAGGCTACTTAGACAGTCTTACAGTAAACAGGGTCTATTTAGACAGTCCCTGACAGTAAACAGAGGCTATTTAGACAGTCGTACAGTAAACAGGGGCGATTTAGAGTCCCCTACAGTAAACAGGGGCTATTTAGACAGTCCCCTACAGTAAACAGGGGCTATTTAGACAGTCCCCTACAGTAAACAGGGGCTATTTAGACAGTCTTACAGTAAACAGGGGCTATTTAGACAGTCCCCTACTGTAAACAGAGGCTATTTAGAAGAGTCTTACAGTAAACAGGGTCTATTTAGACAGTCCCCTACAGTAAACAGAGGCTATTTAGACAGTCTAACAATAAACAGGGGCTAATTAGACAGTCCCCTACAGTAAAGAGGGGCTATTTAGACAGTCCCCTACAGTAAACAGGGGCTATTTGGACAGTGCCCTCCAGTAAACAGGGGATATTTAGACAGTCCCCGACAGTAAACAGGGGCTATTTGGACAGTACCCTCCAGTAAACAGGGGCTATTTAGACAGTCCCCTACAGTAAGCAGGGGCTATTTAGACAGTCCTCTACAGTAAACAGGGGATATTTGGACAGTGCCCTCCAGTAAACAGGGGCTATTTAGACAGTCCCCTACAGTAAACAGGGGCTATTTAGACAGTCTTACAGTTAACAGGGGCTATTTCGACAGTCCCCGACAGTAAACAGGGGCGATTTAGACAGTTCCCTGCATTAAACAGGGGCTATTTATACAGTCCCCTACAGTAAACAGGGGCAATTTAGACAGTCCCCTACAGTAAACAGGGGCTGTTTAGACATTCTTACAGTAAACAGGGGCTATTTAGACAGTCCCCTACAGCAAACAGGGGCTATTTAGACAGTCCCCTACAGTAAACAGGGGCTATTTAGACAGTCCCCTACAGTAAACAGGGGCTATTTAGACAGTCTTACAGTAAACAAGGGCTATTTCGACAGTCCCCTACAGTAAACAGGGTCTATTTAGACAGTCTTACAGTAAACAGGGGCTATTTAGACAATCCCCTACAGTAAACAGAGGCTATTTAGACAGTCTTACAGTAAACAGGGGCGATTTAGAATCCCCTACAGTAAACAGGGCCTATTTAGACACTCTTACAGTAAACAGGGGCTATTTAGACAGTCCCCTACAGTAAACAGGGGCTATTTAGGCAATCTTACAGTAAACAGGGGCTATTTAGACAGTCCCCTACTGTAAACAGAGGCTATTTAGACAGTCTTACAGTAAACAGGGACTATTTAGACAGTCCCCTACAGTAAACAGAGGCTATTTAGACAGTCTTACAGTAAACAGGGGCTATTTAGACAGTCTCCAACAGTAAACAGGGGCCATTTAGACAGTTCACTACAGTAAACAGGGTCTATTTAGACAGTCCCCTACAGTAAACAGAGGCTATTTAGACAGTCTAACAATAAACAGGGGCTAATTAGACAGTCCCCTACAGTAAAGAGGGGCTATTTAGACAGTCCCCTACAGTAAACAGGGGCTATTTGGACAGTGCCCTCCAGTAAACAGGGGATATTTAGACAGTCCCCGACAGTAAACAGGGGCTATTTGGACAGTACCCTCCAGTAAACAGGGGCTATTTAGACAGTCCCCTACAGTAAGCAGGGGCTATTTAGACAGTCCTCTACAGTAAACAGGGGATATTTGGACAGTGCCCTCCAGTAAACAGGGGCTATTTAGACAGTCCCCTACAGTAAACAGGGGCTATTTAGACAGTCTTACAGTTAACAGGGGCTATTTCGACAGTCCCCGACAGTAAACAGGGGCGATTTAGACAGTTCCCTGCATTAAACAGGGGCTATTTATACAGTCCCCTACAGTAAACAGGGGCAATTTAGACAGTCCCCTACAGTAAACAGGGGCTGTTTAGACATTCTTACAGTAAACAGGGGCTATTTAGACAGTCCCCTACAGCAAACAGGGGCTATTTAGACAGTCCCCTACAGTAAACAGGGGCTATTTAGACAGTCCCCTACAGTAAACAGGGGCTATTTAGACAGTCTTACAGTAAACAAGGGCTATTTCGACAGTCCCCTACAGTAAACAGGGTCTATTTAGACAGTCTTACAGTAAACAGGGGCTATTTAGACAATCCCCTACAGTAAACAGAGGCTATTTAGACAGTCTTACAGTAAACAGGGGCGATTTAGAATCCCCTACAGTAAACAGGGCCTATTTAGACAGTCTTACAGTAAACAGGGGCTATTTAGACAGTCCCCTACAGTAAACAGGGGCTATTTAGGCAATCTTACAGTAAACAGGGGCTATTTAGACAGTCCCCTACTGTAAACAGAGGCTATTTAGACAGTCTTACAGTAAACAGGTGCTATTTAGACAGTCTCCGACAGTAAACAGGGGCCATTTAGACAGTCCCCTACAGTAAACAGGGGCCATTTAGACAGTTCACTACAGTAAACAGGGTCTATTTAGACAGTCCCCTACAGTAAACAGAGGCTATTTAGACAGTCCCCTACAGTATACAGAGGCTATTTAGACAGTCTTACAGTAAACAGGGTCTATTTAGACAGTCCCTGACATTAAACAGAGGCTATTTAGACAGTCGTACAGTAAACAGGGGCCATTTAGACAGTTCACTACAGTAAACAGGGTCTATTTAGACAGTCCCCTACAGTAAACAGAGGCTATTTAGACAGTCCCCTACAGTAAACAGAGGCTATTTAGACAGTCTTACAGTAAACAGGGTCTATTTAGACAGTCTGACAGTAAACAGGGGCTATTTAGACAGTCCCCTACAGTAAACAGAGGCTATTTCGACAGTCTTACAGTAAACAGGGTCAATTTCGACAGTCCCCTACAGTAAACAGAGGCTATTTAGACAGTCCCCTACAGTAAACAGAGGCTATTTAGACAGTCTTACAGTAAACAGGGTCTATTTAGACAGTCCCTGACAGTAAACAGAGGCTATTTAGACAGTCGTACAGTAAACAGGGGCTATTTAGACAGTCCCCTACAGTAAACAGAGGCTATTTAGACAGTCTTACAGTAAACAGGGTCTATTTAGACAGTCCCTGACAGTAAACAGAGGCTATTTAGACAGTCGTACAGTAAACAGGGGCGATTTAGAGTCCCCTACAGTAAACAGGGGCTATTTAGACAGTCTTACAATAAACAGGGGCTATTTAGACTGTCCCCTACAGTAAACAGGGGCTATTTAGACATTCTTACAGTAAACAGGGGCTATTTAGACAGTCCCCTACTGTAAACAGAGGCTATTTAGACAGTCTTACAGTAAACAGGTGCTGTTTAGACAGTCTCCGACAGTAAACAGGGGCCATTTAGACAATTCACTACAGTAAACAGGGTCTATTTAGACAGTCCCCTACAGTAAACAGAGGCTATTTAGACAGTCTAACAATAAACAGGGGCTAATTAGACAGTCCCCTACAGTAAAGAGGGGCTATTTAGACAGTCCCCTACAGTAAACAGGGGCTATTTGGACAGTGCCCTCCAGTAAACAGGGGATATTTAGACAGTCCCCGACAGTAAACAGGGGCTATTTAGACAGTCCTCTACAGTAAACCGGGGCTATTTGGACAGTGCCCTCCAGTAAACAGGGGCTATTTAGACAGTCCCCTACAGTAAACAGGGGCTATTTAGACAGTCTTACAGTAAACAGGGGCTCTTTCGACAGTCCCCGACAGTAAACAGGGGCGATTTAGACAGTTCCCTGCATTAAACAGGGGCTATTTATACAGTCCCCTACAGTAAACGGGGGCTATTTAGACAGTCCCCTACAGTAAACGGGGGCTATTTAGACAGTCCCCTACAGTAAACAGAGGCTATTTAGACAGTCTTACAGTAAACAGGGGCTATTTAGACAGTCCCCTACAGCAAACAGGGGCTATTTAGACAGTCCCCTACAGTAAACAGGGGCTATTTAGACAGTCCCCTACAGTAAACAGGGGCTATTTAGACAGTCTTACAGTAAACAAGGGCTATTTCGACAGTCCCCTACAGTAAACAGGGTCTATTTAGACAGTCTTACAGTAAACAGGGGCTATTTAGACAGTCCCCTATAGTAAACAGAGGCTATTTAGACAGTCTTACAGTAAACAGGGGCTATTTAGATAGTCCCCTACAGTAAACAGAGGCTATTTGGACAGTCTTACAGTAAACATGGGCTATTTAGACAGTCCCCTACAGTAAACAGAGGCTATTTAGACAGTCACCTACAGTAAACAGGGGCTATTTAGACAGTCTTACAGTAAACAGGGGCTATTTAGACAGTCCCCTACTGTAAACAGAGGCTATTTAGACAGTCTTACAGTAAACAGGGAACATTTAGACAGTCCCCTACAGTAAACAGAGGCTATTTGGACAGTCTTACAGTAAACAGGGGCTATTTAGACAGTCTCCAACAGTAAACAGGGGCTATTTATACAGTCCCCTACAGTAAACAGAGGCTATTTGGACAGTGCCCTACAGTAAACAGGGGCTATTTAGACAGTGTCCGACAGTAAACAGGGGCTATTCAGACAGTGCCCTGCAGTAAACATGGGCTAATTGGACAGTGCCCTCGAGTAAACAGGAGATATTTAGACAGTGTCCAGCAGTAAACAGGTGCTGTTTAGACAGTGTCCTCCAATCTACAGGGGCTATTTAGACAGTATCCGACAGAAAACTGGAGCTATTTGGACAGTGTCCTAAATTAAACAGGCGTATTTATACAGTGCCCGACAGGAAACAGGGGCTATTTTGACTGTATCCTACAGGAAACTGGAGCTATTTAGACAGTGTGCTACATTAAACAGGGGTATTTATACAGTGTCCTACAGTAAACAGGGGCTATTTAGACAGTGCCCTCGAGTAAACAGGGGCTATTTCGACAGTGTCCTGCAGGAAACAGGGGATATTTGGACAGTCTCACTGTAAACAGGGGCTATTTAGACAGTGTCCTGCAGTAAACAGGGGCTATTTAGACAGTGTCCGACAGTAAACAGGGGCTGCTTATATAGTGTCATACAGTAAACAGGGGCTATTTAGACAGTGTCCTACAGAAAACAGGGGCTATTTAGACAGAGTCCGTAGTAAACAGGGGCTATTTAGACAGTGTCCTACAGAAAACAGGGGCTATTTAGACAGTGTCCTACAGAAAACAGGGGCTATTTAGACAGTCCCCTACAGTAAACAGGGGCGATTTAGACAGTCTTACAGTAAACAGGGGCTGTTTAGACAGTCCCCTACAGTAAACAGGGGCTATTTAGACACTTACAGTAAACAGGGGCTATTTAGACTGTCCCCTGCAGTAAACAGGGGCTATTTAGACAGTCTTACAGGAAACAGGGGCTATTTAGACAGTCCCCTACAGTAAACAGAGGCTATTTAGACAGTCTTACAGTAAACAGGGGCTATTTAGACAGTCCCCTACAGTAAACAGGGGCTATTTAGACAGTCTTACAGTAAACAGGGGCTATTTAGACAGTCACCTGCAGTAAACAGGGGCTATTTAGACAGTCTGACAGTAAACAGGGGCTATTTAGACAGTCCCCTACAGTAAACAGAGGCTATTTAGACAGTCTTACAGTAAACAGGGGCTATTTAGACAGTCCCCTACAGCAAACAGGGGCTATTTAGACTGTCCCCTACAATAAACAGGGGCTATTTAGACAGTCTTACAGTAAACAAGGGCTATTTCGACAGTCCCCTACAGTAAACAGGGTCTATTTAGACAGTCTTACAGTAAACAGGGGCTATTTAGATAGTCCCCTACAGTAAACAGAGGCTATTTAGACAGTCTTACAGTAAACAGGGGCGATTTAGAGTCCCCTAGAGTAAACAGGGCCTATTTAGACAGTCTTAAAGTAAACAGGGGCTATTTAGACAGTCCCCTACAGTAAACAGGGGCTATTTAGACAGTCTTACAGTAAAAAGGGGCTATTTAGACAGCCCCCTACTGTAAACAGAGGCTATTTAGACAGTCTTACAGTAAACAAGGGCTATTTAGACAGTCTCCGACAGTAAACAGGGGCCATTTAGACAGTTCACTACAGTAAACAGGGTCTATTTAGACAGTCCCCTACAGTAAACAGAGGCTATTTAGACAGTCTAACAATAAACAGGGGCTAATTAGACAGTCCCCTACAGTAAAGAGGGGCTATTTAGACAGTCCCCTACAGTAAACAGGGGCTATTTAGACAGTGCCCTCCAGTAAACAGGGGATATTTAGACAGTCCCCGACAGTAAACAGGGGCTATTTGGACAGTACCCTCCAGTAAACAGGGGCTATTTAGACAGTCCCCTACAGTAAACAGGGGCTATTTCGACAGTCCCCGACAGTAAACAGGGGCGATTTAGACAGTTCCCTGCATTAAACAGGGGCTATTTATACAGTCCCCGACAGTAAACAGGGGCTATTTAGACAGTCCCCTACAGTAAACAGAGGCTATTTGGACAGTCTTACAGTAAACAGGGGCTATTTAGACAGTCCCCTACAGCAAACAGGGGCTATTTAGACAGTCCCCTACAGTAAACAGGGGCTATTTAGACAGTCCCCTACAGTAAACAGGGGCTATTTAGACAGTCTTACAGTAAACAAGGGCTATTTCGACAGTCCCCTACAGTAAACAGGGTCGATTTAGACAGTCTTACAGTAAACAGGGGCTATTTAGACAGTCCCCTACAGTAAACAGAGGCTATTTAGACAGTCTTACAGTAAACATGGGCTATTTAGACAGTCCCCTACAGTAAACAGAGGCTATTTAGACAGTCTTACAGTGAACAGGGGCGATTTCGAATCCCCTACAGTAAGCAGGGCCTATTTAGACAGTCTTACAGTAAACAGGGGCTATTTAGACAGTCCCCTACAGTAAACAGGGGCTATTTAGACAGTCTTACAGTAAACAGGGGCTATTTAGACAGTCCCCTAATGTAAACAGAGGCTATTTAGACAGTCTTACAGTAAACAGGGACTATTTAGACAGTCCCCTACAGTAAACAGAGGCTATTTAGACAGTCTTACAGTAAACAGGGGCTATTTAGACAGTCCCCTACATTAAACAGAGGCTATTGAGACAGTCCCCTACAGTAAACAGAGGCTATTTAGACAGTCTTACAGTAAACAGGGTCTATTTAGACAGTCCCTGACAGTAAACAGAGGCTATTTAGACAGTCGTACAGTAAACAGGGGCTATTTAGACAGTCCCCTACAGTAAACAGAGGCTATTTAGACAGTCTTACAGTAAACAGGGTCTATTTAGACAGTCCCTGACAGTAAACAGAGGCTATTTAGACAGTCGTACAGTAAACAGGGGCGATTTAGAGTCCCCTACAGTAAACAGGGGCTATTTAGACAGTCCCCTACAGTAAACAGGGGCTATTTAGACAGTCCCCTACAGTAAACAGGGGCTATTTGGACAGTCTTACAGTAAACAGGGGCTATTTAGACAGTCCCCTACTGTAAACAGAGGCTATTTAGACAGTCTTACAGTAAACAGGTGCTATTTAGACAGTCTCCGACAGTAAACAGGGGCCATTTAGACAGTTCACTACAGTAAACAGGGTCTATTTAGACAGTCCCCTACAGTAAACAGAGGCTATTTAGACAGTCTAACAATAAACAGGGGCTAATTAGACAGTCCCCTACAGTAAAGAGGGGCTATTTAGACAGTCCCCTACAGTAAACAGGGGCTATTTGGACAGTGCCCTCCAGTAAACAGGGGATATTTAGACAGTCCCCGACAGTAAACAGGGGCTATTTGGACAGTGCCCTCCAGTAAACAGGGGCTATTTAGATAGTCCCCTACAGTAAACAGAGGCTATTTGGACAGTCTTACAGTAAACATGGGCTATTTAGACAGTCCCCTACAGTAAACAGAGGCTATTTAGACAGTCACCTACAGTAAACAGGGGCTATTTAGACAGTCTTACAGTAAACAGGGGCTATTTAGACAGTCCCCTACTGTAAACAGAGGCTATTTAGACAGTCTTACAGTAAACAGGGACTATTTAGACAGTGTCCGACAGTAAACAGGGGCTATTCAGACAGTGCCCTGCAGTAAACATGGGCTAATTGGACAGTGCCCTCGAGTAAACAGGAGATATTTAGACAGTGTCCAGCAGTAAACAGGTGCTGTTTAGACAGTGTCCTCCAATCTACAGGGGCTATTTAGACAGTATCCGACAGAAAACTGGAGCTATTTGGACAGTGTCCTAAATTAAACAGGCGTATTTATACAGTGCCCGACAGGAAACAGGGGCTATTTTGACTGTATCCTACAGGAAACTGGAGCTATTTAGACAGTGTGCTACATTAAACAGGGGTATTTATACAGTGTCCTACAGTAAACAGGGGCTATTTAGACAGTGCCCTCGAGTAAACAGGGGCTATTTCGACAGTGTCCTGCAGGAAACAGGGGATATTTGGACAGTCTCACTGTAAACAGGGGCTATTTAGACAGTGTCCTGCAGTAAACAGGGGCTATTTAGACAGTGTCCGACAGTAAACAGGGGCTGCTTATATAGTGTCATACAGTAAACAGGGGCTATTTAGACAGTGTCCTACAGAAAACAGGGGCTATTTAGACAGAGTCCGTAGTAAACAGGGGCTATTTAGACAGTGTCCTACAGAAAACAGGGGCTATTTAGACAGTGTCCTACAGAAAACAGGGGCTATTTAGACAGTCCCCTACAGTAAACAGGGGCGATTTAGACAGTCTTACAGTAAACAGGGGCTGTTTAGACAGTCCCCTACAGTAAACAGGGGCTATTTAGACACTTACAGTAAACAGGGGCTATTTAGACTGTCCCCTGCAGTAAACAGGGGCTATTTAGACAGTCTTACAGGAAACAGGGGCTATTTAGACAGTCCCCTACAGTAAACAGAGGCTATTTAGACAGTCTTACAGTAAACAGGGGCTATTTAGACAGTCCCCTACAGTAAACAGGGGCTATTTAGACAGTCTTACAGTAAACAGGGGCTATTTAGACAGTCACCTGCAGTAAACAGGGGCTATTTAGACAGTCTGACAGTAAACAGGGGCTATTTAGACAGTCCCCTACAGTAAACAGAGGCTATTTAGACAGTCTTACAGTAAACAGGGGCTATTTAGACAGTCCCCTACAGCAAACAGGGGCTATTTAGACTGTCCCCTACAATAAACAGGGGCTATTTAGACAGTCTTACAGTAAACAAGGGCTATTTCGACAGTCCCCTACAGTAAACAGGGTCTATTTAGACAGTCTTACAGTAAACAGGGGCTATTTAGATAGTCCCCTACAGTAAACAGAGGCTATTTAGACAGTCTTACAGTAAACAGGGGCGATTTAGAGTCCCCTAGAGTAAACAGGGCCTATTTAGACAGTCTTAAAGTAAACAGGGGCTATTTAGACAGTCCCCTACAGTAAACAGGGGCTATTTAGACAGTCTTACAGTAAAAAGGGGCTATTTAGACAGCCCCCTACTGTAAACAGAGGCTATTTAGACAGTCTTACAGTAAACAAGGGCTATTTAGACAGTCTCCGACAGTAAACAGGGGCCATTTAGACAGTTCACTACAGTAAACAGGGTCTATTTAGACAGTCCCCTACAGTAAACAGAGGCTATTTAGACAGTCTAACAATAAACAGGGGCTAATTAGACAGTCCCCTACAGTAAAGAGGGGCTATTTAGACAGTCCCCTACAGTAAACAGGGGCTATTTAGACAGTGCCCTCCAGTAAACAGGGGATATTTAGACAGTCCCCGACAGTAAACAGGGGCTATTTGGACAGTACCCTCCAGTAAACAGGGGCTATTTAGACAGTCCCCTACAGTAAACAGGGGCTATTTCGACAGTCCCCGACAGTAAACAGGGGCGATTTAGACAGTTCCCTGCATTAAACAGGGGCTATTTATACAGTCCCCGACAGTAAACAGGGGCTATTTAGACAGTCCCCTACAGTAAACAGAGGCTATTTGGACAGTCTTACAGTAAACAGGGGCTATTTAGACAGTCCCCTACAGCAAACAGGGGCTATTTAGACAGTCCCCTACAGTAAACAGGGGCTATTTAGACAGTCCCCTACAGTAAACAGGGGCTATTTAGACAGTCTTACAGTAAACAAGGGCTATTTCGACAGTCCCCTACAGTAAACAGGGTCGATTTAGACAGTCTTACAGTAAACAGGGGCTATTTAGACAGTCCCCTACAGTAAACAGAGGCTATTTAGACAGTCTTACAGTAAACATGGGCTATTTAGACAGTCCCCTACAGTAAACAGAGGCTATTTAGACAGTCTTACAGTGAACAGGGGCGATTTCGAATCCCCTACAGTAAGCAGGGCCTATTTAGACAGTCTTACAGTAAACAGGGGCTATTTAGACAGTCCCCTACAGTAAACAGGGGCTATTTAGACAGTCTTACAGTAAACAGGGGCTATTTAGACAGTCCCCTAATGTAAACAGAGGCTATTTAGACAGTCTTACAGTAAACAGGGACTATTTAGACAGTCCCCTACAGTAAACAGAGGCTATTTAGACAGTCTTACAGTAAACAGGGGCTATTTAGACAGTCCCCTACATTAAACAGAGGCTATTGAGACAGTCCCCTACAGTAAACAGAGGCTATTTAGACAGTCTTACAGTAAACAGGGTCTATTTAGACAGTCCCTGACAGTAAACAGAGGCTATTTAGACAGTCGTACAGTAAACAGGGGCTATTTAGACAGTCCCCTACAGTAAACAGAGGCTATTTAGACAGTCTTACAGTAAACAGGGTCTATTTAGACAGTCCCTGACAGTAAACAGAGGCTATTTAGACAGTCGTACAGTAAACAGGGGCGATTTAGAGTCCCCTACAGTAAACAGGGGCTATTTAGACAGTCCCCTACAGTAAACAGGGGCTATTTAGACAGTCCCCTACAGTAAACAGGGGCTATTTGGACAGTCTTACAGTAAACAGGGGCTATTTAGACAGTCCCCTACTGTAAACAGAGGCTATTTAGACAGTCTTACAGTAAACAGGTGCTATTTAGACAGTCTCCGACAGTAAACAGGGGCCATTTAGACAGTTCACTACAGTAAACAGGGTCTATTTAGACAGTCCCCTACAGTAAACAGAGGCTATTTAGACAGTCTAACAATAAACAGGGGCTAATTAGACAGTCCCCTACAGTAAAGAGGGGCTATTTAGACAGTCCCCTACAGTAAACAGGGGCTATTTGGACAGTGCCCTCCAGTAAACAGGGGATATTTAGACAGTCCCCGACAGTAAACAGGGGCTATTTGGACAGTGCCCTCCAGTAAACAGGGGCTATTTAGACAGTCCCCTACAGTAAACAGGGGCTATTTAGACAGTCCTCTACAGTAAACAGGGGCTATTTGGACAGTGCCCTCCAGTAAACAGGGGCTATTTAGACAGTCCCCTACAGTAAACAGGGGCTATTTAGACAGTCTTACAGTTAACAGGGGCTATTTCGACAGTCCCCGACAGTAAACAGGGGCGATTTAGACAGTTCCCTGCATTAAACAGGGGCTATTTATACAGTCCCCTACAGTAAACAGGGGCTATTTACAGTCCCCTACAGTAAACAGAGGCTGTTTAGACATTCTTACAGTAAACAGGGGCTATTTAGACAGTCCCCTACAGCAAACAGGGGCTATTTAGACAGTCCCCTACAGTAAACAGGGGCTATTTAGACAGTCCCCTACAGTAAACAGGGGCTATTTAGACAGTCTTACAGTAAACAAGGGCTATTTCGACAGTCCCCTACAGTAAACAGGGTCTATTTAGACAGTCTTACAGTAAACAGGGGCTATTTAGACAATCCCCTACAGTAAACAGAGGCTATTTAGACAGTCTTACAGTAAACAGGGGCGATTTAGAATCCCCTACAGTAAACAGGGCCTATTTAGACAGTCTTACAGTAAACAGGGGCTATTTAGACAGTCCCCTACAGTAAACAGGGGCTATTTAGACAGTCTTACAGTAAACAGGGGCTATTTAGACAGTCCCCTACTGTAAACAGAGGCTATTTAGACAGTCTTACAGTAAACAGGGACTATTTAGACAGTCCCCTACAGTAAACAGAGGCTATTTAGACAGTCTTACAGTAAACAGGGGCTATTTAGACAGTCTCCAACAGTAAACAGGGGCTATTTATACAGTCCCCTACAGTAAACAGAGGCTATTTAGACAGTGCCCTACAGTAAACAGGGGCTATTTAGACAGTGTCCGACAGTAAACAGGGGCTATTCAGACAGTGCCCTGCAGTAAACATGGGCTAATTGGACAGTGCCCTCGAGTAAACAGGGGATATTTAGACAGTGTCCAGCAGTAAACAGGGGCTGTTTAGACAGTGTCCTCCAATCTACAGGGGCTATTTAGACAGTATCCGACAGAAAACTGGAGCTATTTGGACAGTGTCCTAAATTAAACAGGCGTATTTATACAGTGCCCGACAGGAAACAGGGGCTATTTTGACTGTATCCTACAGTAAACTGGAGCTATTTAGACAGTGTGCTACATTAAACAGGGGTATTTATACAGTGTCCTACAGTAAACAGGGGCTATTTAGACAGTGCCCTAGAGTAAACAGGGGCTATTTCGACAGTGTCCTGCAGGAAACAGGGGCTATTTGGACAGTCTCACTGTAAACAGGGGCTATTTAGACAGTGTCCTGCAGTAAACAGGGGCTATTTAGACAGTGTCCGACAGTAAACAGGGGCTGCTTATATAGTGTCATACAGTAAACAGGGGCTATTTAGACAGTGTCCTACAGAAAACAGGGGCTATTTAGACAGAGTCCGTAGTAAACAGGGGCTATTTAGACAGTGTCCTACAGAAAACAGGGGCTATTTAGACAGTGTCCTACAGAAAACAGGGGCTATTTAGACAGTCCCCTACAGTAAACAGGGGCGATTTAGACAGTCTTACAGTAAACAGGGGCTGTTTAGACAGTCCCCTACAGTAAACAGGGGCTATTTAGACAGTCTTACAGGAAACAGGGGCTATTTAGACAGTCCCCTACAGTAAACAGAGGCTATTTAGACAGTCTTACAGTAAACAGGGGCTATTTAGACAGTCCCCTACAGTAAACAGGGGCTATTTAGACAGTCTTACAGTAAACAGGGGCTATTTAGACAGTCACCTGCAGTAAACAGGGGCTATTTAGACAGTCTGACAGTAAACAGGGGCTATTTAGACAGTCCCCTACAGTAAACAGAGGCTATTTAGACAGTCTTACAGTAAACAGGGGCTATTTAGACAGTCCCCTACAGCAAACAGGGGCTATTTAGACTGTCCCCTACAATAAACAGGGGCTATTTAGACAGTCTTACAGTAAACAAGGGCTATTTCGACAGTCCCCTACAGTAAACAGGGTCTATTTAGACAGTCTTACAGTAAACAGGGGCTATTTAGACAGTCCCCTATAGTAAACAGAGGCTATTTAGACAGTCTTACAGTAAACAGGGGCTATTTAGATAGTCCCCTACAGTAAACAGAGGCTATTTAGACAGTCTTACAGTAAACAGGGGCGATTTAGAGTCCCCTACAGTAAACAGGGCCTATTTAGACAGTCTTAAAGTAAACAGGGGCTATTTAGACAGTCTTACAGTAAAAAGGGGCTATTTAGACAGTCCCCTACTGTAAACAGAGGCTATTTAGACAGTCTTACAGTAAACAGGGGCTATTTAGACAGTCTCCGACAGTAAACAGGGGCCATTTAGACAGTTCACTACAGTAAACAGGGTCTATTTAGACAGTCCCCTACAGTAAACAGAGGCTATTTAGACAGTCTAACAATAAACAGGGGCTAATTAGACAGTCCCCTACAGTAAAGAGGGGCTATTTAGACAGTCCCCTACAGTAAACAGGGGCTATTTAGACACTGCCCTCCAGTAAACACTGCATGTTAATCTGCCGTTTTCATCTAAATTAGTCAACCTAATAGCTTGTGTTCCTTGAATTAATTGTTCCTCTCATCCAAAAGGGCTGTTTTCTGTTCCATGGGAGTGAATAGAGTGTTGGCTATCTTTGGAAACTTCAGTTCATGTCAACACCATTTTGAAGACATTAAACAGTGTATCAATATTAATGCAATATTTTCCAATCAAATTTAGATAATTTCAAACAAGCTATAATGGCTTTACAAGTAATGCTGATTGATTTTTAAAAGGAAGGCTTTGCCCCATTATTTGCTCCACAGACGCACACAAGTAACATTGCGGAGAGAAAACCATCTATGAGCTTATTCTCACTATTCCTTCTCACTTGCTCACTCTCTCAGTCAACTTGTATCTCTATCCACAGCTCGTACTCTCTCCAATCGCTTCTCCAGAATATCCAAGCCTCCACATGTTCACTCAACATGATTACTCAGGTAAACCACCCTCCACAATCCAACATGAGTACAACTCAGAAAGGTCTGATGAAAGGTCACGGACCTGAAACGTTAACTTTGTTTTTCTCACTCCACATATTCTCACAGATCTGCTGTGCATTTACAGCACTTCCTATTTTTATTTCAGAATTCTAGCATCTGCAGTATTTTGCTTTTTATTTACTTAACCAACACAATGTTTATGGATGGGTCATAATTGTCGTTTATCCAACAATGTCAGGACTGAATCCATCATCTCTACTCCGAAACAGAAACTGTATCCCAGGTATCCATTCCAATCCACACGATGGCTTCTGTCTCTTTGAGAGCCAGGTTATGCTTCATACTCATTGTTGCGATCGAGGCTGGAGGCGTGCATTGTTAATTCAGTCCCACCTCTTCACAGGTCACAGCATATTCTTTAAATTTTCCTAATTATTGACACAGCCAACTATCTTCCCCAGAATAGAACGCACTAACCATGTTTCTTTTACTGAACAGCAATATTAGCAGTTTATTATAGAACAGATCTTAACCAGTAATGAAGTAAAACAATATCACACAGATCAAATGTTTAAAATCCAACACTTTTAAGTCCTCTTTTCTGCCTTAACTCTTCATGCACGTGCGTGCGCACACACACACACAAACGCACATATGTGTGTGTGTATATATATATATATATATAGGATACTTAGATTACATCTCTCTCTATTAGAGCCAAAATTCACACACGAGAAGATCACTTGCCCTCCCCTGGAAATAATTCATAGCAGATGTGACACAGTGTGACAAACTGGCACAAAGTCCAACCACCTAGCACGCTCAAGCAAGATCTTTAGAATCTTCAATAATTAGCTCACTTCAGGCACCATTGGAAAGGATTTTAGCAGGCCTTCTGGAAATGCAGGAAACCAGAACAATTGATACATTGAACTCCAGAGAGTTGTTTTGGTAATTGAGAGAAAATGAGCTGGCTGGTTGTTTACTGTTCGTCCTTCAAATTCTCTCCTGATTCTGCAGCAGACTTTTGCTTTGTCTCCTTCCAGAAGGTATCACACACACACAACACACTGTGACTGACATCCAGAAGGCTTGACAGTTTTCTGCCCACCCAGATATTCTCTGTTAGAACTGGACTTGTCCAATCAGAGGAATGCTTATCACTTTGCTACGACTATTGCCAGGGCTTCTTCTCGTCTTTAACCCAAGCCATGTGACAAACAGTAACACTGTTCCCAACCAGGCTCCCTCAGTCCTCCTGATCAAAAGAAATCGTACAACATTTTTGAGCTTAACAATAAATTATTATTTTAAAAATATTTTTAACAAAATAGAGTCACGTTCATAACATCATGTTTCACGCCGCAACAGTTATCTCTTCCTTCTATATCATAGCATCATCACTCTTGGGTCCAATCTTGTCTCAGTCCATCAGATAATGAAACGTACATCCATGCCTTTGTCTCATCCAGACTCGAATGCACCAATTGTCACCTGGCTGACGGTCCCACCCCCACTGTCCATTCACTTGTGGATCCAACACTCTGCCAACTTTATCCGATGCCATACCAGGTTCCTCTGAAAACAAACAGAATTTGCTCTATTTGCTGACCTGCATTGCGTGGGGATCCGCAGTTTATTTTATATTCTTTACCTGCATTTAAAAATGTTAAAACCTCATCTATCTCTATTCATTCCTTCCACTGCGTTGTACTAAAGGCCGGCTCCGGTCTGCAAAAGAAACATGGCCCGAGCCCGACACAACCACATCCTCTTCCGAACCCGACTCCGGCCCGAGTCCTTCAGTTTTTTTCCATGCCCGGCCCTACCCGACAATCAGTTCTGCTGAAAGGTCACTGACCTAAAACGTTAACTCTGCTTCTCAATGCACAGATGCTACCAGACCTGCTGAGTACTTCCAGCATTTCTTGTTTTTGTTTCAGATTTCCAGAATCTGCGGTATTTTGCTTTTAAT
Source organism: Heterodontus francisci (assembly GCF_036365525.1). Classification (NCBI taxonomy): domain Eukaryota; kingdom Metazoa; phylum Chordata; class Chondrichthyes; order Heterodontiformes; family Heterodontidae; genus Heterodontus; species Heterodontus francisci. The sequence continues at coordinate 5,243,266 of NC_090411.1, read as the reverse complement.
CAGGAAATCTACTTTCCATTGTTTTACTTTGTTACTTATCTGCACAAACTTAAAGAAAAACTGTAACAAAACCACCTTTAAAGTCCACAAAACACATTAACATTGGAGCTACTTACCTGAGGTGCTGATATTGCGTGTCTGATCATGCCCAACCCGAGCACGAATGCCGGACCCTGAAGTACGACACCACCCAACACATGTCGTTAGGTCCAGACAGTTTCGGGTCTGGTAGCCATGCTCTACATAGTACCCTTAATTCTTAATACGGTTGCCTAAAAGTGTCTACCAACCTCAGTTTTGGAATTTTAATTTGTAGCCTAATGATCTTTTTAAAAAAAATTCATTCATTGGATGTGGGTGTCGCTGGCGAGGCCAGCATTTATTGCCCATCCCTAATTGCCCTTGAGACTCGGCCTGTCTGTCCAACGGGAATGCTGGACACAACACTCATGTATCCATGCACAGCAGTTCCTCGGATACTTAATGAACTTAATAAAACTTTCAATAATTAAACCCAGAATTGCTGAGGTTTTGTTTTGCATGCTATTTCCCCAACTTTGCAACTGCACTTCAGATATTCAACTATGGTGGGTGAAGAGGGGGAGGGGTGGGGAGAGCGGGGAGGGGTGGGGAGAGGGAGCATGCAAAATGCAGGGACCAAACAGTTCCAATGCCTGAAGTACTGTGGAGAAGTAGAGAAAGCAACTGGGTAGGAGAGAAAGCAACTGGATTGGGCATCCGCAGCTGGAGGGAACGGCTGAATGGAGAGGGCCGGAAGCGAGAGGCCGTAGAGAGCCGCGGGGAGCGAGCGTGTGAAGAACCTGGTGTCACCGGGTTCAGGGACTGGCCAGTAAGTCTTTTGCTGTTGTGTTAATGGCGCATGCACAGAGAAAGGCACTCCTCTTCCGTTCCGCTGCTCCCCCCACTCTTCCCCCTTCCTCCCTCTCCCCCAGCTCTCCCCCTCCACCCTTCCTTACCCCTCCATCTCCCTCTTTCTCCCCTTCCCCCTCTCCCTCTTTCTCTTCCCCTCCCTCTTTCTCCCCCTCCCTCTTTCTCTCCCTCTTTGTCCCCCTCTCCATCTTTCTCCCCCCTCCCTCTCCCTCTTTCTCCCCCTACCTCTCCCTCTTTCTCCCCCCTTCCTCTCCCTCTTTCTCCCCCCTCCCTCTCCCTCTTTCTCCCCCCCTCTCCCTCTTTCTCTTTCTCACCCCCCCGTCCCCCGGCACCGCTAACGCTGGTCTCCCCGCGCTGCTGTCCCCGGCCTGCGCGCTGCTCTCCCCGGCCATTGTATTCTGCCGCGTGCTTGTTCGGTTTCATCTCTGTGATTCTTTGAGCAGCGCCATCTTCAGTCCTGGCAGCTGCTGCAGTCGCAAGCTGTGACGTTTTCGTGTCACATGCTGTATTTGCGCATGTGCCAAAACAGCGCCACCTACCGATCGCGTTGTCAACAATTGCCGTCTTTTGAATTACCTTTTATATTTGTCATGAATTACTTTGTTCGTATAAATGGGTGGTTGATGGTCAGCACAGACTCGGTGGGCCGAAGTGCCTGTTTCAGTGCTGTATCTCTTAAACTAAAACTAAAACTAAATGTGATTACTTTCTGACATTTCATCAATTTCCTTTCTCTCTCGGGTTACAATGCAACACACAACACTCCAGGTGGTCCCAGACCAATATTCTATTGAATATTTTCATTACTTCTACATTTCTCTCAGTTCGCTACCCAATTCCTAAAATGTTGCATCAGAATTTAAGAGAAGGTCATCCAATACGTCTCGCTGGTTCACCCCTTCAGGTCCAACATGACTTTTGTTTATCTTCTCTCAATTTGCTCGCCTTGCTTCCTTTGCTTTAATCCCCTTGCTTAACAACAAAATATCAGCCTCAAGAATTAAAATTTTAATTTATTAAGTCCGGAAAATGTTTTGAAGGATGGAGTGCCAAACTTAAACTACTCCACCTGTGAAGTTTAGCTTCCCGACATCACTCCTGAATGGCCAAGCTCGAATATTGAGATTATCACCCCTCTGTTTTGGACTCTGACACCAGACGGGGCAGTTTCTATCCACCGAGCCAGCAGGGGAGAGTTAGGCGTAGTGTTCATGACCGGAGCTAGTAATCCAGAGATCAATACTAATGCCCTGGGTTACACGTTCACATTCCACCAAGACAGTTGGTGGAATTTAAAATTAATTAATTAAAATAAATCGAGAATTAGAATCCAGTATAGATAATAATGCTAGGAAACTGTCATCGATTGCTGTAAATGCCTATCTGGTTTCTAGTGTCCTCTCGCGAAGGATATCTGCCGTCCTTACCCGGCTGGCCTCCAGATGACTCCAATCTGGTTGACCATTATCTGCCCTCTTAAATGGCTTAGCAAGACACTCAGTTCAAGGGCATTTAGGGATGGGCAACAAATGCTGGCCTTGCAGCCGCGCCACACCCTGAAAGAATGCAATGAAAATACTTCATTTTTCTCAAGCACGTCAATTAGATCATGCATGGATCTTGTGTATGTTCTCCTAATTTAGCCAGTGTATCATTCTGGTGAATCTACGCTGCGCCTGATATATGGACAATATATTATTGCTGAGCTGTTGTGCCCAGCATTGACTGTGGTCTAATCACAGCCACTTAAAACGAGAGCATAACGTCAACCCCTTTATATGCCAGCTTCCTTGAATTTCAATGTAATATTACATTCTCCTTCTTCATTTATTGTGGATATTTACACTGCATTTTAAAATTATTTCTTCCTGCAGGCCTATAAATGTCTTTGCTCTTACAATCTGCCTAGCATCTTTATTTCCTAAATTGCAGCAGTGACTGCTGTTCATATCTATGTCATTGGCTGTGAGACGTTTTGGCACATCCTGAGTTACTGAAAGGCGCTATGGAAATGGACATTTTAGTTTCCTTTTTTAATCAAATTCTGAAATCTCTTTTTTGTGGAATCTGTGTTCCCGAAGGTAACACTTCCCTTCAACACAGAGCAATCAGTATTGAGTTACCAATCTGCCACCGATTGTGCTCTCCATTTGTTTTACCACAGATCCGCTAACAACACCAGTGATATCTCTTGATCAAACGCCTGGGGGTATATGCTGCTGGAGCGACTGTCACCATTACCTGCACCGTGAATGGGGATAGTCGCGATAAAACTTTCTACTTTTGCAGAGATTATCAACAGCTGTCCACCAATCAAATCATCACAAAGGAGAACATTCTAATGTTCAGGTTACTGCTACTAACCAAGGAGAGCTATATCAATGTCGATATGTAAAATCCTTCAACTATGCGAGTGGGTCTGTTATTACACTATATCCACAGCGAGAGTTACTGAGTCTGTCAGTTATAATGGTATCTCAACAGGTAGGTTTATCGCGAGGGTCTGTTAGTATTGCATCACCGCAGGGAGAGTCACTGAGTGGGTCTGGTATTGTAATATCTCCAACGGGAGAACCAGTGAGTGGGTCTTTTATTACAGTATTTCCACAGGGAGACGGACTGAGTGGGTCCATGTATTACAGTATCTCGCAATGAAAGTAACTGAGTGGGCCTGTTAATGTAGTACCGCCACAGGGAGAGTCACTTAATGGGTCTGTTATTATAGTGCTGCCACATTAAGAGTGACTGAGTGGGTCTGATTTTATAGTACCACCACATGGCGAGGCGCTGAGTGGGACGGATGTTATGGAATCACCACAGGAAAACTGACTGAGTGTGTCTGTTATTCCACTATCTTCACAGCGACAGTCACTGAGTGACTCTGTTATTATAGTATCTCGACAGAGAGAGTGACTAATTTAGTCTGTTGTTACATTATCTACACACAGAGAGTGACAGCGAGTGTCTGTTCTGATAGTACCTTCACAGGGAGAGAAAGTGAGTGGTTCTGTGATTATAGTATGTCCACAGGGAGAATGACGGCGAGGGTAGGGTTCCAGAAATGTAAGTATTTTTATTTAGAGATACAGCACTGAAACAGGCCCTTCAGCCCACCGAGTTTGTGCCGACCAACAAACAACCATTTATACTAATCCCACATTAACTCCATATTCTCTACCACATTCCAACCATTCTCCTACCGACACTAGGGGCAATTTACAATGGTCAATTTACCTACCAACCTGCAAGTCTTTGGAGGTGGGAGGAAACCGGAGCACCAGACGGAAACCCACGCAGACTCAAAGAGAACTTGCAAACTCCGCACAGGCAGTACCCAGAACTGAACCTGGGTCGCTGGAGCTGTGAGGCTGCGGTGCTAACCGGTGCGCCACTGTGCCGATGTTCATTGGAACTAAAGGGTCACTGACCCGAAACGTTAATTCTGCTTCTCTTTCCACAGATGCTGCCAGACCTGCTGAGTGATTCCAGCATTTCTTGTTTTTATTTGAGAAGACTCGGAGGGCGGATTTCCAGACCGATAAGTAGAAAAAACTTACCTCGGGGATTCGCGGCCGACATCCAGGGAGAAGACTCAGAGGGCTGAGTTCCAGACCTGTAAGTATATAAAACTTACCACGGGGATTCGCGGCCTACATCCAGGGAGAATACTCGGAGGGCGGAGTTCCAGACCTGTAAGTATAAAAAACTTACCTCGGGGATTCGCGGCCTACATCCAGGGAGAAGACACGAAGGGCGGAGTTCCAGAACTGTAAGTATAAAAAACTTACCTTTGGTAACAAAAACCTAACAAAAAAACTGAAAAAGTGACGCCACAGTAAAGCTGTCACCTGATTGGCTGTTAGGGAATTTGTACTGAATTTACAAATAAAATATTGATAAAAATTGATTAAAACCGTAATTAACTAATTAATAAGTAGAGTAACGAAACCAGAGGGACGAGATTACTGTATTTAGACAGCATTTAATATTTATAGCAGAAATCTAGCACTAGGGATCATAAAGCTAATTATAACATAATTTAGTAAGGATTTAATTAGTATTTATTTATTTTAAATTAATTTATTAATTAGTGCCAGAAATGTCAGTTAGAGGGGTAAAATGCTTCACCTGTGAGATGTGGGAGGTCCGTGACATTTCCAGCGTTCTGGACGACTACATCTGCAGGAAGTGTACCCAGTTGCAGCTCCTCACAGACTGCATGGATCGATTGGACCAGCAACTGGATGCACTTAGGAGCATGAAGGTGGTAGAAAGCGTCATAGACAGGAGTTTTAGAGAAGTGGTTACACTCAAGGTGCAGGCAGATAGATGGGTTACCGCTAGAATGGATAAAGAACTGGCTGGGCAACAGGAGACAGAGAGTAGCAGTGGAAGGGAGTTTCTCAAAATGGAGATGTGTGACCAGTGGTGTTCCACAGGAATCCGTGCTGGGACCATTGTTGTTTGTGAAAGACATAACTGATTTGGAGGAAAGTATAGGTGGTCTGATTAGCAAGTTTGCAGACGACACTAAGATTGGTGGAGCAGCAGATAGTGAAGCGGACTGTCAGAGAATACAGCAGAATATAGATAGACTGGAGAGTTGGGCAGAGAAATGGCAGATGGAGTTCAATCAGGGCAAATGCGAGGTGATGCATTTTGGAAGATCCAATTCAAGAGTGAACTATACAGTAAATGGAAAAGTCCTGGGGAAAATTGATGTACAGAGAGATTTGGGTGTTCAGGTCCATTGTTCCCTGAAGGTGGCAACGCAGGTCAATAGAGTGGTCAAGAAGGCATACGGCATGCTTTCCTTCATCGGACGGGGTATTGAGTACAAGGGTTGGCAGGTCATGTTACAGTTGTATAGGACTTTGGTTCGGCCACATTTGGAATACTGCGTGCAGTTCTGGTCGCCACATTACCAAAAGGATGTGGATGCTTTGGAGAGGGTGCAGAGGAGGTTCACCAGGATGTTGCCTGGTATGAAGGGCGCTAGCTATGAAGAGAGGTTGAGTGGATTAGGATTATTTTCATTAGAAAGACGGAGGTTGAGGGGGGACCTGATTGAGGTGTACAAAATCATGAGAGGTGTAGACAGGGTGCATAGCAAGAAGCTTTTTCCCAGAGTGGGGGATTCAATTACAAGGGGACACGAGTTCAAAGTGAAAGGGGAAAAGTTTAGGGGGGATATGCGTGGAAAGTTCTTTACGCAGAGGGTGGTGGGTGCCTGGAATGCATTGCCAGTGGAGGTGGTAGACGCGGGCACGATAGTGTCTTTTATGATGTATCTGGACAGATACATGAATGGGCAGGAAGTAAAGAGATACAGACCCTTAGAAAGTAGGCGACAGGTTTAGCTGGAGCATTTGGATCGGCGTAGGCTTGGAGGGCCGAAGGGCCTGTTCCTGTGCTGTAATTTTCTTTGTTCTTTGTTCTTTGTAGAAGGGGCAGGCAGGCAGTGCAGAAATCCCCTGTGGCTATCCTCCTCTCTAGCAAGTATACCGTTTTGGATCCTGTTGGGTGGATGGCCTATCAGTGGAAAACAGCAGCAGCCAGAGCAGTGGCACCACGGCTTGCACTGTTGTTCAGCAGGGAGGGACAAAGCGCAGAAGAGCAATAGTTATAGGGGACTTTATAATCAGGCGCTCCTGTGGACTTGAAAGAGACTTTTTGTTGCCTCCCTGCTTCCAGGGTAAAGGATGTCTCTGAACGGGCAGGGGGCATTCTGAAGGGGGAGGGTGAACAGCCAAAGGTTGTGGTACACAAAGAACAAAGAACAAAGAAAATTACAGCACAGGAAAATTCCCTTCGGCCCTCCAAGCCTGCGCCGATCCAGATCCTCTATCTAAACCTGTCGCCTATTTTCTAAGGGTCTGTATCTCTTTAGTTTCTGCCATGAGCCAGCGGGAGGTAGAGGAGGAGATATGTAGTCAGATTTTGGAAAGATGTAAAGGTAACAGAGTGTGGTGGTGGGTGATTTTAACTTCCCCGATATTGACTGGAACTCACTTAGTGCTCGGGGCTTGGATGGGGCAGAATTTGTACGGAGCATCCAGGAGGGTTTCTTTAAACAATATTTAGATAGTCCAACGAGGGATGGGGCCGTACTGGACCTGGTATTGGGGAATGAGCACGGCCCAGTGGTCGAAGTTTCAGTAGGGGAGCCATAATTCCATAACTTTTAAGGTACTTGTGGATAAGGATAAGAGTGGTCCTCGGGTGAAGGTGCTAAATTGGGGGAAAGCTAATTATAACAATATTAGGCAGGAACTGAAGAATTTAGATTGGGGGTGGCTATTTGAGGGTAAATCAACATCTGACGTGTGGGACTCTTTCAACCGTCAGTTGATTAGCGTCCAGGATCAGCATGCGCATGTGAGGAGGAAGGATAAGTTAAGCAAATTTCGGGAACTTTGGATAACGCGGATATTGTGAGCCTAGTCAAAAAGAAAAAGGAAGCATTCGTAAAGGCTGTAAGACTGGGAACAGGCAGGCCTTGAGGAATGTAAAAACAGTAGGAAGGAGCTTTAGCAAGGAGTCAGGAGGGCTAGAAGGGGTCGTGAAATGTTGTTGGCAAACAGGATTAAGGAAAATCCCAAGGCTTTTTATTCGTATATATAGAGCAAGAGGGGACCAGGGAAAGGGTTGGCCCACTCAAGGAAAGAGGAGGGAATCTATGTGTGGAGCCAGAGGAAATGGGTGAGGTACTAAATGAGTACTTTGCATCAGTATTCACCAAGGAGAAGGACTTGGCGGATGATGAGTCTAGGCAAGGGAGTTCAGATAGTCTAGGTCATGTCGCTTCAAAAAGGAGGAGGTGTTGGGCGTCTTGAAAGGCATTGAGGTAGATAAGTCCCCAGGACCTGATGGGCTGTACCCCAGAATACTGACGGAGGCAAAGGAAGAAATTGCTGGGGCCTTTACAGAAATCTTTGTTTCCTCATTGGCTACAGGTGAGCTCCCAGAGGACTGGAGAATATCCAATGTTGTTCCTTTGTTTAAGAAGCGTCAAGAGCCAGGGGGCAGAGATTTAGGGTGAGAGGCAGAGGGGGGCAGAGGTTTAGAGGAGATTTGAGGAAACATTTTTTTTCACCCAGAGGATGGAAACTGGAATGCTCTACCTGAAGAGATGGTGGAGGCAGGAACCCTCACAACATTTAAGAAGTATTTTGATGAGCACTTGAAACGCCATAGCATACAGGGCTACGGGCCAAGTGCAGGAATATGGGATTAGAATAGTTGGGCGCTGTATGGCCGGCACAGATACGATGGGCCGAAGTGCCTGTTTCTGTGCTGTACAACTCTGTGACTATGACTATAACTCGAACTCCAGGTGTGGTCTGACGAGGGATTTCTACAACTGAAGCATTACTTCTACCTCCTTGTATTCTCGTCCTCGAGATATAAAGATCGATTATCACTCTCCTCCATCTAGACATCGGAACGTAGGGACAGGAAGAGGCCATTTGACCCTTCGAGCTTGTTTTATCATTGAATGAGATTATGGCGGATTTCTGCTCTAACACAACATCTCCACTTTTGCCTCTGATCACAAAAATCTATCAATGTCAGATTTAAAATTTGCAATTAACCTTGCATCAATTTCTGTTTGCAGAAGAGAGTTTTAAAATTCTAACAGCCTGTTCGTGTAGAAGTGTTTCTCCACTTCACTCCTGAAAGACCTGGTTCTAAATGTTGACTACATTTCGAGTCCTTCCCCTCAATTATGCGGAGTGACTGGAGAAGCTTTGATTGATCTCCTTAAGACAGAGAAATCTAAGAGGAGATTTGATGGAGGTGTTCAAAATCATTCAAGTTGTTGATGGAGTGGGTAAGGAAGTAGTTCCCAATGGCCGAAGAGCTGATAACCAGAGGGCACAGATTTAACTTGACTGGCAAAGGAACATGACACGGCATGATGACATTTTTATATGCATCGTGTTGCTGTGATCCGAAATTTACTTCTTGAAATAGAGGTGGAAGCAGATTCAAATTTAACATTCAATATATAATTAGATAAGAATGTGAATGGTTAAATACAGGGCGGTGGAGAAAAATCAGGGGAATGACATTGATTACACAGCTCTACCAAAGAGGCAGTGCAAGCACGATGGGCCGAACAACCTTTATTCTGTGATATATCATTTGATGATCCTATGGAAAGTAATGTTCGTTCAATAACTTCAGTTGTTCCCTTTTTAGTTTTTTTTGAGGGGGGGGTTTGGTGGAGCGCTTCGCAAGGTTAGTGTCAATGTGTCTCTCTAAAATACTGACAAGGAGTAACCATGGTCCTGTACTATTAAATTATTCAGTTTCTTTTATAACATTTACTTTCTGTGTCTGTGTCTCATCGTGTTATGACGTTGATAGCGGTGATGCAGTTTTGCATCTCAGCAGCTGTAATTGGGAAGACACGAGAGGAAATGTGGTTATTTTCTGACCTTTCATCCATTTCCTTTCTCTACTGAGAGTTGCAATATAGCGCACAACACTCCAGGTGGTCCCAGACCAATATTCTATTGAATATTTTCAGTACTTCTTGATTTCTCTCAGTTCGCCACCCAATTCCTGAAATGTGGCATTGGAATTTAAGAGGTCATCAAACACCTCTCGCTGGTTCACCCCTTCAGGTCCAACATGACTGATGTTTATCTTCTCTCCATTTGCTCGCCTTGCTTCCTTTGCTTTAATCCCCTTGCTTAACAACAAAATATCAGCCTCAAGAATTAAAATTTTAATTGATTTAGTCTGAAAAATGTTTTGAAGGATGGAGTGCCAGACTTAAACTACTACACCTGTGAAGTTCAGGCTTCCCAACATCACTCCAAGCTCGAATATTGAGATTAACGGCCCTTTGTTTTGGACTCTGACACCAGACGGGACAGTCTCTGTCCACCGAGCTGGTAGGGGAGAGATAGGTGTAGTGTTAATTCCCGGAGCAATAATCCAGAGATAAATGCTAATGCCCTGGGGTTTCACGTTTACAAGACAGTTGGTGAAATTGAAAATGAATTAATTAAAATACATCGAAATGTAGAATCTAGTATCTGCAATAATGCCAGGAAACTGTCATCAGTTGCTGTAAAAGCCTATCTGGTTTCTAGTGTCCTCTCGTAAAGGATATCTGCCGCCCTTACCCGGTCTGGCCTCCAGATGACTCCAATCTGGTTGACCATTAGCTGCCATCTTAAATGGCTTAGCAAGCCACTCAGTTCAAGGGCATTTAGGGATGGGCAACAAATGCTGGCCGTGCAGCCGCGCCACAGCCTGAAAGAATGCAAATAAAATATTTCATTTCTCTCAAACACCTCAATTAGATCATGCATGGCTCTTCTGTATGTTCTCCTAATTTAGCCAGTGTATCATTCTGGTGAATCTACGCTGCACCTGCTAAATGGACAATATATCATCACTGAGTTGTTGTGCGCAGCATTGATTGTGGTCTAAACACAGCCACATAAAACGAGAGCATGACATCAACATCTTTATATGCCAGCCTCCTTGAATTTCAATGTAATATCACATTCTCCCTCTTCATTTATTGTGGATATTTACACTGCATTTTAAAATTATTTCTTCCTGCAGGTCTATAAACGTCTTTGCCGAGCATCTTTATTTCCTAAAATGCAGCAGTGACTGCTGTTCAGATCTACGTCATTGGCTGTGATACGTTTTGACACATCCTGAGTTACTGAGAGGCGCTGTGGAAATGTAAATTTTAGTTTCATTTTTTAATAAAATTCCGAAATCTCTTTTTTGTGCGATTTGTGTCCCGGAGGGTAACACTTCCCTTCAACACAGAGCAATCAGTATTGAGTTATCAATCTGCCACTTCACATGAAATTCCACTCGTCAATTTCTAATTGTGCTCTCCATTTATTTTACCACAGATCCTCTAACAACACCAGTGATATCTCTTGATCAAACGCCTGGGGGTGTATGCTGTTGGAGCGACAGTCACCATTACCTGCACCTTGAATGGGGATAGTCGCGATAAAACCTTCTACTTTTACAGAGATTATCAACAGCTGTCCACCAATCAAATGATCACAAAGGACAACGTTGGAACATTTCACGTGACTTGTACAAACCAAGGAGAGCAGTATCAGTGTCGATATGCAAAATCCTTCAACTATGCGAGTGAGTCTGTTCTAATAGTACATCCACAGCAAGAGTTACTGAGCGTGTCTGTTATAATAGTATCTCCACAGGTAGGGTCACCGAGAGGGTCTGTTCGCATAGTATCTCCGCAGGGAGAGTCGCTTAGTGGGTCTGATGTTGTAGTACCGCCACATTGAGAGTGACAGAGTGGGTCTGTTGTTATATTATCCTCACAGGGACAGTCACTGAGTGGGTCTGTTTTTATGATATCTCCACAGGGAGAGTCACTGAGTGAGCCATTTATTACTGTATCTCCACGGGGAGACTGACTGAGTGGGCATTTTATTATAGTATCTCCACAGGGAGAGTCACTGAGTGACTGTTATTATAGGATCTCCACAGACAGAGTGACTGATTGGGTCTGTTCGTACATTGTCTCCACACAGAGAGTGACAACGAGTGTCTATTATTAGAGTAGCTCCACAGCAATAATGACAGATTGGAGTGGTTATTATCGTATCTACAGAGGGAGAGGAAGTGAGTGGTTCTGTTATTTTAACATCTCGCAGGGAGAGTCACTGAGTGCCTCTGTTTTTGTAATATCACCACAGGGGGCGACACTGACTAGGGCTGATATTATTGCATCTCCACAGGGGGTGTGACTGAGTGGATCTGATATTATCGTATCTCCACAGGGACAGTCACGGAGTGGGTCTCTTTTTATAGAGTTCGACACAAGGGTAGTGACGGAGTGTGTCTGTTATTATACTATCTCCAAGGGGTTAATCACTGCGGGTGTCTTTTATTATAGTACCTAGAAAGGGAGAGGCACAGATTGTGTCTATTTTTCTACATTCTCCACGCGTAGAGTCACTAAGTGGCTCTGTTATTTTAATATCTCCGAGGGAGAGTGACTGAGTCGGTCTGTTGTTATCGTATCGCCACATGGATTGACAATGAGTAGCTCTGTTGTTATCGTGTCTCTGCAGGGATAGTGCCTGATTGGGACTGTTATTATATTATCTCCACAGGGAGAGTCACTGAGTTGGTCTGTTGTTGTAGTTTCTCCACAGGGAGAGTGGCTGAGTGAATATGTTATTATGGCATCTCCACAGGAATAATCACTGAGTGGGTCGGTTATTATAGTCTCTCCATCGGTAGAGACTGACTGTGTGGGTCTGTTATTATAGTATCTCCACAGGGATGTCAGCAGAGTGGCTCTGTTATTACATTATCTCCACAGAGACAGAGTGGGTCTATTATTACATTATCTCCACAGAGATCGTGCCTGAGTGGGCCTGTTATTATATTGTCTCTACTGGGAGACATACTGATTGGGTCTATTATGATGATATCTCCACCAGGAGAATCACTGAGTGGGTCTGTTACTCCGGTATCTCTGCAGGAAGAGTGACTGAGTGAGTCTGTTATTATAATAGCTCCACAGAGATAGTGGCGGAGTGGGTATGTTATTATATTATCTGTACTGGGAGACACATTGACTGGAACTGTTCTTATATTATCTCCACAGAGAGAGTCACTTAGTGGGTCTGTTCTGATAGGATTCCGCACAGAGAGACTGACTGAATTGGTCTGTTATTAGACTATCGACACATGGATGGTGACTGAGTGGGTCTGTTATATACTATTTCTACTGGTAGACACACTGACTGGGTCTGTTATTATAATATCTCCACCAGGAGAATCACTGAGTGGGACTGTTATTGTAGTAGCTCACCAGGTAGAGTGACTGAGTGACTCTGCTATTATCGGATCTCCACAGGGAAAGTGACTGCGTGAGTCTGTTTTCATAGTTTCCCCAATGGTCGAGTCACTGATTGGGTCTGTTATTATAGTATCTCCACAAGGAGAATCACTGAGTGGGTCTGTTATTATTGTATCTCTACAAGGGTAGTGACTGAGGGTGTTCGTTTTTTATAGTATCTCTAAATGGAGACAGATTGAGAGGGTCTGTCATTATAGTATCTCCACAGGGAGAGTCGCTGAGTGGGTCTGTTATTATAGTATCTCCACAGGGAGAATTACTGAGTGGGTCTGGTATTATAGTATCTCCACAGGGAGAGTCACTGAGTGGGTCTGTTATTAGAGTATCTCCACAGGGAGAATTACTGAGTGGGTCTGGTATTATAGTATCTCCATAGGGAGAGTCGCTGAGTGGATCTATTGTTATAGTATCTCCACAGGGATAGCGACTGCGTATGTCTGTTATTATAAAATCTCCAATGGGATGTGGACAGAGTGGTTCTCTTATAGTATCTCCAAAGGGAGAGTTAGATTGGGCATGTTATTACAGTATCTCCACAGGAATCGTGACTGACTGGGTCTGTTACTGTAATATTTACACAAGGAGACTGACTGAATGGGTCTGTTATGATAGTGCCTCCACAGGGAGTGTCACTGAGTGGGTCTGATGTTTTAGTTTCTCCACAGGGAGACTGACTTCGTGGTTCTGTTATCATTGTTCTCCACAGGAGGTGTGAGTGAGTGGGTCGGTTATTATAATATCCCAACAGGGAGAGTGATTGGTTGCGTCTCTTATTATAGTATCTCCACAGGGAGAGTGACTGAGTGGGTCTGTTATTATAATATCTCTACCGGTAGATTCGGTCCGTTATTGTAGTAGCTACACAGGGAGAGCCACAGATTCGGTCAATTATTTTAGTATCTATTTATTTATTTAGAGATAGAGCACTGAAACAGGCCCTTCGGCCCACCGAATCTAAGCCGACCAACAACCACCCATTTATACTAACCCTACAGTAATCCCATATTCCCTACCACATATCTACACTCGGGGCAACTTATAATGGCCAATTTACCTATCAACCTGCAAGTCTTTAGCTGTGGGAGGAAACCGGAGAACCCGGTGAAAACCCACGCGGTCACAGGGAGAATTTGCAAACACCGCACAGGCAGTACCCAGAATCGAACCCGGGTCCCTGGAGCTGTGAGGCTGCGGTGCTAACTGGGACAGTCTGCTCTTATCGTACCTCCATAGTGAGGGTCACTGAGTGGGTCTGTTAGCATAGCGTCTCCGCAGGGAGAATCACTGATTATCTCTGTTGTTATAGTATCTCCATGTTGAGACTGACTGTATGGGCCTGTTCTTCTTGCATCTCCACGGGGAGAGTCACCGAGAGGGTCTGTTATGATAGTATATTCACAGAGAGAGTGACTGAGTGGATCTGGTATGACGGGATCTTGACAGTGAGAGTCACTGAGTGGGTCGTTTATTACATTATCTCCAGAGGGAGATTCACTGAGTTAGTCTGTGACTTTAGTATCTCTATTGCGAGAGTGACAGAGTGGGTGTATTATTATAGTAGCCCCTCAGGGAGAATCACTGGGTGGGTCTGTTATGATATTATCTCCACAGGGATAGTGACCTAGAGGGTCTCTTATTATGGGGTCTCCAAGAGGAGATTCAACGAGTGCTTCTGTTCTTATCGCATCTCCACAGTGAGAGTTAATGCGTGGTTCTGTTATTACCGGTACTTCGCAGGGAGCGTGACTGAATGGCTCTGTTAGTATTTCGACAATGGGAGTGACTGAGTGGATCTGTTATTATAATATCTCCACAGGGAGAGCCACTGAGTGAGTCTGTAATTATAAAATCTGCATGGAGAGAGTCACCGATTGGATATGTTATTATAGTATCGCTACGGTGAGACTCACTGAGTGTGTCTGTAATTACATTATTTCCCCTGGGAGTGTGACGAAGTGAGCCTGTTATTACAGTATTTTCACAGTGAGAATAACTGAGTGGAGCTATTATTTTAATATCCCTGCAGTGAGTGTCATGAGTTGGTCTGTTTTTATCATATCTCAACAGGGAGAGTCACTGAGTGGCCCTGTTATTATAGTGTCTGCAAAGGGAGCGTAATTGAGTGGGTCTGTTATTTTAGTATCTACACAGGGAGAGTGACTGGGTGGGTCTGTTATTACAGTATCTCCACAGAGAAATTCGCTGAATGGGTCTGTTATTTTATTATCTACACAGGGAGAATCACAGAGTGGGTCTGTCATTATAGTGTCTACGCAGAGAGAGCGTCTGAGTGGGTCTCTTATTATAGTGTCTGCACAGGGAGAGTGACTGAGTGCGTCTGTTATTATAGTTTCTCCACAGGGAAATTCTCTGAATGGGTCGGTTATTTTAGTATCTACACAGGGAGGGTGACTGGGTGGGTCTGTTATTCTCGTATCTCCACAATGCTCTGCCTTACAATGTGGTTCAATTGAGGCAATCAAGAGTTAATTTGATTGCTTTGCGAAATGGAAGAAGGAGCAGTGTTATGGGGAGAAGTTGGGGCGCTGGTACTAGGTTAATTGGTCGTTCGGAGTGCCAGCAAAGACACGATGGGTAGAATGGCCTCCTTCTGTGCTGCAAAGATTCCGTGATTCTGTGACAATCATTGCTTAACTGACATGCACATGATTTTTCGAACATGCAGCACTAACTGGAGAATGTCCAGTACTGGGGCTCAGGTGGCTCCATAACTCAGGGTTCAGAGCTGGTCTTGTAAATGAGAGGCTGTGAGTTCACATAACCACTGGGTCTTGAAAGCATTTTGTTCAGGTTTTAAGTTCACCTTCAAAAAGCAAATCATTTCCCTTTTATTTTCTAAATAACTCCAAGGCCAACGTGGGAGAAAAAGGCTCTCTGCTTCTCAATTTCTCCATCTGTCACTATCTGCTCTCTCTCTCACCTTCCCCCTCAATCTGTACCAGAGGACGAAGATTGAATATAGGAACATACAAACATTTTTGCATAGTAGGAGGTCATTCAGCCCATCATGTCCGTGCTGGCTGAAACATTTTATTGATTCTACTCTCAACTTCCAGCTCTTGACAATAATTGGCCAAAGAGACAGTGAGAAAGGAGCTGAGGATTTACTTTGTTAACACTGTTAGTTGTTGTGATCTCGAATGCGCTGCCTGCATGGCTGGTGGAAGCAGATTCAAAGAACAAAGAACAGTACAGCACAGGAACAGGCCATTCGGTCCTCCAAGCCTGCACCGATCTTGATGCCTGCCTAAACTAACACCTTCTGCACTTCCGGGGCCGATATCCCTCTATTCCCTTCCAATTCATACATTTGTCAAGATGTCCCTCAAACGTCGCTATCATATCAGCTTCCACCACCTCCCCTGGCAGCAAGTTCCAGGCACTCACCACCCTCTGTGTAAAAAACTTGCTTCGCACATCCCCTCTAAACTTTGCCCCTCGCACCTTAAACCTATGTCCCCTAGTAACTGACTCTTCCACCCTGGGAAAAAGCTTCTGAATATCCACTCTGTCCATGCCGCTCATAACTTTGTAAACCTCTATCATGTCGGCCCTCCACCTCCGTCGTTCCAGTGAAAACAATCCGAGTTTATCCAACCTCTCCTCATAGCTAATGCCCTCCAGACCATCCAACATCCTGGTAAACCTCCTCTGCTCCCGCCAAAGCCTCCACGTCCTTCTGGTAGTGTGGCGACCAGAATTGCACTCAATATTCTAAGTGTGGTCTAACTAAGGTTCTGTCCAGCTGCAACATGACTTGCCAGTTTTTATACTCTATGCCCCGACCGATGAAGGCAAGCAAGCCGTAAGCCTTCTTGACTACCTTATCCACCTGCGTTGCCACTTTGAGTGACCAGTGGACCTGTATGCCCAGACCTCTCTGCCTGTCAATACTCCTAAGGTTTCTGCCATTTACTGTATACCTCCCACCTACATGAGACCTTCCAAAATGCATTACCTCACATTTGTCCGGATTAAACTCCATCTGCCATTCCTCTGCCCAAGTCTCGAACTGATCTATATCCTGCTGTATCCTTTGACAGTCCTCATCATTATCCACAACTCCACCAACCTTTGTGTCGTCCGCAAACTTACTAATGAGACCAGCTACATTTTCCTCCAAATCTTTTATATATACTACAAACAGCAAAGGTCCCAGCACTGATCCCTGCGGAACACCACGAATCACATCCCTCTATTCAGAAAAACACCCATCCACTGTTACTCTCTGTCTTCTATGACCGAGCCAGTTCTGTATCCATCTTGCCAGCTCACCTCTGATCCCGTGTGACTTCACCTTTTGCATCAGTCTGCCATGCGGGACTTTGTCAAAGGCTTTACTAAAGTCCATATAGACAACATCCTCCGCCCTTCCCTCATCAATCATCTTCGTCACTTCCTCAAAAAACTCAATCAAATTAGTAAGACACGACCTCCCCTTCAAAAATCCATGCGGTCTCTCGCTAATAAGTTCGTTTGTTTCCAAATGGGAGTAACTCCTGTCCCGATGAATCCTCTCTAATAGTTTCCCTACCACTGACGTAAGGCTCACCGGCCTATAATTTCCTGGATTATCCTTGCCACCATTCTTTAATCAAAGGAAAAACATTGGCTATTCGTCAGTCCTCTGGGACCTCACCTGTAGCCAATGAGAATGCAAAGATTTCTGTCAAGGCCCCAGCAATTTCTTTCCTTGCCTCCCTCAGTATTCCAGGGTAGATCCCATCAGGCCCTGGGGACTTATCTACCTTAATGCTGTGCAAGACACCCAACACCTCCTCCTTTTTGATAATGAGATGTCTGAGACTTTCTGTACTTCCTTCCCTAGGCTCATCATCCACCAAGTCCTTCTCCTTGGTGAATACTGATGCAAAATACTCATTTAGCATCTCGCCCATTTCCTCTGGCTCCACACATAGATTCCCATCTCTGTCCTTGAGTGGGCCAACCCTTTCCCTGGTTACCCTCTTGCTCTTTATCTATGCATTAAAAGCCTTGGGATTTTCCTTAATCCTGTTTGCCAATGACTTTTCATGACCCCTTTTAGCCCTCCTAACTCTTTGCTTAAGTTCCTTCCTACTGTCTTTATATTCCTCAAGTGCTTCATCTGTTCCTAGCCTTCCAGCCCTTAGAAGTGCTTCCTTTTTCTTCTTGGCTAGGCTCACAATATCCCGTGTTATCCAAGCTTACCGAAACTTGCCACACGTGTCTTTCTTCCTCACAGGAACATGCTGATCCTGGATTCTAATCAGCTAACGTTTGAAAGACTCCCACATGTCAGATGTTGATTTACCCTCAAAAACCCGCCCCCAATCTAAATTCTTCAGTTCCTGCCTAATATTGTTATAATTAGCCTTCTCCCAGTTTAGCACCTTCACCTGAGGACTACTCTTATCTTTATCCACAAGTACCTTAAATCTTATGGAATTATGGTCACTGCTTGCGAAATGCTCCCCCACTGAAACTTCGACCACCTGGCCGGGCTCATTCCCCAATACCAGGTCCGGAATGGCCCCATATCTAGTTGGACTATCTACATACTGTTTCAAGAAGCCCTCCTGGATGCTCCTCGCAAATTCTGCCCCATCCAAGCCCCTAGCACTAAGTGAGTCCCAGTCAATATCGGGTAAGTTAAAATCACCCACCACTACAACCCAGTTAACTTTACATCTTTGCAAAATCTGTCTGCATATCTGCTCCTCCACCTCGCATTGGCTGTTGGGAGGACTGTAGTAAACCCCCAACATCATGACTGCACCCTCCCTATTCCTGAGCTCCACCCATATTGCCTCGCATGACCCCTCTGAGGTGTCCTCCCGCAGTACAGCTGTGATATTCTCCTGAACCAGTAATGCAACTCCCCCACCCCTTTTACATGCCCCTCTAACCCGCCTGAAGCTTCTAAAGCCTGGAAAATTTAGCTGCCAATCCTGCCCTTCTCTCAACCAAGTCTCTGTCATAGCAACAACATCATATTTCCAAGTACTAATCCAAGCGCTAAGTTCATCTGCCTTCCCTGTTATACTTCTCGTATTGAAACAGCATCAGGGTTGCTTGGAGCGTTATCCTTGTTTTAACCCTCATAAAGCGGGCTGAATCTATCAGGGTGCCCCGGTCCCGAGGATATCAGGCAATTTCTGAGCACCGAGGATGTGAAGTAGCGTCTGGACCCAGAGGTGTGAACTGGTTTCTGGAATACAAGGATGTAAGCTACTGTTGGTCGCCGAGGATGTGACACTGCGCCTTGCCTCCGAGGATGTGATTAAGATTTATGGGCCACGAGATTGTGAAACAGTGTCTGAGCCCCGAGAATGGGCACCAGTGTCTAGGCCCCGAGGATGTCACACAGCGCCTGGGGCTGGAGGGTGTCAGCAAGTTTCTTGTTCAGTTTCAGTGACACTTCGGCAAATGTCTGAGAAGCTGGGAGTTTGCAGTGTGTGAATACAAAATTTTTCATTCCATTTATGAACACAAGGTCTTTAAAGGGACCACTGAAGTTGTGAAGGAAATTGCTCAATTCCCCGCTGAAACTATCTGGTGCCCCTTCCTTTTCCCTGCAATTTCCATAACACAGGCCCGCATCTGATCCTCGACCGCAAGCGATCTGCCTGTGGAGGCACAACAGGCCGCAGTGGCTCAGCTCCACTGTGAAACTGCGCTCTGAGGCCAAGTTCAGGATGAGCCTTGGACTGAGCGGCTGCAAAACTGTGACACATCCAATTATGAGGACTTTGCAGCTTTGAGCAAACACAGTAAGACAGCAATGTAACCAATACCCAAGTATAGACCACCACCCCACCCACGGAATAATGAGACTCGGATGCAAGATTCTTTCACGTGTTGGAGAAATGTAAAACACAGCTATCCTGTAATACAGTAATGATGAGGGTTAAATTCAAAACAATGCGAGCAGAGGTCGATGGATTCGCGGTCCCACTACTTTAAACTGTCAGCCAACTCGTAAAATTCGCTTTCATGTGGTAGCACGGCTGAGTGGTCCAAGGCGTTGCATTTAGGCTTCAGTCCCATTAGGGACGTGGGTAAGAATTCCACTGCTGCCAGTGTTTTGTGAGGCAACCTCAAAAGCTTGTGAAAAGCAAATGACACGTTTCCTGAACTGCATTTCATCAAAAGTGTCCATATTTCACCAGGAATAAAAGCAGAAAGTTCTGTCTTGAACATAATCACTGTTTGAGCTACGCAGCCCCCTGGGTGAGAGAATTTCACAGATTCACAACCTTCTGAGCAAAGAGGTTTCTCCTCACCCAGTCTTAAATGGCCTTCCCCTTACTCTGAGACTGTTCTTGCCTCACCAGCCAGAGGAAACATCCAAACGGCATCTGCTCTTTCATGCCCTGGAAGAATTGTGTAAGTTTCAATGAGAGCACCTCTCATTCATAGAACATAGAACATTACAGCGCAGTACAGGACCTTCGGCACTCGATGTTGCGCCGACCTGTGAAAACATCTGACCTACACTATTCCATTTTCATCCATATGTCTATCCAATGACCACTTAAATGCCCTTAATGTTGGAGAGTCTACTACTGTTGCAAGCAAGGCGTTCCACGCCCCGACTACTCTCTGAGGAAAGAAACTACGTCTGACATCTGTCCTATATCTATCACCCCACAACTTAAAGCGATGTCCCCTCGTGTTTGCCATCACCATCCGAGGAAAAAGATTCTCACTATCCACCCTGTTCAACCCTCTGATTATCTTTTATGTCTCTATTAAGTCACCTCTCATCCTCCTTCTCTAACGAAAACAACCTCAAGTCCCACAGCCTTTCCTCTAAAGACCTTCCCTCCATACCAGGCAACATCCTAGTAAATCTCCTCTGCACCCTTTCCAAAGATTCCACATCCTTCCTATAATGCGGTGACCAGAACTGCACGCAATACTCCAGGTGCGGCTGCACCAGAGTTTTGTGCAGCTGCAGCATGACCTCGTGCCTCCGAAACTCGATCCCCCTACTAATAAAAGCTGACACACCATATGCCTTCTTAACAGCCCTATTAACCTGGGTGGCAACTTTCAGGAATTTATGTACCTGGACACCAAGATCTCTCTGCTCATCTACACTACCAAGAATCTTCCCATTAGCCCAGTACTCTGCATTGCTGTTACTCCTTCCAAAGTGAATCACTTCACACTTTTCCGCATGAAACTCCATTTGCCATCTCTCAGCCCAGCTCTGCAGCCTATCTATGTCCCCCTGCAACCTACAACATCCTTCGGCACTATCCACAACTCCACCGACCTTCGTGCCATCTGCAAATTTACTAACCCACCCTTCTACACACTCATCCAGGTTATTTATAAAAATGACAAACAGCAGTGGCCCCAAAACAGATCCTTGCGGTACACCACTAGTAACTAAACTCCAGGATGAACATTTGCCATCAACCACCACCCTCTGTCTTCTTTCAGCGAGCCAATTTCTGATCCAAAGCACTAAATCACCTTCAATCCAATACTTCCGTATTTTCTGCAATAGCCGACCGTCGGGAACCTTATCAAACGCCTTACTGAAATCCATATAGACCACATCCACGGCTTTACCCTCATCCACCTGTTTGGTCACCTTGTCAAAAAACACAATGAGGTTTGTGAGGCACGACCTACCCGTCACAAAACCGTGCTGACTATCGCTAATGAACTTATTATTTTCAAGATGATTATAAATCCTATCTCTTGTCACCTTTTCCAACATTTTCCCCACAACCGAAGTAAGGCTCACAGGTCTATAATTACCAGGGCTGTCTCTACTCCCCTTCTTGAACAAGGGGACAACATTTGCTATCCGCCAGTCTTCCGGCACTACTGCTGTCGACAATGACGACATAACGATCAAGGACAAAGGCTCTGCAATCTCCTCCCTGGCTTCCCAGAGAATCCTTGATAAATCCCATCTGGATCAGGGGACTTATCTAGTTTCACACTTTCCAAAATTGCTAGCACCTCCTCCTTGTGAACCTCAATCCCATCTGGTCTAGTAGTCTGTTTCTCAGTATTCTCCTCGACAACATTTTCTTTCTCTACTGTAAATACTGATGCAAAATATTCATTTAATGCTGCCCCTATCTCCTGTGATTCCATACACAACTTCCCAGAACAATCCTTGATTGGCCCTAATCTAACTCTAGTCATTCCTTTATTCCTGAAATACCTATAGAAAGCCTCAGGGTTTTCCTTGATCCTTTCCGCCAATGACTTCTCGTGTCCTCTTCTCGCTCTTCTAAGCTGTCCCTTTCGATCCTTCCTGGCTAGCTTGTAACTCTCAATCGCCCGAACTGAGCCTTCACGTCTCATCCTAACATAAGCCTTCTTCTTCCTCTTGACAAGCGCTTCAACTTCTTTTGTAAAAAACGGCTCCCTCGCTCGACAACTTCCTCCCTGCCTGACAGGTACATACTTATCAAGGACACGCAGTAGCTGCTCCTTGACTAAGCTCCACATTTCAATTGTGCCCATCCCCTGCAGTTTCCTTCCCCATCCTATGCATCCTTAATCTTGCCTAATCGCATCATAATTTCCTTTCCCCCAGCTAAAATTCTTGCCCTGTGGTATATACCTGTCCCTGCCCATCGCTAAGGTAAACCTAACCGAATTGTGATCACTATCACCAAAGTGCTCACCTACATCTAAATCTAACACCTGGCCGGGTACATTTCCCAATACCAAATCCAATGTGGCATCGCCCCTGGTTGGCCTGTCTACATACTGTTTCAGAAAACCCTCCTGCACACTCTGGACAAAAACTGACCCATCTGAAGTACTCGAACTATAGTATTTCCAGTCAATATTTGGAAAGTTAAAGTCCCCCTTAACAACTACCCTGTTACTCTCGCTCCTGTCGAGAATCATCTTCGCTATCCTTTCCTCTACATCTCTGGAACTATTCGGAGGTCTATAGAAGACTCCCAACAGGGTGACCTCTCCTCTCCTGTTTCTAACCTCGGCCCACACTACCTCAGTAGACGAGTCCTCAAACGTCCTTTCTGCCACTGTAATACTCTCCTTGATTAACAATGTCAGCCCCCCCCCCCTCTTTTACCATCTTCTCTGTTCTTACTGAAACATCTAAATCCCGGAACCCGCAACATCCATTCCTGACCCCGCTCTACCCATGTCTCCGAAATGGCCACAACATCGAGATCCCAGGTACCAACCCATGCTGCAGGCTCACCCACCTGATTCTGGATGCTCCTGGCGTTGAAGTAGACACACTTTAAACCAAGTTCTTGCTTGCCAGTGCCCTCTTGCGTTCTTGTAACCTTATCCCTGACCTCACTACTCTCAACATCCGGTACACTGGAACTACAATTTAGTTTCCCATTCCCCTTCTGAATTAGTTTAAACACCCCCCGGCTCCCCCCCCCCCCCCCCGCCGAAGAGCACTGGCAAATCTCCCTCCCCCAGAATATTCGTACCCCGCTGGTTCAGGTGAAGACCATCCTGTTTGTAGAGGTCCCACCTACCCCAGAAAGAGCCCCAATTATCCAGGAAACCAAAACCCTCCCTCCTACACCATCCCTGCAGCCACGTGTTCAACTCCTCTCTCTCCCTATTCCTCGCTTCGCTCGCACGTGGCACGGGCAACAACCCAGAGATAACAACTCTGTTTGTTCTCGCTCTAAGCTTCCACCCTAGATCCCTGAATTTATGCCTTCAATCCCCATCTGTCTTCCTACCTATGTCGTTGGTGCCTATGTGGACCACGACTTGGGGCTGCTCCCCCTCCCCCTTAAGGATCCCAAAAACACGATCCGAGACATCACGAACCCTGGCACCTTGGAGGCAACACACCAACCGTGAGTTCCCGCAGAACCTCCTATCTGTTCCCCTAACTATGGAGTCCCAAATGACTAATGCTCTGCTCCTCTTCCCCCTTCCCTTCTGAGCAACAGGGACAGACTTTCTGCCAGAGACCTGTACCCCATTGCTTACCCCTGGTAAGTCGTCAACAGCCTAAGCATTCGCCCGTAAATCTCCATGACAGCTAAAGCCCTTATCATTGGAGTGGGAGAAAGTTACTTGTCTGTTCCCCTCCATCGAATCTACCTGCAATGCAACCTCGTCTCAGGCCTTGTAACCGTAGGAATTGTCCCAATGTTACCGTAGCAGGGATAGACCTCCTGTTGGGGAATGACTTGGCCGGCAGCAAGATAATAGCAACCTTTATAATTTTAGACAAGGCCAGAGAAAACAGGGAAACCGAACAACTACTGGAGCAAGTACCAAGGATCTTCCCCGATTGTGTAGTGACTGAGTCCCAAACCAGAAAGGCCAGGTTAGTTGAGAGAGAATTAGTGTCCCAGCTGGATGAGCTGGAAGCTTGGTTAGTTGAAACTTTCTTCAAGGACATGTTCGAAAGGGATGAGGTGCTCAGCCGAGCCTCTCTGAGTAACGCCCAGCAGGCAGATCCTGAAATATAGCACATCGCACAGCCTGCTTGTTCTGAGGCAGAGGCAACATCGATCCCTCAGTTTTACTACATGCCAGATGGGGAGTAATGCGAAGGTGGCCACCTCTCGGGAGACCTGCGGAGGAGGAGTGGACAGAGCTCCATCAGAATGTAGTGCCCTCCAAATACCGGCTGGAGATTTTAACTATAGCCCATGCTATCCCGATGGCTGGACATGTCGCTACTCGGAAAGCTTTAGCCTGAATGAGCAAACACTTTTTCTGGCCTCCCCGTCCGATACGGCCGAATATTGTAAAACCTGCCATGCTTAACAGGTTGCAGACTAACCCCGGGCCACAATTAAACTGGCCCCCTCGAAACCCGTTCGGCATTTGGCGAACCCGTTGACCGAATATTGATAGACTGTGTGGAGCCTCTACCCAAAACAAACACCTGCTATCAGCAACTCCTTACCATAATGGATTTAACCACCTGATTCACAGAAGCCATACACCTCATGAATATAACAGCCAAGGCCAGAATTGAAGAACTAACCCAGTTCTGTACATGTTGTGGTCTGCCGAGGGAGATCCAATTAGTCTAGAAATCCAGCTTCATGTCCCGAGTATTTCAGCAGGTTGTACACGGCTTAGGAATCACCCATTTGAAGTCCTCGGTGTATCACCCTCAGTCCCAGGGACGGCTAGGGAGGTACTACCAGACCGTGAATGCCATGGTTAGGATAATTGCTCTGTGTATCCACATGACTAGGACAAGGGTTGATGGCTCCTTCCTTGTGCCACCAGGGACTCCTGAAAGAGTCCACTGGCTTCAGCCCCTTTGAACTAATCTACGGAATGAGGTGCGGGGCCCCATGAAGCTCCTGAAAGAGAAATCCCTGGGACACCAGGAGGACAACTCCATGTGGGAGTATATTTCCAGCTTCCAGCAACGTCTCTTCAATGCCTGTGCAGTGTCTAAAGAGCATTTAAAAGTCACTTAACTAATCAATAAAGAACAAGCGGACAGGCATGCCAAGGCCCGAACCCTGCAATCAGGACACCAGGTCCTAGTGCTGATGTCCATAACTACTGACCCTTTGCGGGGCAAATTTAGTGGCCCGTGTCAAGTGGCCAAACGGGGTCAGCACTGTAAATTACTTGATCCACACCACTGACAGGAGGAAGAATCATTGGTTATGCCATATTAATATGCTTAAGAAATATAACAGTTGTCAGCCCTGTCAACTGGTGGGTGTTTGCCAGAGGGTGGAAACATAAGGGGGCAGCCAGGAGGTGTCAGTCGGGGAGAAGGAGACCGCAGCAAACGTGCAAATCTTGCAAGACCTAACCACTCAGCTGACACACTCACCAGAAAGCAATGGAAGGACGTGACCATCAGCTGCAAAACTCAAGGACATATGTAAAGATCGGCCAAGGGGTTCCACCGCAGAAGTTCATGCATCTGGGAGACACACCATCAATCAAACAAAATGCTTACTGGCTGAGCTCTGACAAGCTATCAAAGGTTCGGCAGGAAATCCAGAACACGCCAAATAATAGAAACATAGATAATAGGAGCAGGGGTAGGCCATTCGGCACTTAGAGCCTGCTCCACCATTCATTATGATCATGGCTGATCATCCAACTCAGTAACCTGTTCCCGCTTTCGCCCCAAATACTTTGATCTCTTTAGACCCAAGAGCTATATCTTACTTCTTCTTTAAAACATACAATACTTTGGCCTCAACTACTTTCTGTGGTAGCGAATTCCACGGGATCACCACTCTATGGTTCATGAAATTTCTCCTTATCTCAATTCTGAAATGTTTGCCCCGTATTCTTAGACAATGACACTGGTTTTGGATGCCCCTACCATCGGGAACATCCTTCCTGCATCGACCCTGTCAGATCCTGTTAGAATTTTATAGGTTTCTGTGAGATCCCCCCTCACTCTTCTGAACTCCAGCGAATATAATCCTAACCGACTCAATCTCACCTCATAACTAGTACAAAGTGATTCCTGACAACGCTGGCCGCCGCTGACGTCATCAGGCTGCACCGCGGTGCGCACATGCGCGGACGGACTTCTGCTGTGTGCGCATGCACTGCGTTCCAGCTTTCCAGGACCGGTTAGCGCATGCGCCGATGACGGCATGGCGTGACGTGTGCCTCTTCGGGCAACGCGCGCCTGTTCTGCCTTTGTGCATGCGCTTTATGCAACGCCAACGGTTATTCACGTCAACCGTCGGTGCGAGTTTCTGAAAGTGAAAGGAGGAGAGGTTTTGTCGGGCATTTTCCCGCATTTTATCGTAATTATTTAGTCGTTTTGAAGATTTCAGTCTGATTCATTGTCTCGGGCACTACATGTGCTCCAGTCCCTGTTGTAAGTTGCTTTGAAAACATTTCCATTGTCTGGGGCACTGCATGTGCTCCAGTCCACTACACTGCACTAAAATCCTTTCCATTGTCTGGGGCTGTGTGCAGGCAGTACATGTGCTCCAGTCCCTGTTGTAAGTTTCTCTGTTCCTGCACCCATCACAGCCGTGCACATGGACATACAGCCACTTGTTTCCCCATTCACCCTTGAAACAATCATGCAGAGTCTTGTGAGACTCCGCAATTGCCAGCTACTGCCTTTCAAGCAGAGAGGGCCTCCAAAGCGGTCAAGCACTTGGGGAGCATTCATCAAGAAGAGACTGAGCACGAAAAGAAATAAGCATGCCGAGTCCAGTGATAGCACAAATGTGAATTATTTTGCTGTGCACACAACTGGCGAGGTGGGAGTGCAGCCATACCGTTCTCCATCCTCAATTTTGCTTTAAGACAAAGGTAGATAAGAGCGATAGAAATTGAAGTCGATGCTGATAGTAGTAGGCAGGATTAAATGGGAGTGGATGGGAAGGCGCAGGAGTAGTATAACTACCAGCAGGGAACATCTGGGCTAAATGGCCTGCTTTATGTTCATATGCGGAGTTTGTCACGATGTGGAAAAGAACCGTGCATTTATGGATGTAGTGGGAGCGCACATTGGGATGCATTTGGGGAACATTCACCAAGAGTAGACTGAGCTCAGACTCTTGTGACTCTTGTGACTTTGCCTTCTTCACATGGACAATACAGTAGTGGAATAGAGAGTCATGCGTTCATTCACCACAAGGCTCTCGAGGAACAATGTCTTTAGTTCTGCATAGCAGATACTCGGCCTGTCTGTCTCACGGGAATGCTGGCCACACAACACTCATGTTTTCATGCACAGAAGTGCTTCGAATGTTTAATGCACTTAATAAAATTTCACAATAATTAGACCTGGAATTGTTTAGGTTGCTGCTGTTCCTGCCGCTCTGCTGCCCTCCGTCACCAGCGCTTTCGCTCGCCCACTAGCCGGCCGCTCCGCTCCTAGCAGGCCCGCTCCGCTCCGCTCCCCTCCCGCCCCCTCCCCGGCACGCTCCCCAACCCCTCCTCCCCGGCGCGCTCCACGGGGCCTAAGTCGCAGTCTGTGACGTATTAGTGGCACATGCTGCATTTGCAGTCGCGTTGTCAACAAATGAGCCAAAAAAAATAGTCCTCCAAGGAGATTCAATAGGTTTACCATGAAACACGCACATCCACTTCCCTTCAAACCACTTACTTATTGTTTCTTTTTCTATGAATTGTGTGTGTATGTGTGCGGGTGTGTGCGAATGCGTGAGTGGGTGCAATTGCGACCATTTGAGGAATAAAGAATGCTCAATAAGTAATTCAACCTCCATTTGAAACCTACAAGAAAATCTGTTGCTGTCTGTTTATTTGACAAATAAAATAAAATGGGGTTGAAACCCGAGTTACAAAAATGCTTGCTGCGGTCAGTCAAAAGGCGAAAAATGGGGACCCCGCAGTCTTCTTACCATCTGGCCGTAACATCTTTGAAAAATGAAGATAACGCCAACAAACTGATTCTCTTTTGTGCTTAGCCGATGCATCCCTAAATGCTGCTGTTATCATGCAATTACAAGCAATTACCTCGAGCCCTTCCAGTGCTCATATCTGAAGAACAAAGAACAAAGAACACTGCAACACAAGAACAGGCCATTCGGCCCTTCAAGTCTGCGCCGATCTTGATGCCTGCCGAACCTAACATCTTCTGCACTACCGGGGCCCATATCCCTCTATTCTCTTCCTATTCATATATTTGTCAAGATGTCTCTTCAACGTCGCTATCGTATCTGCTTCCACCACCTCCCCTGGCAGCAAGTTCCAGGCACTCACCAACCTCTGTGTAAAAAACTTGCTTCGCACATCCCCTCTAAACTTTGCCCCTCTCACCTTAAACCTATGTCCCCTAGTAACTGACTCTTCCACCCGAGGAAAAAGCTTCTGACTATCCACTCTGTCCATGCCACACATAACTTTGTTAACCTCTATCATGGCGCCCCTCCACCTCCGTCGTTCCAGTGAAAACATTCCGAGTTTTCCCAACCCTCCACATAGCTAATGCCCTCCAGACCAGGCAACATCCCGGTTATCCTCCTCTGTTCCCTCTCCAAAGCCTCCACGTCCTTCTGGTAGTGTGGCGACCAGAATTGCACGCAATATTCTAAGTGTGGCCGAACTAAAGTTCTGTACATCTGCAACATGACATGCCAATTTTTATACTGTATGCCCCGACCGATGAAGGCAAGCATGCCGTATGCCTTCTTGACTACCTTATCCTCCTGCGTTGCCACTTTCAGTGACCAGTGGACCTGTACGCCCAGATCCCTTTGCCTGTCAATACTCCTAAGGATTCTGCCATTTACTGTCTACCTCCCACCTCCATTAGACCTTCCAAAATGCATTACCTCACATTTGTCCGGATTAAACTCCATCTGCCATTTCTCCGCCCAAGTCTCCAACCAATCTATATCCTGCTGTATCCTCTGACAATCCTCATCATTATCCGCAACTCCACCAACCTTTGTGTCATCCGCAAACTTACTAATCAGACCAGCTACGTTTTCCTCCAAATCATTTATATATACTGCAAACAGCAAAGGTCCCAGCACTGCTTCCTGCAGAACACCATTAGGTGCATCCCTCAATTCAGAAAAACACCCATCTATTGTTACCCTCTGTCTTCTGTGACTAAGCCAGTTCTGTATCCATCTTGCCAGCTCACCTCTGATCCCATGTGACTTCAACTTTTGCACCAGTCTCCCATGTGGGACCTTATCAAAGGCTTTACTAAAGTCCATATAGACAACATCCACCGCCCTTCCCTCATCTATCATCTTCGTCACTTCCTCAGAAAACTCAAACAAATTAGTCAGACACGACCACCCTTCACAAAACCATGCTGTCTGTCGCTAATAACTTTGTCAGTTTCCAAATGGGAGTAAATCCTGTCCTGAAGTCTCCTCTCTACTAGTTTCCCTACCACTGACGTAAGGCTCACCGGCCTATAATTTCCTGGATTATCCTGAACACCCTTCTTAAACAAAGGACCACATTGGCTATTCGGCAGTCCTCTGGGACCTCATCTGTAGCCAATGAGGATGCAAAGATTTCTGTCAAGGCCCCAGTAATTTCATCCCGTGCCTCCATCAGTATGCTAGGATAGATCCCATCAGGCCCTGGGGACCTATCTACCTTAATGCTTTGCAAGACAAACAACTCCTCTTCCTTTTTGATGATGTGATGACTGAGACTATCTGCATTCCCTTCCCTAGGCTCATCGTCCACCAAGTCATTCTCCTTGGTGAATACTGATGCAAAGTACTCATTTAGCACCTCACCCATTTCCTCTGGCTCCACGCATAGATTCCTATCTCTGTCCTTGAGTGGGCCAACCCTTTCCCTGGTTACCCTCTTGCTCTTTATATATGTATAAAAAGCCTTGGGATTTTCCTCAATCCTGTTTGCCAATGACTTTTCATGACCCCTTTTAGCCCTCCTAACTCCTTGCTTAAGTTCCTTCCTACTGTCTTCTTTTCCTCAAGTGCTTCATCTGTTCCTCGCCTTCCAGCCCTTACAAATGCTTCCTTTTTCTTTTTGATTAGGCTCACAATATCCCTGTTAGGACAAAGAACAAAGAAAATTACAACACAAGAACATGCTGGTCCTGGATTCTAATCAGCTGACGTTTTAAAGACTCCCACATGTCAGATGTTGATTTGCCCTCAAACAGCTGCCCCCAGTTTAAATTCTTCAGTTCCTGCCTAATATTGTTATAATTAGCTTTCCCCCAATTTGGCACCTTCACCCGAGGCCGTATTCTCCGGAATATGTTTTTTTTAAATTCGTTTTGCGGGATGTGGGCATTGTTGCCAAGCCAGGAATAAATGCCCACCCCTAATTTCCCTTGACAACTTACTCGCTTGCTAGGCCATTTCAGAGGGCAGTGAAGAATCAGCTACATCACTGTGGTTCTGGAGTCACATGTTCGCCAGACCAAGTCAGTACAGCAGATTTGCTTCCCGAAAGGATATTAGTGAATCAAGTTGTTTGGACGACAATCTGATATTTTCATGGTTAACATTCCTGAGATTTTTTTTTAAAGTCCAGATGCATTTAGTTAATGAAATACAAATTCGCCAGCTGCCGAAGTGGGATTTAGATCTCCTAAATCTTGATCAATAGTCCAACCCTCTGGATTACCTGGATCAAATGGGAGTGGACGGGAAGCGCACAAGTAACATAACCACTCGCAGGGAACAGCTGGGCTAAATGGCCTGCTTTATGTTCACAGTCCAAAAGAAATCTGCTTCTTTTTCCAGCACCCTCACATCATTTATGTTTTCCCTGAGAGCAGCATTGAACCATCACGAGATAGGGACTGTAACATCATCCTGACTCCTACAGCTGAGGTGGGTACTAAGTGATTCATCAGTACATGCGGTGTCATCAGTACATGCCTTTACTGCAGAACATAAAGCATGCTCAACAGTAATTCCATTGGAGGAGGGAAGCTCTAACACTGATGTTCTTTCCTTATTTCTTTTCACGTAAAACATGCCCTTGAGAAAACAATCCTTGAGACTTAAGGTCAGCATTCAAGCAACGAAGGCAACTGGATCATGCTGCGGAGCTTGTCACGATCCGGAAAGGAATCTTGCATTTATGGATGAAGTGGGAGCACACATCGGGATGCGTTTGGGTAATATTCACCAAGAATAGACTGAGCTAGATTCTTGTGACTTTGCCCTCATCACATGGACAATACAGTAGTGGAATAGAGAGCCAAGCGTTCATTCACCACAAGGCTCTCCAGGATCAATTTCTTTAGTTCTGCATAGCAGAGACTCGGCCTGTCTGTCTCACGGGGATGCTGGCAACACAACACTCATGTACCAATGCACATCAGTGCCTCGAATGTTTAATGCACTTAATAAATTTTCTCAATAATTAAACCTGGAATTGTTGAGTTTTTTGATGTTATTTTCCCGACTTTGCAACTGCACTTCAGATATTCAACTGCGGTGTGGTCCTTGGGTGGGGGGGGGGGGGGGCGGGGGCGGTTGTGAAGTGGTGCTTGGGGAAGAGTGGGTGGTTGTGAAGGGGTGGGGGGTAAGAGGGAGGAGGTTGTGGTGGGGGAAGAGGGAGGGGGTTGTGGGGGGACAGAGGAAGGGGGTTGTAAGGGGGACGAGGGAGGGGGTTGTGAGGGGGAAGAGGGAGTGGGTTGTGAGGGGGAAGAGGGAGAGGGTTGAAAGGGGGAAGAGGGAGTGGGAGAGGGGGTGTGAGGGGGAGGTAGAGAGGGGGTGTGGGGGGTAGTGGGAGAGAGTTAAATTCCGCAGCTTCTGAAGAGAGGGATGCAAAAGGCAGGGACCAGAGAGCTGCAATGCCTGAAGTACAGTTGAGAGGTAAGGGAGAAAGCGGCTGGATGGTGGATCTGCAGCTGGAGAGAACGGCTGGATGGAGAGGGCCAGAAGTGAGAGGCCGTAGAGAGCCGCGGGGAGCGAGCGGCTGAAGACCTTGGTGTCGCCGGGTGCGGGCAAGTCTTTTGCCGATGCAAATTTATGGCGCATGCGTAGAAAAACGCACCCACCCCCTCACGCTGCTGTCACCGGCCACTCTGCTTCCCTCCGTTACCGGCCCATTCGCTCGCCCACTCGCCGACCGCTCCGTTCCTACCAGACCCGCTCCGCTCCCCCTCCCTCCCCGGCCCGTTACCCCCTCCCTCCCTGGCCCGCTCCCCAGCCCCGGCTCTCTCCCCGGCCCCAGCTCGTTCGCTCTCTCACTCCGCCATTGTGTGCTGACATGTCTTTGTTAGGTTGCCTCCCTGTGAATATTTGAGCAGCGCCTTCTTTAGTTCTGGCAGCTGCCTGAAGTCGCAGTCTGCGCAAATGCATCATGTGCCACCACAGCGCCCCCTAGCGGTAGTGTTGTCATCAAATGCAGTTTGTTTTATATATTATACAAAATAAAAACAAGAAATGCTGGAACCACTCAGCAGGTCTGGCAGCATCTGTGGAAAGAGAAGCAGAGTTAATGTTTCGGGTCAGTGACCCTTCAGCGGAAGTGGTTTATTTTATATTGACTCGCCATTTTCTTCCTAAAAAATTGAATCACTTCACATTTTTCTGCTTTGAACGTTCATCTGCCACCCGTCTGTCCATTCCACCAACCAGTCTATGTCCTTTTGCAATTCTACACTATCCACCTCACTGTTCACACTGCTTCCAAGTTTAGTACCATCCTGAAAACTTGGTGCCCAGTACACCATGGTCGAGGTCATTAATATATCATCAGGAAAAGCAAGGGACACAATACTGATCCCTTGGGAACTCCACTATAAATCTTTCTTCAGCCTGAAAAAAACATCCATTAACCACGACTCTTTGTTTCCTGTCACTCAGCCAATTTCGAATCCTTGTTTCTACCGTCACTTCCATTGCATGAGCGAAAAGTTTGCTCATAGGTCTGTTGTGTGGCACTGTATCAAGCGCCTTTTGAAAGTCCATGTACACCACATGAACAGCACTGCCGTCACCAACCCTCTCTGTTACCTCCTCAAAAGCTCCAGCAAGTTAGTTAAACATGATTTTTTTAAAGAAGTCCATGCTGCCTTTTCTTAATTAACTCGCATTTGACAACGTGACTATTGATTTTGGCCCGAATTATTTTTTCTAGGAATATTCCCACCAGTGAAGTTAAAATGACTGATGTTCCTGCTGTAGTCCCCCCCCCCCCCTCCCCAATGTCTGTCTCTGCCTGTCTCTATGTATCATTACGTGTCACTACCGGTTGAAAATATAAAACACTGATCCAACACTTGCCCCCAAAACACTCACACTTTACCCCAATTTTTCCTTTCAAACTTAGTTCTTGTGCACTGCCAGTTTTAATTTTTAATTTTATCTTTTTGTCAACAATATTAGATGTAAAATTTCTCTTATAATCTCTCTCTCTGTCTCTCCTTCCCCATCTGTCTGTCTTCCCCTCCCCCCCCCCCACCCCCGTCTCCGTCCCTTTCTCCCTCTGTATCTTTCTCTCTCCCTCTGTATTGTTGTCTCTCAGTCTGGTTTTGACTCGCTCTCTTGTTCCCTGTCTCTCTCCCTCTGCATCTGCTTGTCTCCTTCTCTGTCCATCCCTCTCTCTGTTTCTCCCTTTGTTTCTCTCCATCTAGCTCAGTCTCTTTTTGTCCCACTGTCTCTGTCCCACTCTGTCTGTGTCTGTCTCCCTCCATCGCGCTCCCTCTCTTCCTGGAAAGCAATGTTTGAACCATATCATAGTTAATTTCGAACCTGTCAATCTTTCCGTTGTTTGGAATGTCACTGCAGTTTGAAAATATCAAACACTGACCAACACTCACCCCTAAAACAGTCACTCCAATCTCCCAACTCAGGACTGGTCAGACAATGAGGATTTTTATTGGTTTATTTATTCATTCGAGATACAGCACTGGATCAGGCCCTTCGGCCTACCGAGGCTGTGCCGACCAACAACCATCCATACTAATCCAACATTAACCTCATATTCCCTACTACATCCCCACCATTCTCCTCCCACCCTAAGGGGCAATTTACAATGGCCAATTTACCTATCAACCTGCAGGTCTTTGGCTGTGGGAGGAAACTGGAGCACCCTGTGGAATCCCATGCGGTTACAGGGAGAACTTGCAAACTCCACACAGGCAGTACCCATAACTGAATCCGGGACGTTGGAGCTGTGACGCTGCTGTGCTAACCACTGCGCCACTGTGCCACCCCGTTCTGTATTCTGTCAAGGTCTCGTTTCGCTATTTCTTCTAACTCTCACTGTCTTTCACTTCATCCCTCTCTTCATTTCTCAGTTTGCTTTCATTTCTGTCTCTCCTCTTTCTTTCAGCTCCCTCCATTTTATACGTAGAGGAGGCTGTCCCTCTATTTTATGTAGTTGCAATGGTGGGATTTTAACCCCTGCCCCAGGCCATTATGTTGGCCTCTGGATTACTTGACCAGTGATATTATCACTATGCCTACCCAATGGATGTGGAAAGTGTCTGTCCCCTAATAACTGTAGTTTCAAGCAGTCGCTCTGTATTTGTCCCTGAATCAGAGACTCTAAGTTCACATTTTAACTGGGAAAGCCAGGAACAGGGTGAACCGTGTTTGATTTTATCCCTGGGTTTAGTGTACACTGCAGACAGATCACTTACATTTACAATAGAAACAGGGAGAGTGAATAAGGTCAATACAATCATATGAAAAATGTAAATGACACCACTCATAACTGCAGCATCCGTCCAGTGCACAGATTGCAGGTTGACTTCAGGTTTTACTAAGAAAATGTCATTGACATTGAAATGATTGTGTTTTATTCACCACATTTTTTGCATCAGAGTCAAAGCTGCTGATGCTATGTGTTTGTTCAGGTGAGTGTAACGACAAGCAATTATCATGGGTATAACCATGTCAGTGGAGACTTATCCCCTGTATAAATAAGGACTAATTGGAATGAATCAGCTATGAGTGCTTGCTGGAGCTGTGGATTCCAGGTTAACAGAAGTCTCTGCTTCTCACCGAAATGGGATATCCAGTAATCCTACAGATAGCAAGCATTTATTATCCTGTTCTTGTAGCAATTGCAGTTCCTGGTAAGCCAGGTTCACAGCTGTTAATGGAGTAAATTAATGTTAACTGTTGCTGTACTCAATATTACTTCTTAATGCGTGTTTTACAAAGCCACCTGTTCTTTTACAGCAATTTGCTGATGGAATCTCCTCATTGCCTACTCTTTCATTCTTGTGGGAGTTGCAATATGTCTTTAATGGTACTGTTTTAGGTAACCATGGTATTGCTGCTGGATTATTCTGTGTATTGAATGTATTTCAATGAGATGTCTCGGTTCGGATCAAGAATCAGACCACCAGTAGCGTTGAACAGTTTCATGATGTGGATCTAACTGGTCCTAGAATACTTTTATGAATGTTACTATTTTTTCAGGCATCTCAGAGGCTCAGTGTTGCAAAGGGACAGCAATGTCCTTCCTCCCCAATAGCATGGCTCAGTTTTGCTGGGATTTCAATATATTTATGCTTATCACTGTTATCAAATATTGTTTCATGCTGTGTCTCTCTGACGCTGCTTAAGAGGTCTGGCTACAGAACTGAGTTTGCTGCTGTCACTTTCACATCCCCTTCTCTGCTTCACTGTGAAGCCTTCACTGTCACATTCCAAAATAGAAAATATTGATCCAATCTTTCATTGATTTACACTCTATAGTTGGAATCAAGAGTCTTTCCATTTATCTCTAGGTTATCAGCTGCAGCGCTGATGTTGGTGTTTTATTAATTAAACTATCCCACATTCTAACGGTTTATTTTATAATTCCAGGAGAAGGAATTTCAATGATTGTGAGGTTTGTCTGGAAGAAGCTTTCGATCCTGTTTGTTCCATGCATTGTAGATGAAGTAAAGCGTGCATGTGAACAGGTGGAGACTTCGGTGTTCTGTGGTTGCATTCAATTATTCACATTTCACCAGTGAACAAGCTGACTTTGAGAATAGAATCATTAAACATCGGGCAGGTAAAAAGAACACAGGCGCAGATATCACAAAACAATCGTATGTGAAAAGTAGCATTAAGTAACAGTTTGCAGCGTGTGAGAGCTCCAGAGAGATGGGGAAGCAGAAAAGGAGCTGGAAGAACGAAATCGAGGGAAAGGGATAAGCAGAAGTAAAGAGAAAGAGAAAGAAGCAGCACTGTGAATAATTCACTGTCATAAAATGATGAAATGTCCAGAACAAATCGTGAGATAAACTGTGAATTGTAGTTGTCTGTTGTCAGATTGTGTTCATATACCTGTTGGACTTGATCCTCGGTGTTGATTTCTGTCAGGTCCTCGTTTTGCTTTGTTAAAATTTCCTATTCCTTACTTAGTGACTGAATAAACAGAATAGAATCAGTTCTTCACTGATGGTAATTCATTATGTAAATACGACATTGTAAAATCTATTGGATTGCTAAATTCAATAAAGATCGAGGCTGATATCAGAAACATATTTAATTTTATAGTTAATTGCCTGTGAAACTGACTATATTGTATAAACTATGAACTGTTCTCCAACACCAATAACCACAGGGATTATTACTGGAATGTATTAATTGCGTTGTATTCCTGGGATCTATAGATTAGATTTCCTCGAACACTCTGTTGCAGTCTCTCCCTGTGAATTTCAGCGTCTCCTCTCACTGTATTGAATCCTTAGTCTCCTCATGCGTTGCTTCTGTTTATCCAATTTTCTAAACCATGTGATCCTGTCTCCATTCCAGCATGAACATGTCTTTTTCCTTCTCTCCCTCCCTATCACTCACTGGCTCCACCTTCATCTGCTTCATCGAACCTGATAGGAATATGGTAACGGAGGGGAAGGAAGAGGCCACTTGGCTGTCACTCAAACTCAGCGATGCAGTTTTAAGCCATTTCCAATTTAGTAACCGTCCCTGTCGGTTCTCTGAACCCAGAGCAACAAACCAGCTGCAGATCCCGCTCTCCCCAAACCACAACAGTCAAGAGACAAATTCCCAATTAACTCATTAGGATTCCATCTCTCTAAAACCTATTCTCATTTCCCCCGGCACTGCATCCTCACTCAGTACTTCCAGTAGATCCTGTGCTGACTTTATTCACTTTCTATCTCAATTTCCCAATTCCTTGTTAATTATTGTGTTTTCAAACATTTCACTGTGGCAAAGCACTGCCCAGGTCAATGAATCAGTTTTCACTGCTCGATGCATCAACAAAGCAGGAAAGTTCGCCCCCAGATCCTGTCAAACTGCTGCTTTGGCTCCAGGTCTGATCAGTAATTTATCTGCTTCCTTCTCTTTCTCTTCCAGTTAACTTGGTGGCGATTGTGATCCTGTCCCGAGCAAAGTGCGGTCTCTCCAAATGTATCACTGTCCACCTGGTTGGAATGGCAGTGGCTGATCTCCTGGTCGTTATCACTAATCCCATATTGAATTGGATTGTTTTAATTTATTTCCCAGATTCATTCCTAAGAAGTACTCCTATGTGTTCTCTCAATGCCGTTCTGTTTACTGCAGCCACGGTTGTTTCTGTCTGGCTCACAGTCACTTTCACCCTTGATCGATTTGTGGCCATTTGTTGTGAGAAGTTGAAAACAAAATATTGCAGAGAGGGGGGGGGGGGAGGATAGAGGGGAGGGGAGAGAGGGGGGAGAGAGGGGAGAGAGGGGAGGGGGAGAGAGGGGAGGGGAGGGGAAGGGGAGTGGGGGGAGAGGGGGAGAGAGGGAGTGGAGAGGGGAGGGGGAGTGAGGGGAGGGGGAGAGAGGGGAGGGGGAGAGGGGGAGGGGGGAGAGAGGGGAGGGGGAGAGAGGGGGGAGAGAGGGGAGGGGAGAGAGGGGAAGGGAGGGGAAGGGGAGAGAGGGGAGGGGAGGGGATGTGGGTGAGAGGGGATGGGGCAGCACAGTGGCACAGTGGTTCGCACCGCAGCCTCACAGCTCCAACTACCCGGGTTCAATTCTGGGTACTGCCTGTGTGGAGTTTGCAAGTTCTCCCTGTGTCTGCGTGGGTTTCCTCCGGGTGCTCCGGTTTCCTCCCACATGCCAAAGACTTGCAGGTTGATAGGTTAATTGGCCATTATAAATTGCCCCTAGTATAGGTAGGTGGTCGGGAAATATAGGGACAGGTGGGGCTATGGGATTAGTGCAGGATGAGTATAAATGTGTGGTTGATGGTCGGCACAGACTCGGTGGGTCGAAGGGCCTGTTTCAGTGCTGTATCTCTAAAAGTAAAAAAAAAACTAAACTAAAACGGCGGCTGTGGTTGTCGGAACAGTGAGTGTGCTGGGCTGTTTAGTGACTGTCTCTTGGTACTTTACAATGGAACGCTATTATATTATTGATAATGTTCCCATGGGTTGTGTTTATAAACCGAGCTTCCATACATCCCCCACGTGGGGGGAATTTGAATTGTTTGACCGTATTTTAACCCCTTGTGTCCCTGTCGTTCTGATTTTGGTGCTCAAAGTTCTGACTGTCAGACGGATTTAATTCTCCAGTAAAATTCGTAGGGGATTCCAAGGCCACAGCCAGAGGGAGAAGGCCAAGGACCCAGAGATGGAGAATCGCAGAAAATCAATTATTTTACTCTTCAGCATATCCGGCAATTTTATACTATTATGGGCGGTCCGGGTTGTCTATTTCATTTATCGGCGAATCGCAGATATTAGGTATTATTCCTCCGAAACTGACTCTTGCTATATCACAAATGAAACTGCAAACCTGCTGCAGCTTCTCAGTTGCTGTAACCACACATGTATTTACGCTGTGACCCAGAGTAAATTCAGGCAGGAGCTGAAGAAGGCGGTGAAATACCCTCTGAAACTCGTTGAAAAATTAGTGAAATCATCGAAAGAGCTGAAGAGTTTCAAACACTGTAACTAAATCCCATTTCATACTCCATTCCATACACTCTCCACAGGACATAAAGTACATTTTATATTAATCGTACAGAGCACTGAAATGATTTTAAATCTGATTCTGATGTTATATTTTATTGATAATCTGACCCATTGAGGCACGACGTGCGCTGCAGAAGATTCATAAATGGTTTCTCAAAGGTTGTCATTGCTGCAAATCTGGATTCAACTAAACTCACCATGGGCGCAGAGCAAAATGGACAAAGCTGCAAATCAGAGTGATTGTGAGATGGTGAGAGGATCAGAAACTGCAGTGAGACCGGGACACTAGCAGATGGAGATTGTGACGGGGGCAGTTACAGCAGTGGCATGTGGGCACCAGCTGATGGAGATTGT
This sequence comes from Heterodontus francisci, assembly GCF_036365525.1. Taxonomy (NCBI): domain Eukaryota; kingdom Metazoa; phylum Chordata; class Chondrichthyes; order Heterodontiformes; family Heterodontidae; genus Heterodontus; species Heterodontus francisci. Next base: position 5,203,842 of record NC_090411.1, on the reverse strand, counting down.
TAGAGGAAGAAAAGTAACTGCCGTCAGACAGGTGTACCAGCAGATGGAGATGGTGGGAGGATGCCAGTAACTGCAGTGAGAAAGGAACACCAGAAGGTGGCGATGGAGAAAGGGGGCAGAAACTGCAGTGAGACAGGCACACCAGCAGATGGAGATGTGTTGGGGCAATATCAGCAGTGCGACAGGGACACCAGCAGATGGAGAAGGCAAAAGTGGGCACAGTAACTACTGTGAGACAGAGACACAAGCAGATGGAGATGGCAAGGGTGTGAGGGGGAGCATGAAATGCAGTGAGACAGGGACAGGAGCTGATGGAGATGGTGAGAGGGGACAGTAACTGCAGTGAGACAAGGACACGAGCAGGTGGAGATGGTTAAAGAGGAAATTAACGCAATAGTGAGGAAGGTTATTAGCTCTGACGCTGGGGAATCTGCATGGGTAGAGCTGAGAAACACTAACTGGCAGAAAAACGTCAGTGAGGGTTCTATCTAGGCCCCCAAACTGGTGATGTTGCGAACGGCATTAAACAGGAAATTAGAGTTGCATCTGAAAATATGGGTGAATTTATTCTGCATATAGCTTGGCAAATCAGATTAGTCAAAATCGAGGAAGAACTGTTGGATTGTATACGGGATTGCTTTCTGGGCCAATACGAAGCGGAACTAACTAGAGACAAGGCCATCCAGACTGGGTATTGTGTAATGAGAGTGGAATAATTGACTATCTAGTGGTGCAAAACCCCTTGGGGACGAGCGACCACAATATGATAGACTTCTTCATCAAGATGGAGAGTGACATAGTTGATTCTGAGACAAGGATCCAGAATCTTCATAAAGGAAGCTACAAAGGTATGAGGCGGGAGTTGGCTATGATGGATTGAGAAACGTTACTTGAAGGGATGACGGTGGATAGGCAATGACAAACATTTAAAGAGCGGATAGATGAATTGCAACAATTGTTTATCCATGTCTGGTGCAAAGGTAAAACGGGAAAGGTAGCCAAGTCATGATTTACAAGGGAAATTAGAGATAGCATTAGATCCAACGAAGAGGCATAAAAATGCGCCAGGAAACACAACAGTCCTGAGGATTGGAAGCTGTTTAGAATTCAGCAAAGGAGGAACAAGGGATTGATTAAGAAGGGGAAAATACAGTCCGAGAGCAATCTTGCGGGGAACATAAAAACGGACTGTAAAAGTTTCTATCGGTATGTGAAGAGAAAAAGATTGGTGAAGACAAATGTAGGTCCATTCAAGTCAGAACCAGGGGAATTTATTATGGGGAATAATTAAATGGCTGACCAACCAAATGCACACTTTGGTTCTGCATTTACAAATGAGGACACAAGTATCAGAACAGAAATGTTGGGAAACACATGGCTTTGTGAAGGAGAGGAAATGAAAGAAATCAGTATTAGTAGAGTAATGGTGTTGGGGAAAATGATGGGATTGAAGGCCGATAAATTCCCAGGGCCTGATGATCTGCATATCAGAGAACTTAAGGAAGTGGCCCTCGAAATAGTGGATGCATTGGTGGTCATATTCAGGGGGCTGCTGGGTAAGTAAAACCCTATATATTTGGGCTGTTTAAAATAACTTGCCTTTCATTGCAGCTGTTTTTTCGGGAGCAAAGAGTGCGAGCGAGTGAGCAGCTGGGAAGGTCAGTTTAAAGTAAACTGAATTTCTTTTTGTTTTCGGCGGAGACCAGGGGGATGCTGGGTAAGTAAAGCCCTATATAGTTGGGCCGTTTAAAATAACTTGCCTTTCATTGCAGCAGTGTTTTCGGGAGCAGAGTGTGCGAGCGAGTGAGCAGCTGGGACGGTGAGTTTAAAGTAAACTTAATTTCTTTTTGTTTTTGGCCCAGACCAGGGAGCTGCTGGGTAAGTAAAACCCGATATATTTGGGCCATTTAAAATAACTTGCCTTTCATTGCAGCAGTGTTTTCGGGAGCAGAGAGTGCGAGTGAGTGAGCAGCTGGGAAGGTCAGTTTAAAGTAAACTTAATTTCTTTCTGTTTTCGGCGGAGACCAGGGAGCTGCTGGGTAAGTAAACTCTAGATATTTGGGCCGTTTAAAATAACTTGCCTTTCATTGCAGCAGCTTTTTCGGGAGCAGAGAGTGTGAGCGAGTGAGCAGCTGGGAAGGTCCGTTTAAAGTAAACTTAATTTCATTTTGTTTTCGGCGGAGACCAGGGAGCTGCTGGGTAAGTAAAACCCTATATATTTGGGCCGTTTAAAATAACTTGCCTTTCATTGCAGCAGCTTTTTCGGGAGCAGAGAGTGTGAGCGAGTGAGCAGCTGGGAAGGTCAGTTTAAAGTAAACTTAATTTCTTTTGGTTTTCGGCGGAGACCAGGGGGCTGCTGGGTAAGTAAAAACCGATATATTTGGGCCCTTTCTGAACCCGAGACACCAAACCTGTAGTGTCTCCCACCAGCCCTGCTCCTCTAACCAAAATAAACGGACTCGGTGGTGTGTAGATAAGGTAAGGCTTTTTCTATTTCTCTTTTTTTTTCATCATGTGATTGGTTAAAAACTTTTCGTTCCTTTTTCATTTAACACAAATATCAGAACAGAAATGTTGGGAAACACAGGGCTTAGTGAAGGAGAGGAACTGAAAGAAATCAGTATTAGTAGAGAAATGGTGTTGGAGAAAATGATGGGATTGAAGGCCGATAAATTCCCAGGGCCTGATGGTCTGCATATCAGACAATTTAAGGAAGTGGCCCTAGAAATAGTGGATGCATTGGTGGTCATCTTCAGGGGGCTGCTGGGTAAGTAAAACCTCATATATTTGGGCCGGTTAAAAGTTTAAGCTTAAGATTAAAAATGGCAGGAGATCTCAGACCCGTGACATGCTCCTCTTGCTCAATGTGGGAGGTCAGGGACATGGCTGATGTCCCTGACTACTTCACGTGCAGGAAGTGTGTCCAGCTGCAGCTCTTGTTAGACCACATGACGGCACTGGATCTGCGGATGGACTCACTTTGGAGCATCTGCGATGCTGAGGAGGTAGTGTATAGCACGTTTAGCGAACTGGTCACACCGCAGATTAGGATTGCTGAGGGAGAAAGGCAATGGGTGACCAAAAGGCAGAGAAAGAGCAGGAAGGCAGCTCAGGTGTCCCCTGCGGTCATCTCCCTCCACAACAGGTATACCGTTTTGGATACTTTGAGGGAGATGGCTCACCAGGGGAAGGCAGCAGTAGCCAGGTTCATGGCACCGTGGCTGGCTCTGCTGTTCAGAAGGGTGGAAAAAAGAGTGGAAGGGCTATAGTCATAGGGGATTCGATTGTAAGGGGAGTAGATAGGCGGTTCTGTGGTCGAAAACGAGACTCCCGAATGGTATGTTGCCTCCCATGTGCACGAATCAGGGATGTCTCAGATCGGCTGTAGAACATTCTGAAGGGGGAAGGTGAACAGCCAGTTGTCGTTGTGCACATAGGCACCAATGATATAGGTAAAAAACGGGATGAGGTCCTACAAGCAGAATTTAGGGAGATAGGAGCCAAGTTAAAAAGTAGGACCTGAGAGGTAGTGATCTCAGGATTGCTACCAGTGCCACGTGATAGTCAGAGTAGAAATGAAAGAATAGTCAGGATGAATGCGTGGCTTGAGAGATGTTGCAGGAGGGAGGGGTTCAGAATTTTGGGACATTGGGACCGGTTCTGGGTGAGGTGGGACTATGACAAATTGGACGGTCTACACGTGGGCCGGACGGGAACCAATGTCCTTGGGGGTGCTTCTGCTAACGCTGTTGGGGAGGGTTTAAAGTAATGTGGCAGGGGGATGGGAACCAAATGAGGTCAGTGGAGAGTAAGGAGGTAGTAACTAAAGCCTGTAAGGAACGAGATAATGAAGTCAGCGTGACGAAGAGAAAGAGTAGGCAGGGAGCAGATGATGAAAGCAAAGGGACTGGTGGTCTGAGGCGTATTTGTTTTTATGCAAGAAGTGCAGTAGGTAAGGCAGATGAACTTAGGGCTTGGATTAGTACCTGGGAGTATGATGTCATTGCTATTACTGAGTCTTGGTTAAGGGAAGGGCATGATTGGCAACTAAATATCCCAGGATACCGATGCTTCAGGCGGGATAGAGAGGGAGGTAAAAGGGGTGGAGGAGTTGCATTACTGGTCAAAGAGAATATCACAGCTGTGCTGAAGGAAGGCACTATGGAGGACTCGAGCTGTGAGGCAATATGGGCAGAACTCAGAAATAGGAAGGGTGCGGTAACAATGTTGGGGCTGTACTACAGGCCTCCCAACAGCGAGCGTGAGATAGAGGTACAAATATGTAAACAGATTATGGAAAGATATAGGAGCAACAGGGTGGTGGTGATAGGAGATTTTAATTTTCCCAACATTGACTGGGATTCACTTAGTGTTATAGGTCTAGATGGAGCAGAATTTGTAAGGAGCATCCAGGAGGGTTTTCTAGAGCAGTATGTAAATAGTCCAACTCGGGAAGGAGCCATACTGGACCTGGTGTTGGGGAATGAGCCGGGCCAGGTGGTTGACGTTTCAGAATGGGACTGCTCGGGGAATAGTGATCACAATTCCGTAAGTTTTAGAATACTCATGGACAAAGACGAGAGTGGTTCTAAAGGAAGAGTGCTAAATTGGGGGAAGGCCAACTATACCAAAATTCGGCAGGAGCTGGGGAACGTAGATTGGGAGCAGCTGTATGAAGGTAAATCCACATTTGATATGTGGGAGGCTTTTAAAGAGAGGTTGATTTGCGTGCAGGAGAGACGTGTTCCTGTGAAAATGAGGGATAGAAATGGCAAGATTAGGGAACCATGGATGACAGGTGAAATTGTGAGACTAGCTAAGAGGAAAAAGGAAGCATACATAAGGTCTAGGCGGCTGAAGAAAGACGAAGCTTTGAAAGAATATTGGGATTGTAGGCGCAATCTGAAACGAGGAATTAAGAGGGCTAAAAGGGGTCATGAAATATCTTTAGCAAACAGGGTTAAGGAAAATCCCAAAGCCTTTTATTCATATATAAGGAGCAAGAGGGTAACTAGAGAAAGGACTGGCCCACTCAAGGACAAAGGAGGAAAGTTATGCATGGAGTCAGCGAAAATGGGTGAGATTCTAAATGAGTACTTTGCATCGGTATTCACCGAGGAGAGGGACATGACGGATGTTGAGGTTGGGACAGATGTTTGATTACTCTCGGTCAAGTCGGCATAAGGAGGGAGGAAATGTTGGGTATTCTAAAAGGCATTAAGGTGGACAAGTCCCCAGGTCCGGATGGGATCTATCCCAGGTTACTGAGGGAAGTGAGAGAGGAAATAGCTGGGGCCTTGAGAGATATCTTTTCAACATCCTTAAACACGGGTGAGGTCCTGGAGGATTGGATAATTGCTAATGTTGCCCCCTTGTTTCAGAAGGGTAGCAGCAATAATCCAGGTAATTATAGACCGGTGAGCCTGACTTCAGTGGTAGGGAAGCTGCTGGAGAAGGTACTGAGGGATAGGATATATTCCCATTTGGAAGAAAATGGGCTTATCAGTGATAGGCCACATGGTTTTGTGCAGGGAAGGTCATGCCTTACCAACTTAATAGAATTCTTTGAGGAAGTGACAATGTTGATTGATGAGGGAAGGGCTGTAGATGTCGTATACATGGATTTCAGTAAGGCGTTTGATAAGGTTCCCCATGGCAGGCTGATGGAGAAAGTGAAGGCGCATGGGGTCCAACGTGTACTAGCTAGATGGATAAAGAACTGGCTGGGCAACAGGAGACAGATAGTAGCAGTGGAAGGGAGTTTCTCAAAATGGAGACGTGTCACCAGTGGTGTTCCACAGGGATCCGTGCTGGGACTACTGTTGTTTGTGATATACATAAATGATTTGGAGGAAAGTATAGGTGGTCTGATCAGCAAGTTTGCAGACGACACTAAGATTGGTGGAGTAGCAGATAGTGAAGGGGACTGTCAGGGAATACAGCAGAATATAGATAGACTGGAGAGTTGGGCAGAGAAATGGCAGATGGAGTTCAATCAGGGCAAATGCGATGTGATGCATTTTGGAAGATCCAATTCAAGAGTGAACTATACAGTAAATGGAAAAGTCCTGGGGAAAATTGATGGACAGAGAGATTTGAGTGTCAGGTCAATTGTTCCCTGAAGGTGGCAACGCAGGTCAATAGAGTGGTCAAGAAGGCATACGGCATGCTTTCCTTCATCGGACGGGGTACTGAGTACAAGAGTTGGCAGGTCAAGTTACAGTTGTATAGGACTTTGGTTCGGCCACATTTGGAATACTGCGTGCAGTTCTGGTCGCCACATTACCAAAAGGATGTGGATGCTTTGGAGAGGGTGCAGAGGAGGTTCACCAGGATGTTGCCTGGTATGGAGGGCGCTAGCTACGAAGAGAGGTTGAGTGGATTAGGATTAATTTCATTAGAAAGACGAAGGTTGAGGGGGGACCTGATTGAGGTGTACAAAATCATGAGAGGTATAGACAGGGTGGATAGCAAGAAGCTTTTTCCCAGAGTGGGGGATTCAATTACAAGGGGACACGTGTTCAAAGTGAAAGGGGAAAAGTTTAGGGGGGATATGCGTGGAAAGTTCTTTACGCAGAGGGTGGTGGGTGCCTGGAATGCATTGCCAGTGGAGGTGGTAGACGCGGGCACGATAGCATCTTTTAAGATGTATCTAGACAGTTACATGAATGGGCAGGAAGTAAAGAGATACAGACCCTTAGAAAATAGGCGACAGGTTTAGATAGAGGATTTGGATCGGCGTAGGCTTGGAGGGCCGAAGGGCCTGTTCCTGTGCTGTAATTCTCTTCGTTCTTCTTTGTTCTTCGTTCTTCGTTCGCTCAAAGGTTCTATCAACTCTGGAACAGTTCCTACAGATTGGAGGGTAGTTAATGTACCCCCACTATTTAAAAAGGGAGGTGGAGAGCAAGCAGATCAATCTCTCTGAATTGAATTCACTGAGCTTAGGAATCGCACTGTGAAAAAGATCATTGGCCTCAGTTTTGCTAATGTTCAAACCCTCATGGCATGGCTCACACACCGTCTCCCGCCACCCCCCCCCCCCCCCCCACATTGGGATAAGGTGGAACACAATAGCCTGTTTGAAACCATTAACTTTATTATGATCGTCGGGTCGGGTCGGGTCAGGTGCAAAAAGTTAAAGTTCTCACGCCTGGGTCGAGTTCCGGTTGGATGTGGTCAAGCCGCGCCCGGGTCGGGGGGTTCAATTATATACCCGAAGAGGCCTTTACCCTGGACCAGGTACGCTACATCCCAGAGTTTTGAAGGCGATGGCTATCGAGATAGTGAATGCATTGGCGGTTATCTTTCAAAATTCTGTAGATACTGGAAAGGTTCTGGAGACTGGAAAGTAGCAAGTTAACTATAATACTTAAGAAAAGAGGGAGAGAGAACACAGGGAATTACAAACCTGTTAGTTTGACTTCAGTAGTAGGGATAATGGTAGAATGTATTATAAAGGATGGGATAGCTGGACGCTGAGAAAATTATGATACGATTGGCAGAGTCAACATGGATTTGTGGAAGGGAAATCGCATTTAACAATCCTGATGGAGTGTTTTGAGGATGTTCTTTGTAGCATAGATAAAGAAGAACGAGTGTGTGTGATGTATTTGGATTTTCAGAAGGCTTTTGATTTGGTCCCACGCAGGTGGTTAGTAAAAACCTATTTGAGTTTATGGGATTGGGGATAATATAATAGTATGCATTGATAATTGGCTAACAGGCATAAATGAGGCATGAGGAACAAGGTGTCATTCTCAGGATGGCAGGATGTTACTAGTGGTGTATAGAAAGGATCAGTGATGTTCACAATCTATATAAATGATTTGGATATCTAGACTGAACGTAATATTCCCAAAATTTCTGATTACACAAAACTAGTTGGAAGTATCAGGTTTGAGCAGGATGCAGGGAGGTTTCGGTGTCCTGGACAGGCTGAGTGAATGGGCAACAACATGGCAGATGGGATATAATATGAATAAGTGTGAAGTTATCCACTTTGGTACAAAAACAAAAATGGTTGGCATTTCTTAAATGATGGAAGGTTGGGAATTGTTGATGTTGAAAGAACATGTCTCGAGTCACTATAAACTAGCATGCACATGCAGCAAACAAATAAGAAGGCAAATGGCGTTTTGGCCATCATCACAAGTGGTTATCAGCACAGGAGCAAAGAAGTCTTGCAGCAATTATATGGAGTCTTGGTGATACCGCACCTGGAATATTGTGTACAGTTTTGGTCTCCTCATCTAAGGAAGGATATACTTGCTGTAGAGGGTGTGCAACAGAGGTTCACTCGAATAATCTGTGGGATGGTGGAACGGAGTGATGGAAATAGATTGTGGAAATTGGGCCTGTACTATCTTGAGTTTCGAAGAATGAGAGGTGATCTTATTGACACTTAGAAAATTCTTGCAGGGCGTGAGAGGGTGAATGTAGATAGGATGTCTGCCCTGGGCGCTGAGTCTAAATCCAGGAGACATAGTCACAGAATAAGTTGTAGCCCATTTATGACTAAGATGAGGAAGAATGTCTTCACTCAGAGGGTGGTGAAACTTTGGAATTCTCTAAACCAGAGGGCTGTGGAAGATCAATCATTTAGCATGTTCAAGACAGAAAGCAAAATATATCTGGTTAATAATGATATCAAGGGATATGGGGAGAGCGCCGGAAAGTGTTATAGATGTAGACGATCCACCATGATCTTATTGGAAGACGGAGCAGTATTGACGCGCTGAATTGCCTACTCCTGTTCCTATGTTCCTAAAATTGAGGCGTGGTTTTGCTGTGAGCCATTGTATGTCAACAAGCACAGGGATGATGGGTGAATGGGACTTGATGTGAGTAAGCACATGGCAGCAGGGTTTTGGATGAGCTGAAGATTATGGACGGTGGTCTGTGGGAGACCAGTTAAATGTACAGTGGAATTGTCAATTTCAGATGAATCACAGGCAGTGATGAGGATTTCTGCAGCAAATGGGCTTCGGCGTGGAGGGCGTTGAGAGATGTTTCTGGAGCTGGAAATAGACCGTCTCCGGGACGGCACTGATATCTGGCCAGAGGCTCATTCGGGGTTCAAATATGACATCATGGCTGCTCACAGTATGATTCTGCCACAGATAGTTTCCAGGAGTTGTGGTAGTGGCAGAAGTCAATGGCTTCTATATTACCGAAAATTAGTTCGAGGGCTCGAGAACAGTGATGGAGCGGTCGCGTTGGGTGTTCTCAATATACATATGTTCACTGATTTGTTTTTGGATGATGTCGCCGAGGAGCAGCATGTTGATGAAAAATAGGAGGGGCAAAGAACAGTTGCGCAAATGGAAAGCAAAGCCATTTCAGGTGGTCCTCTGGCTAAGATCAGATAGGTAGGAATAAAACAAGGCACGATCAGTACCACACAGCTGAATGATAGTGGAGAGGCATTTGAAGAGGATGTTGTGGTAAAGTGCGCCAAAGGCTGCAGACCGGCCAAGAAGGGAGAGGAGGGATTTTCTACCGTTGCCAAAGTGACATTGAAGGTCATTTGTGACTTTGCTATGAGCCGTTTCAGTACTGAGGCAGGGACTAAATCCTGATTGTAGGGAAAGTTCGGCATGGATATGGCAGACGATAACACATTCAAGGACTTTGGAGAGGAAACATAAGTTGGAGATCAGGCAGTATTTTACAAGGACAGAGGCTTCAAGGGCTGTTTTATTTTTTTCTTTTGAGAGGAGTTTTGACATATAGTTCCAAGATAGAGGGGCAGTATCTAAATGGACTGAACTGTGAACAATATCGGTTGAAATGGGAGCCAGGATGAGACTCAACCAGCTCTGACTGAGCAGCCGCCAAGCTGCAGATCCGACTGTCAGCTCCTATGCTGAGCGCAGCCCCACTTCCTCAACATGTGTACGATATCCCCGCCCAAAACTCTCACTCATACAGATTGAATCAGGGACCAGGGCGGGGGGTGTGGAGGAGGGGAGAAGCGGGGGCAGGGGGTGCTGCGGTATGGGTGAGTGTGACAGAGAGAGATGGAAATGACCAGTGGGGGAAATGGAAGGGGGATGGAATCAATTAATGTTCCAAAAGTAAAACAAACAACAATAATCAACTAACAAGGGAAGATTTCCAGCCTCTGCAACATTTAGCATTTGTTAGTCCAAGCTTTGCTTTCTGAGCAGACGCTGAGAAACAAACCTGTGGAGATAATTCTTTGGCTGCTGTTCCCTCTGCTGTCCTGAAGTGGACGCTCTGACGCATCCCCCCCCCCCCCCCCCCCCCCCCCCGCCCCGCCACAACCCTCCACTTCCCCCAAGCTTCAACGCCAAACATGCCAACTCCCCGTGTCATTTGTTTATTTCGTGTCATACAGCTGTCCGTCATCTCTTGGGGCAAATATTACATTCATTGATGAACTTACTAGACTCCGCCTCTGGATTCCTGTCTATTGTTTTGTCCTTTCATTAATTGAATAATTAATGTCACCGGATATTTCACCACACTCTTGACCTGTTCTCTGAACTTGGAATGAGTAGCGCCATAAATAAATGTGTTTGTGCAGCAACTTAAACTCAGCAGCATAAATCCAACTTGTAGAACTATATATTCGGAATCGTTGTAAACCCCAGGATCTCTTCCTGTAATGTTATAAAATAAGAAATCTATGAAATATACCAACCACAGAAGTATGAAGTTGCCAGATATGGTAAAGAGTAATATCACAGACTTCCTTCTGCTCTCCATTTCTGGGTCACTGCAATTCGCTCCCTTGCTCTGACACCTGAGTCCCTTACGGACTCGACTGGCCACTAAAATGTACCTGACCGTCAGAGCATTGAGTAACAGAATTAAAGCAAATGGGAGTAATGGGGTTAAAACCTTATCAAACCAATCAAATCCCACCCATCCGGGCTCACTAAAATAGCTTGGCTTTGTATAACAGCCCCATGGTACATTGTCGGTTATCTCTCCAGGGTCATGTGCAAAATAGAAGGGAATGTTTTTGAGACAGAGTAGAATACAGGTTGTTGCTAAAACCACAACTGCAGTTTTCTCAGTGCAATATTTTGCTTTCAGCTTCTGGGAAGCGATGAGCACAAATCGATCAAAAGTGAAAGCAACTGTGAACCAGACAGAACAGTCTGTGGCTGCATGACTCAGGAAAGCGATAACACGACACACAGAAGGAATGTTTAGGTAAGGTGGCGGGAAATAATAATAACCGATAGTCCACAGTATCACCATAGTGATAATGAAAAGCAGATCCGCTGTTGCCATCGTCACCAGGTAGCGAGTGGTGCAGGTTGAAAGGCCGCACTTTCCCCAGGACAGGATCACAATCGCCAGTAAATTAGCTGTAAGAGACAGAAAGAAAAATGGTCCTTGAAATTACTGATCAAACAAGCTCCGATTCTAACCCAGACACTAAGGTCAGTATTTACGTGCCACAAACAAGTGCATTGAATGTGGGTCAGAGGATATAGAATCTCAACCAGGGATCTAACCCCGCCTCTAAGAGCCCTACTTCCAGTTTCAACAGAGGCACGACAAGAAGCAATGAACCGAGTGCTTTCAGGATGAAGGTCAGCGTATTAACTAGATAATTGAAACCACCGGCCTCAAATTTCAAGTGATTCGCAGGCTATTCTGAATGCCCAGCTTTCCCCATTAGATCTGAACCCCAGCACAAATTCACCTGGGATGCATTGGTCTCCCTCCACCCAGCCTTGGAATGGAAATCCCCCACAATCTGAACCACCACAATGTCTGGGATTGGACTCCATTCATATTGTCTTTGATTGGATATTCCACGCTATCTAAACCACAAGAGTATCGGGGATTGGTCTCCCTCTACCCTGCCTGGGATTGGACATTCCCTGCAAATTAAACCACCAAAGTATCAGGGATTAGTCTCCCTACAGCCGGTCTGATATTGGATTTATCCTGCAGTCTAAACCACCAGAGTATCGGGGAATGGTCTCGGTCCAGCCTGCCTGGTGTTGTACATTCTCCGCAATCTAAACCTCTAGAGTATCAGGGATTGGACTACCTCCACCCTATCTGGGGTTGGATATTCCCCGCGATCTAAACTACCACAGAATCGGGGATTGGTCTCCCTCTAGCCTGTCTGTGATTGGACATTCCTCACAATCCAAACCAGCAGAATATCGGGGATTAGTCTCCCACCAGCCTGTCTGGGATTATACATTTCCCACATTCTGATCCACCACAGTATTGGAGAATGGACTCCCTCAACACTGCGTGGGATTGGCCATTCCCTACAATCTGACCCACTGCAGTGTCGGGGTTTGGACGACCTGGGAGACCGAGTGACAGCAGCGTTGTTTAAAAAGAACAGCGACAGCGGGAAAGAAGGAGATTGAGTGAGACCAGTGTTGTTTAAAAAGAGCAGCGACAGCGAGAAAGAGTGAGACTGAGTGAGAACAGTGGTGTTTAAAAAGAGTAGCGACAGCGGGAAAGGAGACTGAGTGAGATCAGCGGTGTTCAAGAAGAGCAGAGACAGCGGGAAAGAAGGAGACTGAGTGAGACCAGCGTTGTTTAAAAAGAGCAGCGACAACGGGAAAGAAGGAGACTGAGTGAGACCAGTGGTGTTTAAAAAGAGCACGGGCAGCGGGAAAGAAGGAGACTGAGTTAGACGAGCAGTGTTTAAAAAGAGCAGCGACAACGCGCCTGAGTTTTGAAAAAAAACAGTAATATCATAGGAGAGCTGCAATTTGATTGGTTGGTGAGTATCAGCTGTTAGAATATTTAAAAAAAAGGAGTAAGCTTTTTTGTTGAAAATAAAACCTCTGGTGATGAGGTGACTATTACTGAAGTCTTTTTTTAAGTACTTTAGATTGAAGCGGGTAGAAAGGGCCCCTATTCTAACTAGTATTTTTTTCAATTAAGAGAGTAACAAATTAACCTAAGGGCAAGTCATGGCAGGAGAGCTCAGCCCCGTGATGTGTTCCTCCTGCACTATGTGGGAAATCGATCATGTGTGCAGGAGGTTTATCCATCTTCAGCTACTGGCTACCCGAAATACGGAGCTGGAGCTGCGGGTGGATTCAGTCTGGAGCATCAGCGATATTGAGGATGTCGAGGATAGCACGTTTAGTGGGGGTGGTCACACCGCAGGTAATGGCTGCACAGGCAGAACAGAGATGGGTGACCACCAGACGGAGAAATAGGCATAGGCAGTTAATGCAGGAGTCCCCTGTGGCCATCCCCCTCTAAAACAGATATAACTCTTTGGATACTGTCGGGGGCTGACCTCAGAGGGGAAAGCAGCAACATCCAAGTTCGTGGCACCATGGAGGTCTCTGCTGCACAGCAGGGAAGACAAGGGTTGGAAGAGCTATAGTGATGGGGGGTTTTATCGTAAGAGGTGCAGGTTGGCGCTTCTGTGGTCACAAACGAGCCTCCAGGATGGTATGCTGCCTCCCTGGTGCTAGGGGCAAGGATGTCTCGGAGCGGCTGCAGAACATTCTGAAAGGGGAGGATGAGCAGCCATAGGTCATCGTCCATATTCGTGGTAACGACATAGGCAAAAAAAGAGATGAGGTCCTGCAAAGTGAATATAGGGAGTTAGGTAGAAGGTCAAAAAGCAGGACCTCCAGGTTTGTACTCTCAGGTTTACTCCCTGTGCCACGTGTTAGTGAGGGTAGGAATAGCAGGATCAGGAAAATGAATGTGTGGCTGAAGAGCTGGTGTAGGCGGGAGGGCTGCAGCTATTTGGATCATTTTCTGGTGCAGAGCTGACCGGTACAAGAAGGACGGGTTGCATCTAAACGGGAATCGGACCAATATCCTTGCGGGAAGGTTTGCCAGCACAACTCGGGAGTGTTTAAACTAATCTTGGGGGGGGGGGGGGAGTGGGGGAGGGGCGTTGGTGGGACACCAAGTAGTAGTCTCTCAGTAGTTGAGGCAAATGTAGAGGTTAAAGCAAGCAAGTCCAGTAAGTAGGCCGGGCAGGGACAGGACAGGGAGCGTGGAAGGTCTGGTAAGCTAACTGCATTTACTTTAACGCAAGAAGCCTTACCGGTAAGGCAGATGAACTCAGAGCATGGATCAGTACATGGGATTGTGATATTTTAGCTATTATGGAAACGTGGTTGAGGGATAGGCAGGACTGGCAGCTCCATGTTCCAGGGCATCTTTCTTTCCGGTGTGATCGAGGTGCAATTAAGAGAGGAGGGGGAGTTGCACTATTGATTAGGGAGGACATCACGGCAGTACTTAGAGATGATATCCCGGGGAGAATGTCCAGCGAAGGCATAGGGAAGAACTTAGAAATAAGAAAGGGGTGATCACTTTGATGGAATTATACTATAGCCCTCCCCGCAATAGTCAGAGGGATGTGGAGGAACATATATTTAGGGAAATCATAGATAGGTGTAGGAATTATAGGGTTGTAATAGTAGGTGATTTTAACTTCCGTAATATTGACTGGGACTGCCTTAGTGCTAAAGGATCAGTTGGGGAAGAATTTGTTAAGCGTGTCCAGGATAGTTTTCTGAAGCAGTATGTGGATGGCCCTACTGGAGAAGGGGCTACACTCGACCTCCTCTTATGAAATGAGAATGGGCAGGTGGTTTATGTGCCAGTGGGGCAGCAGTTTGCGACCAGTGACCAAAACTCTATTAGCTTCAAGATCGTTATTGAAAAGGATAGGACTGATCCACACATTGAAGTCCTAAATTGGGGAAGGCTAATTTCTATGACATTAGACAGGGGCTCTCAAAAGTTGAATGGGAGAGGCTGTTTACAGGTAAAGGGACGTCTAACAAGTGGGAGGCTTTTAAAAGTGAGATAGGAAGAGTTCAGGGTCAGCATGTTCCTGTTAGATTGAAGGGCAAAACTGGGAAGTTTAGGGAACCTTGGTTGATGAGGGATATTGAGGGTCTGGTCAGGACAAAGAAGGAGGCTTATGTCAAGTATAGGCAGCTGGGATCAAGCGAGTCCCTTGAGGAGTATAGGGGATGTAGGACTACACATAAGAAGGAAATTAGGAGGGCTAAAAAGGGCCATGAAATTTCCCAGGCAGATAAGATAAAGGAGAATCCTAAAAGATTCTATAAGTATATTAAGAGTAAATAGGTGACCAGGGAGAGATTAGGTCCCCTTAATGATCAATGTGGCAATCTATCTGTGGAGCCACGGGAAATGGGCGAGGTCTTAAATGAATAGTTCTGGTCCATATTTAACGTGGAGAAGGTAATGGAAGCAAATGAGTTCAAGAGAGGGAACACCGATATACTGTAGCATATCAACATTACAAAGAAGGAGGTGTTGGAGGTTTTGAAGTGCATTAAGGTGGATAAACACCAGGGCCTGAGCAGGTGTATCCTAGGGTGATATGGGAAGAAAGGGAGGAAATTGCTGGGGCCCTGGTATAGATTTTGTATCATCGTTAGCCACGGGTGAGGTACAGGAAGACTGGAGGATAGCTAATGTTGTGCCTGCATTTAAGAATTGCAGCAGGGATAAGCCAGGGGACTACAGGCCGGTGAGCCTTACATCAGTGGTGGGAAAGTTATTGGAAGGGATTCTGAGAGACAGGATTTATATGCATCTGGAAAGGCATGGTCTGATTAGAGATAGCCAGCATGGCTTTGTGTGTGGGAAATCATGTCTCACAAATTTGATTGAGTTTTCCGAGGAGGTGACCAAGAGGATTGCCGAAGGCTGGGCGATGGACGTTGTCTATATGGACTTTAGCAAGGCCTTTGACAAGGTCCCGCATATATGCTGGTCCAGAAGCTTCGAACACATGGGATCCAGGGTGAGCTAATAAGTTGGATACAAAATTGGCTTGGTAATAGGAGGCAGAGGGTGGTAGTGGAGGGTTGCTTTTCAGATTGGAGGCCAGTGGCCAGTGGTGTGCCACAAGGATCGGTGCTGGGCCCTCTGTTGTTTGGCATATATATTAATGACTTGGATGTGAATGTAAGGGGCATGATTAATAAGTTTGCAGATGACCCCAACATTGGTGGTATAGTGGACAGTGAAAAAGGTTGTCTAAGGTTACAACAGGACAGAGATGAACTGGGAAAGTGGGCAAGGGAGTGGCAAATGGAATTTAACGCAGACAAGTGTGAAGTAATGCATTTTGGGACGTTAAAACAGGGCAGGACATATACAGTGAATGGCAGGGCCCTGGGGAGTGTTGTTAACCAGAGAGACCTTGGGGTGCAAGTACATAGTTCCCTGAAAGTGGCAACACATTTAGACAGGGTGGTGAAGAAGGCGTATGGCATGCTTGCCTTCAGCGGCCGAGGCATTGAGTACAAGAGTTGGCACGTCATGTTACAGTTGTACATAACGTTGGTTAGGCTGCATTTGGAGTACTGTGTGCAGTTATGGTCGTCGCACTATAGGAAAGATGTGATTAAGCTCGAGAGGGTGCAGAAAATATTCACAAGGATGTTGCCTTGTTTGGAGGGCTTGAGTTATAAAGAGAGATTAGTTGGGCTGGATCTGCTTTCCCTGGAGCGAAGGAGGCTTAGAGGGATATGATAGAGGTATATAAAATGATGAGAGGCAGAGGTAGGGTAGATATTCAGAGTCTGTTTCCCATGGTCGGGGTGACTACAACTAGAGGGCATAGATTTAAGGTGAGAGGGAGGAGCTTTAAAGGGGATCAAAGGGGTAACTTTTTCACACAAAGAATAGTGGGTATCTGGAATGAGCCGCCTGAGGAGGTTGTGGAGGCAGGGACAGTAGCAACATTTAAGAGGCATCTGGACAGGTACTTGAATGAGCAAGGCATAGAGAGATGTGGAGTTAATGCAGGCCGGTGGGATTATTATAAATAAGCATTATGGGCGGGGTGGACGCGGTGGGCCGAAGGGCCTGTTTCTATGCTGTTGCTATGACTCCTTCTCCGTTGCCTGCGATTGGACATTCACCACTATCACACCTACTGCAGTGTTTGGGATTGGACACCTCCACCCTGTCCAGTATTGGAAACCTCACACGATCAGAATGACCGTAGAGTCAGAGATTGGGCAACCACTTCCCTATCGGGGAGTGGAAAGCCCCCACAATCTGAACCACTGCAGTGTCATGGATTGGACACCGTCAACCCTGGCCAGGATTGGTCACAACTCACAATCTGAACAACCACAGTGTTGAGATTGGACTCCCTACACCCTGTCTAAGATTGGGCCTTTCCCACAATCTGACCCACTGAAGTGTCGGTAATTGACACCTTCCACCCTGTCTGGGATTGGACACTCCTGTGCAGTCTGAACCATAGCAGTGGTGGGGACTGAACTCCCTTCACACTGTCTTGCATCTCCTCAGATGATGAATAAATCTATAAGCAGTAAAACTTTACAACCTCGAGGCTTTGAATGACAAATGGCGTGTATCATTGACGCCACACTGTTACCAGACAATGGTGGATTCCATGATGAGGAAATCTAGCCATCTTCTCCTGATCTTTGTAGCATTATGCTCTAAGAATCTCCCATTATCAACATGCTGAGTGTTACCATTGACCAGAAACTGAACTGGAGTAGCCATATAAATGCTGTGGGTTAAAGAGCAGATTAGAGATTGTGAATTACTGGCCGACTAATCCACCTCCTAACTCCCAAAATTGTGTCCCACCAACCAGAAGGTACAAGTCAGTAGTGCGATGCAATTCCCTCACTTGCTTGGATGGTGAAGCTCCAAACCCTCCCAGGAAACACAATGCCATACAAAGCAGTCCTATTGATCGGCACCCCATCTACCGGCTTAAACATTTACTCTCTCCACCACTGATGCACCGTGTCAGCAGTGTGTACCATTTTCACGATGCACTACAACAACTCACCAACCCTCCTTCGACAGCACCTTCCAAACTAGAACCTTTACCACCTAGAAGGCCAAAGACAACAGAAGCATGGTGACACCACCACCTGCAAGTTCCCCTCCAAGTGACACACCATCCTGACACAGAAATATATCGCTATTCCTTCACCGTTGCTGGATCGAGGTCCTGGAGCTCCTTTCTTGACAGCACAGAGATTGTATTCGGATCAGATGGCTGCAGCAATTCAAGAAGGCAACTCACCACCACCTTCTCAAGTGCAATTAAGGATGGGCGACAAATGCTTTCCAGAGATGCCCACATTCTATGAAAGGAGTAAGGAACCCTGCTCCGCAAATTTATCGCTCGGACAACGCACTCCACAAGATTTGGATCAGTCCTCACGATTGGACAATCCCGCTCAATTTGGGATTTGTCATCCCTGTGTTTTAGACACCCCTCCCGGTTCTGTGGTTCCCAAACTTCTGGCATCAGACAGGCAGCCGGTCCTTCTTGCTAGTTCATCTGACAAGCTCTGCTTTGACAGGACAAGGCCAGTATTAACAGATAACATCTGGAATGGGCTGAAAATTAACACGCTTTATAGTTGTTTGTCTGTGTGTGTGGTTTTACCTTTTGAAGGAGATAGAATCAAGTACTGCTGAAGTGTCAGAATTGGACAGATGACCACAACCAAGCTCGCTTTCCTGAAATTCCATAAAGGGCCATATTAACTCCATTGTGTCGATTCATCTCGTTTGCTGCATTTGAAGAATCAGTGCTAAAAATAATTCTCAATGCTGCTTAAAGAGAGCTGTCTCAGGGGGATCTCGGTGGCTTTTCTGCGTGTGCTTGGATGTTGGATATTGGATTGTGTACCAGTTTTGTGCGGCATGTCACCTCTTTTTGTTTCACAGGTGGGCAAGTGATCGGCCCGGGTGTGTTTTGTGTCTGTAATAAAGATCTGATATAAAGATCATTTTTTTTCAACTAACCGAATGTGCAAGTGTGAGTGCGAAGGGAATAACGTAAAAGGGCACTTTATGATTTCGGCAAGGTAGAAAGGAGGCTAATTAAAAATTTAATGTTGGATTGAAAAAAAATACGCATGGTATTGCTTTACTTCATTACTGGTTCAAACCTGTTTTATGATAATCTTTTAATTTTGTTGTTCAGTGAAGAAACATGTCAGTGCATTCTAAACTGGGAAAAATAGTTCATCTGATTGACTGTTTCAGGAAGTAGCAGAATTTTTAAAATATATTGTGACCTGGAGAGAAGCGGAACTGAATGAACAGCGCACTCCTCCCGCATTGGTCGTGAGTAAATCGACGTCAAAAAGACATTCCACAGTGGAAAAGGAAACCTTTGTCTATTATTGGCTGTTAATAAAATTGAACTCTATGTCCGCCACAGAGAGACACAGGTATATATTGATCATAACCTGGGAATCTTTATAGAAAACGTTAACTATTAGAATGACAGACTATTCCAATGGAGTTTCCAGTTACAAACGTATCACCTAAGGGTTATCCACATTGTGGACAAAAATAATGTAATTGCAGATGCTTTATCGAGAATCTAGCTTTGTTCAAGTTACTTGAATGAAAGTAGTGAATGGGAATGAGTGTGAAATTGTGTTTTCATTTTTCCCCACACTTTGCAATGAAACACATTTAAAATCCCCTCGGAGGATGTGTTATGAAAGTGGTTCTTTTTTGTTAAAATATGTTTAAATGAGTTTATAGTTCAATTGAATAAATGTTTGAACACTTTTTTTTATGGAAGCCATCCAGGGGACTGAGGGAGCCGGATTGGCAACAAAGTTTTCACATGACTCGGATTCGGCATACAGCAAAAACCCTGGTAACAGGGGAAGAAAAGTGACAAGCAGTCCTTTGGTTGGACAAGATTTTTAGTAACAGAGAAAACCTGGGATGGGCAAAAAAAAACTGAGAAGCTTTCTGTTTGTGTGTCAGGGTTTGTGTATGTTAACTTCTGGTCCGAGGTAAAATCAAGTGCTGTTGAAGTGTCAAAACTGACAGAAGACATCAACGCAGCTTGATTCCTAGAAATTCCACAAAGGACCCTGTAAGGTCTACTGTGTCGATTCATCTTATTTCGTGTATTTGAAAAAAAGTCTGGTAAAAATTAATTATCAAAATGCCTTGAAGTGAACTGTCCCGGGGGATCTCGGTGACCTGTCTGCACGTTCTCGGTGGTTGGATAGTGTGACAATTTTGTGCAGCCTGTCTCATCTGCTTTTCTTCACGGGTGAGCAAGTGAGCGGCCCGGGTGTGCTTTGTTTTGTCTGCAATAGTGTTATTTTTATCGGTTAACTGGTGTATATGTGGGTGTGTGAGTGTAAAGAGACTACGGTAAAAAAAAATATATTAAAAATTGGTTACGGTAGAAAGGGAGCTTTAAAAATATGTTGGATTAAAAAGATAGATCTGTGTGATATTGTTTCGCTTCATTACTATTTAAGCCTTGTTTTATAATAAAGTGTGAACTTTGTTGTCCAGTAAACAAATCTGGCTAGTTTGCTCGATTCTGCAGAAACATCATGCATCTCATTCCCTGTTTCAGTAAGTGGGAGACATGTTTTTAAACATGTTGTGACCTGTTGAGAAGTGGGACTGAATTAACAGTGCACTCCTCTGCCTTGTCGTACCAATAGATCTAAATGGTCAAGCATGCGGAGAGGTTCATGCACAGCATAGAGACAGATATAAAAAGTTGCACCGAATGACCAGTTACTGTGCTGTAACTTCTATAAAATTCTCTGGAATGTGATTATTAATCAGAGTCAGCAGTTATTTCATAAGATTGCAGATATTGATGCATTTTATCTACTGAAGCGTTTCTCCTCATGGTGGCACACCTCCCTAAGCTACGGGCAGAGATCACTGCAGGTGACATGTGTAGAGTCTCTGAGGTGCAGAAAAGAAATCGATGACCAAACATTAATCAGTTACACAAGTGGAATACTCAATAACTGCAGCCCAACATTCAACCTGCATAATAGCAAGATAATAAAACTCAGCATTTATGACCTACCGATTCTCAGGAACGTGATGGGTGAAGGAGATTAATTAACACTAAAATAACTAAAGTTATTCCCGTAACTATACTCAGAGCAAGAATAAGTTATTATACAGAGGATCTGAATACGGTAACAGTGGTATCCTGCTGCTTACCTGTCAGTAAGCAGTGGATATCCGTTTCAGTTAGTGCAGTTCAATAGGAAATAGAACAATATCAACTTATAACCAAACAAATTAAAGCAACATCAAAAACCTTCACCTTTGCAATCGACTGTATTCGTAAATCATTAAGGCAGCTCCATGGAGTAGAGACAACAGTCAACTAAAAAAAGATTTAAAGTGGAACAAGCTTGTTCCACTCAGGTTATTCTACCATAGTCAGTACAGTTCTACAGTAACCAACACTCCTAGTAATGCATGGTCACTGGGATTAGGTGTTCCTCTCCAGTTATTAACCCACTGACAGATACTCCAAGTAATGCATCACCACTGGGAATAGGTGTTCCTCCCTGGTTAGTGATCCACACTCAGTATCATTCTACAGTGACAGATGCTCCCAGTAAAACAAGGCAACTGGGATCAGCTGCTGCTCTCTGGTTAGTAACCCACAGTCAGTGCAACTGTGCAGTGACAGATACTCCCAGTCGTACATGGTCACTGAGATCAGGTGCTCCACTTCGGTTAGTAAACCATGGCGGCTATGATTTTACACTGATTAATATTCCTACCAATACTTTCACACGGAGTGTTGTCTTCACTGAGGTCTCGTTGATGATATTCCACTAAACTCGTTAATTCTGAGAGATAATGCAGTACATTTGACTGAACGAAATGATGCCATATATCACTTGCCTTCATAATGTTGACTATTAGGTCAGCATGTGTTATTATCAGTCACAGATTAAAACCAGAAACCAGCTCACCATATATTTACATAATTTCAATGGCTAAAATAACTTAACAGGAACACCAATGATGGCAATAATCAGGCAATATATTTTCTCGACACTGTTTAATATTTCATACATTTTCCTTGTGAAGTGATCTGTTCTTTTGTGCTGCTCCTAGTCTCTCTGCATCACACACTAAGGCAATACATTCTCAGAGCCTGTAATTTATACCCTGTGGGATCGCCACTGGGAAAATGAGGTTGCCACATCAAAAACTGTTTCTTAATGGCACAAATTATGACATCGAGTTCAGTCTGTGCTTTTCTACAGTATATTTGGTCTAAGACTGAATTGAAAACCGCCATACATCGGACAAAGCATTTCGCATGAATTAATTAATGAAAGTTAGAATCTGCATTCTCCCAGCAATCAGTTTGTTCGTTCAAATGCCATCATTCCTATAATTAGATCTCATGTTGGTTCAGTGGTGTCCTTCTCTCGGGTGTGAGAATTCGGTAATTAAATGCCAAATTGTCGGTGCCTTGCTCAGGGCTACTCTACTGCACTATGGGATGCGGCTGTCCCCTTTAACTGTGGACATTCTGTTAAGAAATTAAAGTGAGTTTGTGACTAGACATTGGTAAATTCAACTAATACAGAATTTGCAACCAAAGCAACACCACAAGCGATACAACATCTCAATCTAATGGAACAGATAAAACTAATAAAGTCCTTTAAACAAATTGTGCACCTCAAGTGATGCATCAGTTCCAACTCATACCTGCCCTCCATGCAAAACAGCCCTCCAACCGATAGAGATATTCAAACTGATGCAGCATCTCTTAATCACACAATAACTGAAATAATCAGTTAGCTGGAGCAAAAACAGTTCTCAAACGAATAATTCACCTTGAATTAGGCAGAAACGTTTTTAATAAAGCAACTTAAACTTATATCGCACGTAAAACGTATGCATTACTTTTAATTGATAATGTATCTCAGCAGTGTAGCTCATACTAGCACAATAACTCAAAATAATACATCTCCTCAAATTAATACAGTACACAAAATATTAAATAGGATAGAATTACAGAATCATTGAAATGTATGGTGGAGAAGGAGGCTATTCGGCCCATCGTGCCTGTGCCAAACAAGAAAGAAACTATTTAACCTCATACATTTCTCCAGTTCTTTGATTGTCGTCCTGTCGGTTACAGCCCTTCATGTGTATCACTACTTTATGTTCAAATGCAGTGACGGTGCCTACAGCTACTAGCATCTCTGCCAATAAGCTCTATAACCCCTCCACCGTCATCTTCCCTCCAATCCTACTACCAATTACTTTAAATCAATCCCCCAGATTACTTACCTCTTTGTTACGGGTGATAGGTATGTCCTCTCTATTCTATTTAGTAGCCTCATAATTGTCTACAGCTGGATTAAATCTCCCCTCATCCTCTTTAGTTCCAAAGAGAACAGTCCTGTCGATCCTGTTTATGTTTATAGATACTGCACTGAAGCATCCTATCTTTCCTCAGTGCTAAAATTCTCCAGTCCCTGCAGCATCCTCTGTAAATCTCATCTGTACCCTTTCGAATTCGACCACATGTTTAATGCAATGTGGTGACCAGAACTGCAAACAGTTCTCTGGTTCTGGTCTATGTTGTACAGCACAGATTGGTCATAAATCGAGTACATCACAAACAAAGTAAAGATTGGGAATTTGTTGCGTGGAAATTCGGTGCTGTGGAAAATCTGTTTTGTCTTCCACATTTTAGTGGTTCGTTGCAGGTAAAGGTTTAATTTAATCGACCTGTGAATTGAAAGAGATGAAATAATTAGTTTATAAAATAACGTGTCGTCATTTTCTTTTTTCCCTTTCATGTTATGTACTGGCCTTAAGGCACTAGTAGCGAGATAAAATAAATCTTTGCAATTCTGTTGCGCCTTCCACATCACAGTGGTCATCCCAACCGGCTTCACTGCCAATGCAATACTTTTTGAAGTGTAGCCACAGGTGTAATCTCAGGTGGATAATACAACTGGGAACCAGGCGGAATACAGAAGGTTTAGAGTTAAAGTGAAAAAAACACAAGTAAAAGAAGCAAGAATGTTCAAAGAGAACTGACAGCAAATATAAAAGGTAATTCAAAAGACCGCAATTGTTGACAACGCGATCGGTAGGTGGCGCTGTTTTGGCACATGCGCAAATACAGCATGTGCCACGAAAACGTCACAGCTTGCGACTGCAGCAGCTGCCAGGACTAAAGATGGCGCTGCTTAAAGAATCACAGAGATGAAACCAAACAAACACGTGGCAGAATACAATGGCCGGAGTGAGGGAGTGGAGCGGGCCGGGGAGAGCAGCGCGGGGGCCGGGGACAGCAGCGCGGTGGCCGGGGACAGCAGCGCGGTGGCCGGGGACAGAAGCGCGGTGGCTGGCGACAGCAGCGCGGGGAGACCAGCGATAGCGGTGCCGGGGGGCGGGGGGGGGGGGGGGGAGAAAGAGAAAGAGGGAGAGGGGTGGAGAAAGAAGAAGAGGGAGGGGGGAGAAAGAGGGAGGGGGGAGAAAGAGGGAGAGGGAGGGGGGAGAAAGCGGGAGAGGGAGGGGGAGAAAGAGGGAGATGGGAGGGGGAGAAAGAGGGAGATGGAAGGGGGGAGAAAGAGGGAGAGGGAGGGGGGAGAAAGAGGGAGAGGGGGAGAAAGAGGGAGAGGGAGGGGGAGAAAGAGGGAGAGGGAGGGGGAGAAAGAGGGAGAGAAAGAGGGAGAGGGAGATGGAGAGGAAGAGGGAGAGGGGGAGGGGAGAAAGAGGGAGAGGGAGGGGGAGAAAGAGGGAGAGGGAGGGGGGAGAAAGATGGAGAGGGGGAGAAAGAGGGAGGGGGGAGAAAGAGGGAGGGGGAGAGGTAGGGGTAAGGAAGGGGAGGGAGAGACTGTGGGAGAGGCAGAGAAAGAGGGAGAAGGGGAGGGGGGAGAAAGAGGGAGAGGGAGGGGTAATGAAGGGGGGAGGGGGAGAGCTGGGGTAGAGGGAGGAAGGGGAGAGAGTGGGGGGGAGCAGCGGAACGGAAGAGGAGTGCCTTTTTCTGTGCATGTGCCATAAACACAACAGAAAAAGACTTACTGGCCAGTCCCTGGACCCGGTGACACCAAGTTCTTCGCACGCTCGCTCCCCGCGGCTCTCTATGGCCTGTCGCTTCCGGCCCTCTCCATTCAGCCGTTTTCTCCAGCTGCGGATGCCCAATCCAGTTGCTTTCTCTACTTCTCCACAGTCCTTCAGGCATTGGAACTGTTTGGTCCCTGCATTTTGCATGCTCCCTCTCCCCACCCCTCCCCCTCTTCACCCACCCCTCCCTCTACCTCCCCACCATAGTTGAATATCTGAAGTGCAGTTGCAAAGTCGGGAAAATAGCATGCAAAACAAAACCTCAACAATTCTGGGTTTAATTATTGAAAGGTTTTATTAAGTTCATTAAGTATCCGAGGAACTGCTGTGCATGGATACATGAGTGTTGTGACCAGCATTCCCGTTAGACAGACAGGCCGAGTCACTGCTATGCACAGCTAAAGAGATTGTTCCTGGAGAGCCTTGTGGTGAATGAACGCTTGGCTCTCTATTCCACTACTGTATTGTCCATGTGAAGAAGGCAAAGTCACAAGATTCTGAGCTCAGTCTATTCTTGGTGAATGTTCCCCAAGCGCATCCCAATGTGCCTTCCCAATTCATCCATAAATGCAATGTTCCTTTCCACATCGTGATGAGCTCCGCAGCATGATCCAGTTGCCTTCGTTGCTTGAATGCTGACCTTAAGTCTCAAGGATTGTTTTCTCGACGGCATGTTTGACATGAAAAGAAATAAAGCAAATCAGAGTCAGAGCTTGCCTCCCTCCATCTACTGAAATTACTGTTGCGCACACCTTTTTAAGTTCTGCAGTGATGGCACCAATTGATAACGTCGCCAATGAAGCACTTATTACCAACCTCAGATGCAGGAATCAGCACATCCTTGCGTCCTCTCCCGCACTGCCTCCTTTGCTTGAATGCCGTCCTTAAGTGTCAAGGATTGTTTTCTCAAGGGCACGTTTTACATGAAAGAAAATAAGGGAAGAACATCAGTGTCAGAGCTTCCCTCCCTCCAATGGAATTACTGTTGAGCATGCTTTGTGTTCTGCGCTACAGGCATGTACTGATAACACCGCCAATGTATCACTTAGTACCCACCTCAGCTGTAGGAGGCAGGATGATGTTACTGCCCCTATCTCGTGATGGTTCAATGCTGCTCTCAGGGAAAACATGAATGATGTGAGGGTGCTGGAAAAGAAGCACATTTCTTTTGGTCTATGAACGTAAAGCTGGCCATTTAGCCCAGCAGTTCACTGCTAGTGGTTATGTTACTCGTGCGTCTTTCCATCCATTCCCATTTAATCCTGCCTACTACTATCACCAGTTGTGTTCACAGCAAGAGCAGTCACATTTCTGCTACCACTGGACACGGCATGCTTGTTTCTTTTAGTGCTCAGTCTCTTCTTGCTGAATGTTCCCCAAGTGCTTGACCTCTTTGGACGCCCTCTCTGCTTGACAGGCAGCAACTGGCAATTGCGGAGTCTCACAAGGCTCTGCATGGTTGTTTCAACGTCGGATGGGGAAACAGGTGGCTGTGTGTCCATGTGCACTGCCCTAATGGGTGTAGGAGCAGGTAACTGTGTGTCCATGTGCACTGCTCTGATGGGTGTAGGAGCAGGTAACTGGGTGCCCATGTGCACTGCTCTGATGGGTGTAGGAGCAGGTAACTGTGTGTCCATGAGCTCTGCTCTGATGGGTGTAGGAGCCCGTAAGTGTGTGCCCATGTGCACTGCCCTGATGGGTGTAGGAGCAGGTAACTGTGTGCCCATGTGCACTGATCTGATGGGTGTAGGAGCAGGTAACTTTTTGCCCATGTGCACTGCTCTGATGGGTGTAGGAGCAGGTAACTGTGTGCCCATGTGCACTGCTGTGATGGGTGTCGGAGCAGGTAACTGTGTGCCCACGTGCACTGCCCTGATGGGTGTAGGAGCAGGTGACTGTGTAACTGAGCAGCAAGGAGAGGGTACCGCAGGTAAGGGAAGTGGTGATTTGAACAGGCAGGCATATGTATGGTCCATCAGATCATGAGACCAGGAGGTGAGACGCTCAGGATCCAGGGTTTGTGGCACGTGACTGATGGCCAGCGCGCGGCCACTTCCATCGGAAGGTGCTTCCGGGCAATTGTTGGGCATAGTAAATGCCTCCATCGCATCAGCCAGTCCTTGCTGTTAGCGGAGAGTCTGTTGCCGCAGCCAGTCCAGTCTACTCGTGAATGCTGCCGTTCCACTCTGCAGAACGGCCTGTTGTAGCTGGTACAATTGATCTGTAAGCAAGCGATATTTTTCATTGTGGTTGAGGGGCCTTGGCTGTTCCTCTGTAATCACAATGGCAGCAGCCATGCCTGTCGTCGTTGGTGTCTGAGATGCACGCCAGCGACAATTGGGGGCGAGCCTGTCCAAAGGCAGACCCAGATGCCTCTGCACAACAACAGCATGTTTGCAGGACAACAAAGTCTGAATGGAGAAGATGCAGCTGCAGGTAACCTGGCCATCATGTTTCTGCAGTGTGTACTGTTTGGCGCCAGAAATCACAGTCACCGTGACTTCATCCTGCTCCTTGACATGTACTCGCTGAATGTGGCTATGATCCTGATGCATCAGCTTCAAAGCATAACGGTGAATCCCGTGTAAAATGATTGCAGATCTGCTGGCGCCTCTGCGATGCGCTTGAAAGAGGCTCCCTGCAGGAATGTGTAATAGGTACGCTCCCGATCCAGGACACCATTGTGGAAGATCAGCGCAGAGATGCATTCCTTCATGGATGAGGAGGAGTGGAGCAGGTGCTTTATCTTGCCATTCTCTGACTCAATGCGATTGTTGGTGTTGTTCCCAAACGTTAGGACATTACTGCGTGAACATGCTGCCCACATCTCCTTCTGTGGAATCCAGTTTGTAAGCAGGTAGTCCTGCAGGGGTGGGTAGAGGTGTCCAATCCTTTCTACACAACTAGTGAGCTTCTCCTCCAAAGGTGCATGAACCATTTTCTTGCAGATTATAAACAACTGATCCCTCAGTTCACCATTCAGTGGGTAGCTGCTGATCTTCATCCTCATGCTCTGCATCACATGGAACTAACAGAGGGGAACCGTTGTAGCTGGGAGATGCTTTCTGATCGCATTGATCTCATTGATGTCTTTATCCAAAATGGCTGATCTCACGCGGCAGGTGCTGGATCCCATGAAATTAACAAAAACACCCACAATCTGGTCCAGCATCTGAGCCGTCTCATTCCTCACCATGGCATAGAACACAGCCCTGCCCCTACCAACATTGTCCTGCACCATCACTTGGTACAGAGGGTAGCCGCATTTGTTCACCTTGTACGTTCCGTCAATGAACAGCAGTTCAGGAAAGGCCTGCATGTGGGCCTTCATGGCTGGTGTCATGAAGGCAATATAGAGGATGCTGCTTCCCTGCAGGCCAACCCGCACTGCAGCCCCGTCCTGCTGAATCTTCTCCAGCGTATCACACAGCGCATCCATGCTGTCATCCCCTGTCTTGAGCCGGGATTTTACATTTCTAATGTCACGAAGGGTCACGGTCTTATTGAATGAACGCTCGATATGATCCTTCAGCTGTTTGTTCCCAGCCTGCAGCTTGACCAACTCTTCTACCTTCTGCCTTTCATCGTGGTTCAGTTGTCGTCTCCTTGCATAGAGGCGTAAATCTTCTGGATGCAAAACATGACCGGTATGCACAAGATGGTCGGAGCTGACACACAGTTTGTTCTTGGTCGTATTGAATTTCACACTGATGAAGACCTCACAGCCCAGGGCGAGATACCTGAAAATTAACAGACATTCAATGAGCACGCCCCACGTGCCTCGTGCCCTCACGAAAACGCCAGCCAGCCCCAGGTGTGTTGCTGGCGGCAGTTTGCATGTGCACCATGACAAGGTCCCAACATCTGGTGCGCACCTGTTTCGCAGTCCAGAGGAGGTTGCGCTGAGGTGGTCGCCCAGCCATTGGTCTATCCAGGAAATCAGAACAAAGGCAGTCCGTAGACACGGGGGCGGTATGCGCGTGGCTTTGTGGGCACAGGATCTCACTGACGAGATGCATTGATACTGCAAATCGAATCTTGGTGCAATGCACATCAAGGAACAGCTTTGCAGGGCTGTCAAGCTACACAAGTCGAAATGTAATGACCGCAGCACCTACCACTGATTTGGTCTCACTCCAGTGGAACGGATGCGTGGCTGCCCATAGTGTACACAGCACAGCCTCACTGAGGCATACTTAAAGCGGATGGGAATTTCTACTCGCCGTCTCTTGTTTTCCCTCTCAAGTGTATGGGTGCTCACTTTTTTAAATAGACTCCCCGTTGCCTGTAAGCACAACAGTAAAGCGCATTTAAATAGCATTGTTAACATAGTGAAACATAACAAGGCACATCACAGGATATGCCTGCAGACCATGCTACCTGTTGAAACATCTCAAGTTTACTGCTGAAGTCGTCATAACTCTCGAACTCCTGGGTTGTGAAGGTGGCAAGGAACTGCTCTGTGGAATCTATTGACGCTGCAATGACCGAAGTTTGAGGTTCAGGAAGGCTATTAAGGGACCACACGGGAAACATGAGATGAGATAAGAAATACAGAATGCACTCCATTAAAACGTTACAAAAACGAAAGTGACCGTTAAGACGGTAGGTTGCAGCACATGTACTGCCTGCACACAGCAACTCACAATAGGGACTGGAGAACATGCGGTGGCCCAGACAATGGAAATGTTTTCAGAGCAACTCACAACAGGGGCTGGAGAACATGCAGTGGCCCAGACAATGGAAATGTTTTCAGAGCAAATTGCAAAGGCAGAGCAACTTACCTTGGAACAATCTCCTGTGTCAAATAAAAATGAAGCAAGTCTCCAAAACGAATAAATAATTCAGATAAAATGCGAGAAAATGCCCGACGAAACCTCTCCTCCTTCCACTTTCAAAATGTCGCGCCGAAGCTTTGACGCATGCGCAGAGGCCAAACTGGCGCGCAGCCGAGGAAGACGAAATAACGTGATGACGTCATCTGCGCATGCGCACAACGGTCCTGGCAGGTCGGACCGCAGCGCATGCGCAGAGATGAGGAGACTGTGTGCGCATGCGCGTATCGCGTCATCTACGCAAGCGCACAGCGGTCCTGGCAAGCCGAACTGCAGAGCATGCGCATGGGGCATGAGACCGTCTGCGCATGTGCGCATCGCGGCGCATCCTGATGACGTATGCGATTACGTAGCGTTGTCATGAATTACTTTGAAATTTTAAACGTTGAGGCCCCAGCATATACCCCTTCAAGACTCCAGTCTTCACATCTTACCAATCAGAAAAGGGATCATTTATGTATACTCTCTGTTTTCTGCCAGCCAGCCAATCTACTGGCCAGACTAATATGTTAACCCCGACAGCACGCGCTCATAATTTGCACAATAACCTTTCTTGTGTCACCTTGTCACGTGCTTTCTGGAAATCCATCTGCAGTACGTTAGTCTCTCCCTTTATCCACTGTTCATGTTGTTCCTTCAAAGATCTCCAATAAATTGGTTTAACATGATTTCCTTTTCACAGAACCATGCTGAATATTCCCGATTACCTTGAGCTTTTCTAAATGTCCAGCTATACCCTCTTTAATGATCAATTCTAACACACTCCCCAGGACAGACGTCAAGCTAACTGGCCTATTGTTACCTGTTTCCTGCACCACCCACCTCCCTTCTTGAATAGAGGTGTTATATTTTCTACTTGACAATCTGAAGGAACCTTTCCAGAATCTAACGAATTTTGAAAAGTTAACACCAGCGCATCTGCCACCTCATTAGCTATCTCTTTTAAGACCCGAGGGTGAAGTCCATCAGGACTCATGGACTGGTCAGCCCGCAGCTCCAGTTTTCTCAGGAACGCTTCCCTTGTGCTTTTACTATCACCAAGTTCCTCTCTTCATTTGGCCTCCTGATGATAAGCTGATGCAAAACAAAGTCCCACATAAGAGATTAGATTATCAAGTTAATGTGCATGGGATTGGGGGTAATGTATTGCGATGGATTGAAAATTGGTTGGAAGTCAGGAACCAAATAGTGGGGATAAATGAGTATTTTTCCGAATGGCAGGCAGTGACGGGTGGGGTACCATAAGCAATCGGTGCTATGACCCCAGATATTCACAATATATATTAATGATTTAGATGAGGGAACTAAATGTAAGATCTCCAAATTTGCAGATGACATAAAACTGGGTGGGAGGGTGAGTTGTGAGGAGGATGCAGAGAGACTTCAGGTTGATGTGGACAAGTTGAGTGAGTGGGCAATTGCATGGCAAATGCAGTATAATGTGAATAAATGTGAGGTTATCCACTTTGGTAGCAAAAACAGGGAAGCAGATTATTATCTGAACGGCTATAAACTGAGAGAGGGGAATATGCAACGAGACCTGGGTGTTCGCGTACAGAAGGCGCTGAAGGTAAGCATGCAGGTGCAACCACCGTTAAAATAGTCAAATGGTATGTTGCCTTCATAATGAGAGGATTCGACTACAGGAGGAGGGATCTCTCTTGCTGGAATTATAGAGGGCCTTGGTGCGGCCACACCAGGAATATTGTGTGCAGTTCTGGTCTCCTTATCTGAGGAAGGCTGTTCTTGCTAAAGAGGGAGTGCAGCGAAGGTTTACTAGACTGATTCCTGGCATGACGTATGAGGCGAGATTGAGTTGGTTAGGATTATATTCGCTGGAGTTCAGAAGAATGACGGGGAATCTCATAGAAACCTATAAAATTCTGACAGGACTTGACAGGGTCGATGCAGGAAGGATGTTCCCGATGGTGGGGGAGTCCAGAACCAGGGGTCATATGCTAAGGGCACGGAGTAAACCATTCAGGACTGAGATGAGGATAAATTACTTCAAACAGAGAGTGGTGACCCTATGAAATTCGCTCCTACAGAATGCAGTTGAGGCCAAAATATTGTATGTTTTTAAGAAGGAGTTAGATATAGCTCTTGGGTTCAAAGGCATCAAAGGATGTGGGCGGGAAGCGGGAACAGTTTACTGAGTTGGATGATCACCCATGATCATAATGAATGGCGGAGCAGTCTAGAAGGGCCGAATGGCCTATTCCTGCTTCCATTTTCTGTGTTTCTATGTTTCTCTGTTAATATCAACCACAGTAAGTTCTCAGCTGCAATCCTGAGCATGGATGTATCTGTCCTCGTGTTAAAGTTCACATTTTAACTGCTTGTGCCTCTATATTCAATGTATACTGTGGAGAAATCCATAACATTTAATCATGAATCATTAGGTGTGAACATTGTCATTACAATGTCATCACCCCTGTAAGTGAAATCGTTCATTATTGTGGGATCAGTCTTGTATGATTCATGTTTCAGCCTTCACCCCATGAGAGGTCTGATTAAGATATTCACTGGATTTTGAGATATTTATGTTGTACACACCATTTTATTTACATTGCAGTCAAAGCTGACGATGTAACGTGTTTGCTGAAGTGATTATCACAAATAGCAATGATCAGGGGTAGAACCAGGTCAGTGAAACTTATTCTCTGTATAAATCAGGGCCTATTAATATTTACCAGCTCAGAGTGACTATCGGAGCTGTGGTTTTCAGAACAACACCCGTTGGTACTTCTCACAGAGATGGGATATCCAGTCATATTTCAGATTGAACATATTTACTATCCAATTCTGGCAGCCATTGGAGTTCCCAGTAAGCTGCTATCTCCAGCTTTTAATGGTGCAAATCATTACTAAATCGACTGTTGTAGTTGATAATGTTTTACTTGCTGAATGTTTTACACAGCGGCCTGTTCACATCGATCAGTTGAATGATGGGATGTCCTCAGACTCTGTTCATTCCATGTTGGCAGGTCATGTTACAGTTGTATAGGACTTTGGTTCGGCCACATTTGGAATACTGCGTGCAGTTCTGGTCGCCACATTACCAAAAGGATGTGGATGCTTTGGAGAGGGTGCAGAGGAGGTTCACCAGGATGTTGCCTGGTATGGAGGGCGCTAGCTATGAAGAGAGGTTGAGTAGATTAGGATTATTTTGATTAGAAAGACGGAGGTTGAGGGGGGACCTGATTGAGGTGTACGAAATCATGAGAGGTATAGACAGGGTGGATAGAAAGAGACTTTTTCCCAGAGTAGGGGATTCAATTACTAGAGGACACGAGTTCAAAGTGAAAGGGGAAAAGTTTAGGGGGGATATGCGTGGAAAGTTCTTTCCACAGAGGGTGGTGGGTGCCTGGAACACGTTGCCAGCGGAGGTGGTAGATGTGGGCACGATGGCGTCTTTTAAGATGTATCTAGACAGATACATGAATGGGCAGGAAGAAAAGAGATACAGACGCTTCGAAAATAGGCGACATGTTTAGATAGAGGATCTGGATCGGCGCAGGCTTGGAGGGCCGAAGGGCCTGTACCTGTGCTGTAATTGTCTTTGTTCTTTGTTCTTTTGTTGTGCAGTTGCATAATAACTATGATCATCTTTGTCCTTCAAGTCCTTACATTACTATTGGATGATCCACTGTTCTGAATGTATTGTCCATTGATTGACTGTCCTCAGATGTTAAACGTTCAGGTTTGTATCAGTTTCTTTATCTGTAATGATTTTTGTTTTTTGCAACCCTGAGAATGTGATCAGATTAATGTCCCAGCTGCATGTCTTGGGACCAGGGGCTCGGGCTAAATGAGTAAGAGCATGAGAAATATGAAGAGGCGTAGGCTTTTTAAACCTCAAGCATGCCTCAAAACCACCTTCCCGCCAGTTCTCAGTAACCCTTGACTAGCCTTCAGTTCAAAAATCTCTCTATCGTAGCCTCAAATATAATCTATGATTCAGCGTCCACAGCTTGCTGGGGTCAAGACTTCAAAAGATTCATGACTCTCACAGAAAATAAATTCCTCATCAGCTTCTCCTGAAATGTGCCCCTATTGCCCCCTAGTTCTCGATCCCCCTTGAGGGCAAACATCCTCTCACCATTCGCCAGTGAAGCTTCCTCAGAATTGAAATGTGAATATGTCTCTCATACTTCTAAACTCTTAAGTACATAGGCCGAAACTATTCAACCTTCCCGCTCAACAGAGCCCCTTTCAACACCAGGAGTCAGGTAGTGAAGCTTCTCTCAATGCATGTATATTTATCCTTAAATACGGAGGACAAAATTGTACACAGTAGTTTAGGTGTGTTCCCACCAACGTTCGAAGAACAGGTTTCAGACCATCAGCAGTCGTGGAGCTGACCTGGCCTGGTTATTCAATGTATTCTAGCTAGCTTTAACAGTTAAGTTGTGGAAATGAGGGTCCACCCTTCCTGAGTATATCAATGTCCTGGGTTATTTGTGGGATGTGAACACGATGAGGTCAAACAACTTTCAATATGTCTACATACAGTAGTTTATTCACAATGCTTAAACTAATTATACCTTTCATCTTTGCATTCTATGCAGACAACCACTAAATAATAATTCATGAAAGATACACATACTGGAATCATTTGATGTGATGTGTTAGTAAAGATCGGATTCTATATTGTTCCATAACATACTTGTATAATCTGGTGTTTGAAGCAACTATTTGGATTAAATTAAGAAAGGACTCCAATGCAGGATGTAATTATTGGTGTCTCCCAGTGATTTGGACTGGGGACACATCTTTTCACTGTATTTCCACATAAGTTGAATTAAGGAATCGAGGTCCATACATCTAAGTTTGCTGATGACCTTAAGTTCTGCGACTAAGTACATAGTGTAGAAGAAAATAAAAATGTTCAAAGGTCTGTCGATAGTTTAAATGATTTGTCAAACTGTGGCTGATGGAGTTTAATGTGCGGAGTTATGAGATCATTCTCCTTGTATCAAAGAGAGATACATCAGAATGCATTCTTAATTGTGAGAAGCTAGGAGCTGGGGACAATCTGAGAAGTTTGCTGTGGCCTCGTGGGAGTGTGACGAGACCAGAGATCCAGGTTGTTCTTCTGGGGACATGGGGTATAATCCCACCACAACTAAAGGTAGAATTTGTATTCAATTAATCCATCTGGAATTAAAGTCAAGTCGAACGATGGGCATGAAATCATTGTCGAATGTTGTAAAAACCCATCTGGTTCACTAATGTCCTTTAAGGAGAACAGTACAGTCGGGAGGGAGTTGACCTTGGAGTCATTAACATCAACTCTGGACCCAAATAAATCTCATGGCATCAAGTCAAACATGGGCATGAAAACATCCTACTGTGCACCCCCCCCCCCCCCACTCCCCTCACGTCAGTGGATAAGGCAGTACTCCTGAATGTTTAACCCCACTTGGAGGGAGCACTGAGGATGGCAAGGGCGCAGAATGCACTCAGGGTGGGGGACTGCAATGTCCATCACCAAAAATAGATCGGTAGCACCACGACTAACCAAGACTGGAAACACATAGCTGCTAGACTGGGTATGCGCCATTTGGTGAGGAGAATAAATACTTACTTGATACAAAAACAAGAAATGCTGGAATCACTCAGCAGGTCTGGCAGCATCTGTGGAAAGAGAAGCAGAGTTAACGTTTCAGTTCAGTAACCCTTCTTCGGAACTGACAAATATTAGAAAAGTCACCGATTATAAACAAGTGAGGTGGGGGTGGGGCAAGAGATAACAAAGGAGAAGGTGCAGATTGGACCAGGCCACATAGCTGACCAAAAGGTCACGGAGAACAGGCAAACAATATGTTAATGGTGTGTTGAAAGACAAAGCATTAGTACAGATTAGGTGTGAATACACTGAATATTGAACAGCAGCAAGTGCAGACCTGAAGAAAAATAACCTGAAAAACACAGTGGGTAAGCAAACTGAACAAACTAAGATGAAATGAAATACATGCAAAAAAAGATTGTAAAAAATGTAAAAAGGAAAGATAAAAAAAAGGAAGAAAAAATAACTAAAAATGAAAGTAAAATGGGGGGCTGTCATGCTCTGAAATTATTGAACTCAATGTTCAGTCCGGCAGGCTGTATTGTGCCGAATCGGTAGATGAGATGCTGTTCCTCGAGCTTGCGTTGATGTTCACTGGAACACTGCAGCAATCCCAGGACAGAGATGTGAGCATGAGAGCAGGGGGGCGTGTTGAAATGGCAAGCAACCGGAAGCTCAGGGTCCTGCTTGTGGACTGAGCGGAGATGTTCCGCAAAGCGGTCACCCAGTCTGCGCTTGGTCTCCCCAATGTAGAGGAGACCACACTGAGAGCAGTGGATACAGTCTACTACATTGAAAGAAGTACAAGTAAATCGCTGCTTTACTTGACAGGAGTGTTCGGGGCCTGGGATAGTGAGGAGAGAGGAGGTAAATGGGCAGGTATTACACCTCCTGCGATTGCAGGGGAAGGTGCCCTGGGATGGGGACGAGGTGGTGGGGGTAATGGAGGAGTGGACCAGGGTGTCGCGGAGGGAACGATCCCTTCGGAATGCTGACAGGGGAAGGGAGGGGAAGATGCGACTGGTCGTGGCATCACGCTGGAGGTGGCGAAAATGGTGGAGGATGATCCTTTGGATATGGAGGCTGGTGGGATGAAAAGTGAGGACAAGGGGAACCCTGTCACGGTTCTGGGAGGGAGGGGAAGGGGTGAGGGTAGAGGTGCGGCGAATGGGTCGGACACGGTTGAGGGACCTGTCAACCACAGTGGGGGGAAATCGTCGGTTGAGGAAAAAGGAGGTCATATCAGAAGCACCGTCATGGAAGGTAGCATCATCAGAGCAGATGCGTCGGAGACAGAGAAACTGGGAGAATGGAATGGAGTCCTTACAGGAGGTAGGGTGTGAAGAAGTGTAGTCGAGGTAGCTGTGGGAGTCGGTGGGCTTATAATGGATATTGGTAGACAACCTATCCCCAGAGATGGAGACAGAGAAGTCGAGGAAGGGAAGGGAAGTGTCAGAGATGGACCATGTAAAGGTGAGAGAAGGGTGGAAATTGGAAGCAAAGTTGATAAAGTTTTCTAGTTCGGGGCGGGAGCAGGAAACGGCACCGATATAGTCATCAATGTACGGGAAAAAAGTATACTGTCTTCGCTGCTCACAGTGTGGTCTCCTCTACATTGGGGAGACCAAGCGCAGACTGGGTGACCGCTTTGCGGAACATCTCCGCTCAGTCCGCAAGCAGGACCCTGAGCTTCCGGTTGCTTGCCATTTCAACACTCCCCCCTGCTCTCATGATCACATCTCTATCCTGGGATTGCTGCAGTGTTCTTTTTTCTTCTTTTTTACTTTTTTACATTTTTTACAATCTTTTTTTGCATGTATTTCATTTCATCTTAGTTTGTTCAGTTTGCTTACCCACTGTTTTTTTCAGGTTGTTTTTCTTCAGGTTTGCACTTGCTGCTGTTCAATATTCAGTGTATTCACACCTAATCTGGACTAATGCTTTGTCTTTCAACACACCATTAACATATTGTTTGCCTTTGCTCCGTGACCTTTTGGTCAGCTATGTGGCCTGGTCCAATCTGCACCTTCTCCTTTGTTGTCTCTTGCCCCACCCCCACCTCACTTGTTTATAATCGGTGACTTTTCTAATATTTGTCAGTTCCGAAGAAGGGTCACTGACCCAAAACGTTAACTCTGCTTCTCTTTCCACAGATGCTGCCAGACCTGCTGAGTGATTCCAGCATTTCTTGTTTTTGTTTCAGATTTCCAGCATCCGCAGTATTTTGCTTTTAAGTACCTACTTGATGTCGTCTTCACTAATCTACCTGCTTCAGATGCATCTGTCCATAACAGTATTGGTAGGTGTGACCAGCGCACAAACCTTGCAGAGACTTTGTCCCGACTTTACATTGAGGATACCCTCCATCATGTTGTGTGGCACGAACACCGCACGAAATGGGATAGATTTCTAACTTATCTAACACTGCAAAACAGGGCACTGTGGCCAACAGTAGCAGCAGAATTGTACTCAACCACAATCTTTAACCTCATTGCCTGGCATATCCCCTACTCTACCATTACCATCAAGCCAGGGGACCAACCCCAGTTCAAAGAAGAGTGCAGGAGGGCATGCCAGGAGCAACACGAGGCATATCTCAAAATGAGATGTCAACCTGGAGAAGCGTGCCAAATTGCTTGAGCAGCACGCGATGGACAGAGCTAAGTGATCCCATAATCAATGGATCAGATCAAAGTTCTGCAGTCCTGCCACATCTAGCGTGAATGGTGGTGGACAATTAAAACAACCAACTGGAGGAGGTGGCTCCAAAAATATCCCCATCCTCAACGATGGGGGAGCCCTGCGCATCAGTGTGAAAGATAAGGCAGAAGCATTTGCAACAATCTTAATCCAGAAGTGCCGAGTTAATGATCCATATCGGCCTCCTCCTGAAGTCCCCAGCATCACAGATGACAGAGTGCAGATAATGTGATTCACTCCACGTGATATCAAGAAACGACTGAAGGCACTGGATACTGCAAAGGCAATGTGCCCTGACAATATTCCGGCAATAGTACGGAAGACCTGTGCTCCAGAACAGGCTGCGTCCCGAGCCAAGCTGTTCCAGTACAACGAGAACACTAGCACCTACCCCACAATGTGGAAAATTGTCCATGTATGTCCTGTACATAAAAAGCATGACAAGTCCAACCCGGCCAATTACTGCCTCATCAGTTTACTCTCAATCATCAAAACGTGATGGAAGGTGTCATTAGCGGTGCTATCAAGTGGCACTTGTTTAGCAATAATCTGCTCAGTGACGCTCAGTTTGGGTTCCGCCAGGGCCACTTATCTCCTGACCTCATTACAGCCTCAGTTCAAACATGGACAATGGAGCTGAACTCAAGAGATGAGGTGACAGTGAATTCCCTTGACATCAAGGCAGCATTTGAAAGGGTATGGCATCAAGGAGCCCTAGCAAAACTGAAGTCAATGGGAATCAGGGGGAAACTCTTCGCTGGTTGGAGTCATACCTAGCACAAAGGAAGATGGTTGTGGTTGTAGGAGGTCAATCATCTTAGCTCCTGGACATTAGTGCAGGAGTTCCTCAGGGTATTGTGCGAGGCCCAGCCATCTTCAGCTGCTTCATCAATGACCTTCCTTCAACCATAAGGTCAGAAGTGGGGATGTTCGCTGATGATTGCACAATGTTCAGCACCATTCGGCACTCCTCAGCTACTGAAGCCTGTGTAGAAGACCCTATCCAGGCTTAGGCTGATAAGTGCCAAGTAACATTCGTGCCACACAAGCGCCAGGCAATGATCATCTTCGGCAAGAGAGAATCTAACCATCTCCCCATGACATTCAATGGCATTACGAGCGCTGAATCCCCCACTTTCTAACATCCAAGGGGCTGCCATTGACCAGAAACTGAACTGGAGTAGCCATATAAATACCGTGGCTACAAGAGCAGGTCAGAAGCTAGGAATCCTGAGGCGAGTAACTCACCTCTTGACACCCCAAAGCCTACTTCCCATCTACAAAGCTCAAGTCAGGAGTGTGATGGAATACTCGTCATTTGCCTGGATGGGTGCAGCTCCAACAACACTAGACGAGCTGGGCACCATCCAGGACAAAGAAGTCCGCTTGATTGGCAGTACATCCACATCCATTCACTCCCACTACCACCGACAGAAAGTGTCAGCAGTGTGTACCATCTTCAAGATGCACTGCAGCAATGTACCAAGGCTCCTTAGACAACAAATTCCAAACATGCGACCTCTACCAATTAGAAGGACAAGGGCAGCAAATGCATGGTAACACCACTACCTGCAAGTACCCCCTCAAGGAACACACCATCCTGACTTGGAGATAAATCACCATACTTTCACTGTCACCTGGTCAAAATCCAGGAACTCCCTTCCTAAATCACTGTGGGTGAGCCGAACTCACATGGACTGCATCGGTTCAAGAAGGCAGCACACCACCACATTCTCAAGGGCAATCAGGGATGGGCAATAAATGCTGGCCTCCTCCTGCTTCTCTCGAACGAAAACAACCTCAAGTCCCTCAGCCTTTCCTCGTAAGACCTTCCCTCCATACCAGGCAACATCCTAGTAAATCTCCTCTGCACCCTTTCCAAAGCTTCCACATCCTTCCTATAATGCGTTGACCAGAACTGCACGCAATACTCCAGGTGCGGTCGCACCAGAGTTTTGTACAGCTGCAGCATGACCTCGTGGCTCCGAAACTCGATCCCCCTACTAATAAAAGCTAACACACCATATGCCTTCTTAATAGCCCTATTAACCTGGGTGGCAACCTTCAGGGATTTATGTACCTGGACACCAAGATCTCTCTGCTCATCTGCACTACCAAGAATCTTCCCATTAGCCCAGTACTCTGCATTCCTGTTACTCCTTCCAAAGTGAATCACCTCACACTTTTCCACATTGAACTCCATTTGCCATCTCTCAGCCCAGCTCTGCAGCCTATCAATGTCCCTCTGTAACCTACAACATCCTTCGGCACTATCCACAACTCCACCGACCTTCCTGTCATCCGCAAATTTACTAACACACCCTTCTACTCCCTCATCCAGGTCATTTACATAGAACATAGAACATAGAACATAGAACATACAGCACAGAACAGGCCCTTCGGCCCACAATGTTGTGCCGATCCTTTGTCCTCTGTCAAGGACAATTTAATCTATACCCCATCATTCTCCTTTATCCATATACCTATCCAAAAGCCTTTTGAAAGTCCCTAAAGTTTCTGACTCAACAACTTCCCCGGGCAAGGCATTCCATGCCTCGACCACTCTCTGGGTAAAGAACCTTCCCCTGACATCCCCCTTATATCTCCCACCCTTCACCTTAAATTTATGACCCCTTGTAACGCTTTGCTCCACCCGGGGAAAAAGTTTCTGACTGTCTACCCTATCTATTCCCCTGATCATCTTATAAACCTCTATCATGTCACCCCTCATCCTTCTCCTTTCTAATGAGAAGAGGCCTAGAATGTTCAGCCTTTCCTCGTAAGACTTATTCTCCATTCCAGGCAACATCCTGGTAAATCTCCTCTGCACCCTCTCCAAGGCTTCCACATCCTTCCTAAAATGAGGCGACCAGAACTGCACACAGTACTCCAAATGAGGCCTTACCAAGGTCCTGTACAGCTGCATCATCACCTCACGGCTCTTAAATTCAATCCCTCTGCTAATGAACGCTAACACCCCATATGCCTTCTTCACAGCCCTATCCACTTGAGTTGCAACTTTCAATGATCTATGCACATAGACCCCAAGGTCTCTCTGCTCCTCCACATGCCCAAGAACCCTACCGTTAACCCAGTATTTTGCATTCATGTTTGTCCTTCCAAAATGGACGACCTCACACTTTTCAGGGTTAAACTCCATCTGCCACTTTTCAGCCCAGCACTGCAACCTATCCAAGTCCCTTTGCAGACGACAATAGCCCTCCTCGGTATCCACAACTCCACCAACCTTTGTATCATCTGCAAATTTACTGACCCACCCTTCGACTTCCTCATCCAAGTCGTTAATAAAAATCACAAACAGGAGAGGACCCAGAACTGATCCCTGCGGCACGCCACTGGTAACTGGGCTCCAGGCTGAGTATTTACCATCTAAGACCACTCTCTGCCTTCTATCAGTTAGCCAATTCTTAATCCAACTGGCCACATTCCCCACTATCCCATGCCTCCTGACTTTCTCCATAAGTCTACCATGGGGGACCTTATCAAATGCCTTACTAAAATCCATGTACACCACATCCACTGGTTTACCCTCATCCACTTGCTTGGTCACCTGCTCAAAGAATTCAATCAGGCTTGTGAGGCAAGACCTACCCCTCACAAAACCGTGCTGACTGTCCCGAATCAAGCAGTGTCTTTCCAGATGCTCAGAAATCCTATCCCTCAGCACCTTTTCCATCAACTTGCCTACCACCGAAGTAAGACTCACAGGTCTATAATTACCAGGGCTGTCTCTACTCCCCTTCTTGAACAAGGGGACAACATTTGTGATCCTCCAGTCTTCCGGCACGATTCATGTCGACAATGACGACATAAAGATCAAGGAAAAAGTCTCTGAAATCTCCTCCCTGGTTTCCAAGAGAATCCTAGGATAAATCCCATCTGGCCCAGGGGACTTATCTATTTTCACTCTTTCCAAAATTGCTAACACCTCCTCCTTGTGAATCTCAATCCCATCTAGCCGAGTAGGCTGTATCTCAGTAATCTCCTCGGCAACATTTTCTTTCTCTACTGTAAATACTGACGAAAAATATTCATTTAACGCTTCCCCTATCTCCTCTGATTCCGCACAGAACTTCCCACTGCTATCCTTGATTGGCCCTAATCTAACTCTAGTCATTCTTTTATTCCTGATGTACCTATAGAAAGCCTTTGGGTTTTCTTTGATCCTATCCGCCAATGACTTCTCGTGTCCTCTCCTTGCTCTTCTTAGCCCTCCCTTTCGATCCTTCCTGGCTAGCTTGTAACTCTCAAGCGCCCTAACTGAGCCTTCACGTCTCATCCTAACATAAGCCACCCTCTTCCTCTTGACAAGCGCTTCAACTTCTTGAGTAAACCACGGCTCCCTCGCTCGACAACTTCCTCCCTGCCTGACAGGTACATACTTATCAAGGACACGCATTAGCTGCTCCTTGAATAAGCTCCACATTTCGTTTGTGCCCATCCCCTGCAGTTTCCTTCCCCATCCTACACATCCTAAATCTTGCCTAATCGCCTCATAATTTCCTTTCCCCCAGCTATAATTCTTGCCCTGCGGTGTATACCTGTCCCTGCCCATCGCTAAGGTAAACCTAACCGAATTGTGATCACGATCGCCAAAGTGCTCACCTACATCTAAATCGAACACCTGGCCGGGTTCATTACCCAGTACCAAATCCAATGTGGCATCGCCCCTAGTTGGCCTGTCTACATACTGTGTCAGAAAACCCTCCTGCACACACTGGACAAAAACAGACCCATCTAAAGTACTCGAACTATAGTATTTCCAGTCGATATTTGGAAAGTTAAAGTCCCCATAACAACTACCCTGTTACTCTCGCCCCTGTCGAAAATCATCTTCGCTATCCTTTCCTCTACATCTCTGGAACTATTTGGAGG
Source organism: Heterodontus francisci (assembly GCF_036365525.1). Classification (NCBI taxonomy): domain Eukaryota; kingdom Metazoa; phylum Chordata; class Chondrichthyes; order Heterodontiformes; family Heterodontidae; genus Heterodontus; species Heterodontus francisci. The sequence continues at coordinate 5,160,954 of NC_090411.1, read as the reverse complement.
TCTATAAAAGACTCCCAACAGGGTAACCTCACCTCTCCTGTTTCTAACCTCGGCCCATACTCCCTCAGTGGAAGACTCCTCAAACGTCCTTTATGTTGCTGTAATACTCTCCTTGATTAACAATGCCACACCCCCCCCTCCCTCTTTTACCATCTTCTCTGTTCTTACTGAAACATCTAAATCCCGGAACCTGCAACATCCATTCCTGCCCCTGCTCTACCCATGTCTCCGAAATGGCCACTGCATCGAGATCCCAGCTACCAACCCATGCTGCAAGCTCACCCACCTTATTCTGGATGATCCTGGCGTTGAATTAGACACACTTTAAACCTGGTTCTTGCTTGCCAGTGCCGTCTTGCGTCCTTGTAACCATATCCCTGACCTCACTACTCTCAACATCCTGCACACTGGCACTACAATTTAGGTTCCCATTCCCCTGCTGAATTATTTTAAACCCCCCCGAAGAGCACTAGCAAATCTCCCCCCCAGTATATTGGTACCCCTCTGGTTCAGGTGAAGAGCATCCTGTTTGTAGAGGTCCCACCTCCCCCAGAAAGAGCCCCAATTATACAGGAAACTAAAACCCTCCCTCCTGCACCTTCCCTGCAGCCACATGTTCAACTCCTCTCTCTCCCTCGCTATCGCTTCGCTATCACGTGGCACGGGCAACAACCCAAAGATAACAACTCTGTTTGTTCTCGCTCTAAGCTTCCACCCTAGCTCCGTGAATTTCTGTCTTAAATCCCCATCTCTCTTCCTACCTATGTCGTTGGTGCCTATGTGGACCACGACTTGGGGCTGTTCCCCCTCCCCCTTAAGGATCCCAAAAACACGATCCGAGACATCATGAACCCTGGAACCTGGGAGGCAACATACCAACCGTGAGTCTCTCTCGTTCCCACAGAACCTCCTATCTGTTCCCCTAAATATAGAGTCCCCAATGACTAATGTTCTTCTCCTCTTCCCCCTTCCCTTCTGAGCAACAGGGACAGACTCTGTGCCAGATACCTGTACCCCATTGCTTACCCCTGGTAAGTCGTCCCTCGCAACAGTATCCAAAACGGTATACCTGTTGTTGAGGGAAACGGCCACAGGGGATCCCTGCACTGCCTGCTGGTTCCCTCTCCTTCCCCTGACGGTAACCCATCTACCTACTTCTTTTACCTGAGGTGAGACTACCTCCCCATAACTCCTCTCAATAACCTCCTCCATCTCCCGAATGATCCGAAGTTCATCCAGCTCCAGCTCCAGTTCCCGAATGCGGTTCTCGAGGAGCTGGAGTTGGGTGCACTTCCCGCAGATGCAGTCAGCAGGGACACTCTTGTCGACCCTTACCTCCCACATTCTGCAGGAGGAACATACAATTGCCTTAACCTCCATTCCCACTATTCTAAATTCCCAACAAATCTGCTGAAACCCCCCCCCCAAAAATGTCAAAACTTGTTAGGTTAGCAATCCAACGGACAGAACTTCTTAAATAAAAAGCTTACCTTATCAACACACAAGAGTCCTTTTTTTGGTTAGTGGAGGAGGGTGGGAGAAACGACACATGTCGTGTCTCGGGAACAGCCACAACCCAAATATATAGTTTTTACTTACCCAGCAGTCCCCTGGTCCTCCAAAAACAAAAGGGAATTAACTTTTAAACTTCCACTGAAATTGACTTCGCAGCAGTCAGCCCGCTCCCGCACCTCCATTACTATCAAAGCTGCAGTCACCGAAAACCTAATTGATGGTTCGTATTGAGGGAGTGCTATACTGTCAGAGGGTCAGTACTGGTGGAGTGCCAGACTGATGGAGGGTCAGTACCGAAGGAGTGCCCTGTTGTTGGAGAGTCAGTGCTGAGCGAGTGCTGCCCTGTCTGAAGATCAGTACTGAGGGAATGCAGCACCCTGAGATTGTCAGTACTGAGGGAGTGATGCACTGTTGTTGAGTCAGTAATGAGGGAGCGCTGCACTCTCAGAGTGTCACTACTGTGGGAGTGCTGCACTGTCAGAAGGTCAGTACTGAGGGAGTGCTGCACCCTCAGAGTGTCAGTACTGAGGGACTGTTGCATTGTTGTTGATTCAGTACTGAGGGAGTGCTGCACTGTCAGAGGGTCAGTACAAAGTGTGTGCTGCATTGTTCTTGAGTCAGGACGGGAGGAATGCTGAACTCTCAGAGTGTCAGTTCTGAGGGAAAGCTGCATTCTCAGACTGTCAGTACTGTGGGAAAGCTGCATTGTTGCAGAGTCAGTTCTGAGGGAGATCTGCACTCTCAGTGTGTCAGTACTGAGGCATTGCTGCACTGTTGGATGGTAAGTTCTGAAGGAGAGCTGCATTGTTGTTGAGTCTGTACTGAGGGAATGCTGCACTCTCAGAGTGTCAGTAGTGAGAGAGTGCTGCATGGTTTTTGAGTCAGTAATGAGCAGGCGCTGCACTCTCGGAGTGTCACTGTTGATGATTGCTGCACTGTCAGATTGTCAGTACTGAGGGAGTACCATACTGTTGGAGAGTCAGTACTGAGGGAGTGCTGCACTATTGGAGGGTCAGTACTTAGGGAGTGTTGGATGGTCAATACTGAGGGAGTGCGATATTGTTGGAGGATCAGTACTGATGGTTTTGCATACCGGTGGATGGTCAGTCCTGAGGGAGTGCTGCACAGTCGGATGATCAGTACTGAGGGTGTGCTGCACTGTTCGAGTGTCAGTACTGAGGGAGTGCTGCACTGTCAGATAGTCAGAACCGAGGGAGTGCTGCACCCCTCGAGTATCAGTACTGAGGGAGTGCTGCATTGTTGTTGTGTCAGTACTGAGGGAGTGCTGCGCTGACAGATGGGTAGTTCTGAGGGAGTGCTGCATTGTTGCTGAGTCAGTACTGAGGGAACGCTGCAATCTCCGAGTGTCAGTACTGACGAGTGCTGCACTATTGGAGGGTCAGTACTTAGGGAGTGTTGGATGGTCAATACTGAGGGAGTGCGATACTGTTGGAGGATCAGTACTGATGGTTTTGCATACCGGTGGATGGTCAGTCCTGAGGGAGTGCTGCACAGTCGGATGATCAGTACTGAGGGTGTGCTGCACTGTTCGAGTGTCAGTACTGAGGGAGTGCTGCACTGTCAGATAGTCAGAACCGAGGGAGTGCTGCACCCCTCGAGTATCAGTACTGAGGGAGTGCTGTATTGTTGTTGTGTCAGTACTGAGGGAGTGCTGCGCTGACAGATGGGTAGTTCTGAGGGAGTGCTGCATTGTTGCTGAGTCAGTACTGAGGGAACGCTGCAATCTCCGAGTGTCAGTACTGAGGAGTGCTGCACTGTCGGAGCATCAGTACAGAGGGAGTGCTGCACTGTTGTTGACTCAGTACTGAGGCAGCGCTGCATTTTAAGAGTGTCTGTACTGAGGGACTGCTGCATTGTTGTGGAGTCAGTTCTGAGGGAGTGCTGCACTGTCAGATGGTCAGGACTGAAAGAGTGCTGCACTGTCAGAAACTTGGTGATGAGGGATTGCTTACTGTCGGAGATTCAGTACTGAGGGAGTGCTGCACTGTCAGATGGTCAATACTGGTGGAGTGCCACAGATGGAGGGTGATTACTAAGGGTGTGCCATACTGTTGGAAGGTCAGTACTGAGGGAGATGCGATACTGTTGGAGGGTCAGTACCGATGGTTTTCCATACCGGTGGAGGGACTGTACTGGGGGAGTGCTGCACAGTCGGAGGATCAGTACTGAGGGAGTGCTGCACTGTTAGAGGGTCAGTACTGAGTGAGTTGTGCACTGTTAGAGGGTCAGTACTAAGGGAGTGCTGCACTGTCAGAAAGCTGGTGATGAGGGAGTGCTTCACTGTCGGAGGATCAGTACTGAGGGAATGCTACACACTCAGAGTATCCGTACCGAGTGAGTGCTGCAGTGCCAGATGATCAGTGCTGAGGGAATGCTGCACTCTCAGAATGTCAGGACTGCGGGTGTGCTGCATTGTTGTTGAGTCAGCACTGAGGGAGAGCTTACCTACCAGATGGTCAGTTCGGAGGGAGCGCTGCGTTGTTGTTGAGACAGTACTAAGGGAACGCTGCAATCTCCGAGTGTCAGTACTGACGGAGTGCTGCACTGTCAGAGGGTCAGAACTGAATGAGTGCTGCAACCTCAGACTGTCAGTACTGAGGGAGTTCTGCATTGTTGTTGAGTCTGTACTGATTGAGTGCTGCTTTCTCAGAGTGTTAGTATTGAGGGATGCTGACTGCCAGCGGGTCAGCACTGAGGGAGTGTTGCATTGTTGTTGAGTCAGTACTGAGGGAGCGCTGCACTCTCAGTTTGTCAGTACTGAGGGAGTGCTGCAATGTCAGAGGATCAGTACTGAGGGAGTACCATACTGTCGGAGGATCAGTACTGATGGAAAGCCATACTGCTGGAGGGTCAGAAATGAGGGCGTGCTGTACTGTTGGAGGGTCAGTACTGAGGGAGTGCTGCACTGTCGGATGATCAGTACTGAGGGACTGCTGCACTATTAGAGAGTCAGTGCTGACGGAGTGTTGCACTGTCAGAAAGTCGTTACTAAGTGAAAGCTGCACTGCCAGAGGGTCTGTATTGAGGGAGTGCTGCACTGTCAGAAACTTGGTGATGCGGGATTGCCTTCTGTTAGAGGATCAGTACTGAGGGAGCGCTGCATTGTTGATGAGTCAGTAGTGAGGGAGCGCTGCACTCAGTATTGACAGATGCTGCACCATCAGATGGTCAGCACCGAGGGAGTGCCATACTGTCGGAGGGTCAGTACTGAGGGAGTGCCTTACTGTTGGAGGGTCAGTACTATTGGTTGGCCATACAGGTGGAGGGTCAGCACTGAGGGACTGATGGACAGTGGGAGGAACAGTACTGAGGGTGTGCTGCACTGTCGGAGGGTCAGGTCTGAGGGACTGACATTTTGTCGGACGGTCAGTATTGTGGGAGTGCCATACCGTCGGATGGTCAGGACTGTGGTGGTGCCGTATTGTCGGAGGGTCAGTTCTGAGGGAGTGCGATAGTTGGAGGGTCAGTACTGAGGGTGTGCTGCACTGTTGAAGGGTCAGTTCTGAGGGTGTTCCATACTGTTGGAGGGTCAATTACTGAGGGAGTGCTGCCCTGTCGGATGATTAGTAATGAGGGATGCTGCACTGTCAGAATGTTGGTGATGAGGGTGTGCTGCATTGTTTTTGAGTCAGTACGGAGGGAATGCTGCACTCTCAGTGTTTCAGTACTGAGGGTGTGCTGCACTCTCAGTGTGTCAGTATTAAGGGAGTGCTGCACTGCAAGATGGTCAGTACTGAGGGAGCGCCATACTGTCAGAGATTCAGTTACTGAGGTAGTGCCATACTGATGGAGGGTCATTACTGAGGGAGTGCTGCACTTTTGGAGGGTCAGTACTGAGGGAGTGCTATGCTGTCGAAGGGTCAGCACTGAGGCAGTGCTGCACTGTCGGAGGATACGTATTGTGGGAGTGCTGCATATTTGGAGAGTCAGTAGTGAGGGAGTGCGACCCTGTTCGAGTGTCAGTATGAGGGTGTGTCGCACTGTCGGAGGGTCAGTACTGCGGGGCAGACATTCTGTCGGAGGGTCAGTACTGAGGGAGTGCCATACTGTCGGATGGTCGGTACTGAGGTGGTGCAGTATTGTCGGAGGGTCAGTTCTGAGGCAGTGCGATACTTGGGTGGTCAGTACTGAGGGAGAGCTGCACTGTTGAAGGGTCAGTACTGAGGGTGTTCCATACTGTTGGAGGGTCAGTACTGAGGGAGTGCCATATTTGTGGAGGGTCAGTACTGAGAGTGTGCTGCACTGTCGGAGGATCCATACTGAGGGAGTGCTGCACTTTCTGAGGATCAGTAATGAGGGAGAGCTGCACTGTTAGAAAGTTGGTGATGAGGGAGAGCTGCACCTTCGGAGAATCAGTAGTGAGGGAATGCTGAACTCTCAGAGTGCCAGTACTGTGTGAATGCTGCGGTGTCAGATGGTCAGTACTGAGGAAATGCTGCACTTCAGCTGGTCAGTACTGAGGGAATGCTGCACTCTCAGAGTGTCAGTACTGATGGAGTGCTGCATTGTTGTTGAGTCATTACTGAGGGAACGCTGCACTCTCAGAGTGTCCGTTCTGTGGGAGCGCTGCACTGTCAGAGGGTCAGTGATGAGGGAGTGCTGCACAGTAAGATGGCAAGTACTGAGGGAATGGCTCATTGTTGTTGAGTCAGTACTGAGGGAAAGCTGCATTCACAGACTGTCTGTACTGAGAGGGTGCTGCATTGTTGTTGAGTCTGTACTGTGGGAGCGCTGCAATCTCAGAGGGTCAGTACTGAGTGAGTGCTGCACTGTCGGATGGTCAGATCTGAAGGGTCGCTGCATTGTTGTTGTTCAGTCAGTACTACGGGAGTGCTGTACTGTCGGAGGACCAGTACTGAGGGAGTTCTGCACTGTCATCAATTTGGTGATGAAGACTTGCCTACCATCGGTGTCTCAGTACTGAGGGAGTGCGATACTGTTGGAGGGTCAGTACGGATGGTTTTCCATACCGGTGGAGGGCCAGTACTGAAGGAGTGCTGCACAGTCAGATGATCAGTACTGAGGGAGTGCTGCACTGTTAGAGGGTCAGTATAGAGTGAGCGCTGCACTGTTAGAGGGTCAGTACTGAGTGAGTGCTGCAGTGCCAGATCCTCAGTACTGAGGAAATGCTGCATTGTTGTTGAGTCAGCACTGAGGGAACGCTGCACCCTCCGAGTGTATGTCCTAAGGAGTGCTGCATTGTTTTTGATTCAGTACTGAGGGAGTGCTGCACTGTCAGATGGTCAGTTCTGAGGGAGTGCTGCACTGTTAGAGGGTCAGTACTGAGTGAGTCCTGCACTGTCAGAAAGCTGGAGATGAGGGAGTGCTGCACTGTCGGAGGATCAGTACTGAGGGAATGCTGCACACTCAGAGTGTCAGTACTGAGGGAGTGCTGCAGTGTCAGAGGGTCAGAACTGAGGGAGTGCTGCACCCTCCGAGTGTACGTACTGAGGGAGTGCTGTACTGTTGTTGAGTCAGCACTGAGGGAACGCTGCACTCTCAGAGTGTCAGTACTGAGGGAGTGCTGCAGTGTCAGAGCGTCAGAACTGAGGGAGTGCTGCACCCTCCGAGTGTACGTACTGAGGGAGTGCTGCACTGTTGTTGAGTCAGTACTAAGGGAACGCTGCAATCTGCGAGTGTCAGTACTGACGGAGTGCTGCACTGTCAGAGGGTCAGAACTGAGGGAGTGCTGCAACTTCAGAGTGTCAGTACTGAGGGAATTCTTCATTGTTGTTGAGTCTGCACTGAGTGAGTGCTGCACTGTCAGATGGTCTGTTCTTAATGAGCGTGGCATTGTGGTTGAGTCTGTGCTGAGGGAGCGCTGCATTTTCAGAGTGTTAGTATTGAGGGATGCTGACTGCCAGCGGGTCAGTACTGAGTGAATATTGCATTGTTGTTGTGTCAGTACTGAGGGAGCGCTGAACTCTCAGAGTGTCAGTATTGAGGGTGTGCTACACTGTTGGAGGTTAAGTACTGAGGGAGTGCATTACTGTCGGAGCATCAGTACTGAGGGAGTGCCATACTGTCGGAGGATCATTGCTGAGGGAGTGCCATACTGCTGGATGGTCAGTAATGAGGGAGTGCCATACTGCTGAGGGTCAGTACTGAGGGAGTGCTGCACTGTCAGAGGATCAGTACAGAGGGGGTGCTATTCTTTCGAAGGGTCAGTACTGAGGGAGTGCCAAACTGTCAGAAGATCAGTAATGAGGGAGTGCTATACTGCAGGAGTGTCAGTATTGAGGGAGTGCCAGACTGATGGTGGGTCAGTAATGAGGGAGTGCCAGACCGTTGGAGCATCAGTACTGAGGGAGTGTAATACTGTTGGAGTGTCAGTATTGAGGGAGTATCATACTATTGGAGGGTCAGTGCTGAGGGAGTGCCAAACTGGTGGAGGGTCAGTACTGAGGGAGTGCTGCACTGTCAGAGAATCAGTAATGAGGGAGCACTGCACTGTTAGAGAGTGAGTGCTGAGGGAGTGTTGCACTGCCAGAAAGTCGGTACTTAGGGAGCGCTGCACTGCCAGAGGGTCAGTATTGATGGAGTGCTGCACTGTCGAAGGATCAGTACTGAGGCAATGTTGCACTCTCAGAAAGTTGGTGATGAGTGAGTGCTGCACTGTTGGAGGATCAGTATTGAGGAAATGCTGCTCTCTCAGATTGTCAGTACTGAGGGAGCGTTGCATTGCTGTTGAGTCAGTACTGAGAGAGTGTTGTATTCTCAGAGTGTTAGTATTGAGGGATGCTGACTGCCAGCGGATCAGTACTGAGGGAATATTGTCTTGTTGTTGTGTCAGTACTGAGGGAGCGCTGAACTCTCAGAGTGTCAGTATTGAAGGAGTGCTGCACTGTCGGAGGAAAAAGTACTGAGGGAGTGCCATACTGATGGATGGTCAGTGCTGAGGGAGAGCCAGACTGGTGGAGGGTCAGTACTGAGGGAGTGCTGCACTGTTATAGAGTGAGTGCTGAGGGACTGTTGCACGGTTGGAGGGACAGTAATGAGGGAGTGCCTTACTGGTGGAGGGTCAGCACTGATGGAGTGCCATATTGGTAGAGGGTCAGTAATGATGGACTGCTGCACTGTCAGAGGGTCAGATCTGAGGGAGTGCGGCAACCTCAAAATGTCAGTACTGAGGGATTTCTGCATTGATGTTGAGTCTGAACTGAGTGAGTGCTGCACTGTCAGATGGTCTGTTGTAAAGGAGAGCTGCATTTTTGTTCAGTCTGTACTGAGGGACTGCTGCACTCTCAGAGTGTCAGTACTGTGGGAGCACGGCATTGTTGTTGAGTCTGTACTGAGGGAGCGCTGCTTTCTCAGAGCGTTAGTATTGAGGGATGCTGACTGCCAGCGGGTCAGTACTGAGGGAGTGTTGCATTTTTGTTAAGTGAGTACTAAGGGAGCGCTGCACTCTCAGAGTGTCAGTACTGAGGGAGTGCTGCAGTGTCGGAGGTTCAGTACTGAGGGAGTGCCACACTATCGGAGCATCAATACTGAGGGAGTGCCATACTGTCGGAGGATCAGTACTGATGGAGTGTCATACTGCCGGATGGTCAGTAATGAGGGAGTGCCATACTGTTGGAGGGACAGTACTGAGGGATTATCATAATATTGGAGGGTCAGGACTGAAGGAGAGACGTACTAGTGGAGGGTCAGTACTGAGGGAGTGCTGTACTGTCGGAGGATCAGTGCTGAGGGAGTGTTGCACTGCCAGAGGTTCGAGATTGAGGGAGTGCTGCACTGTCGGAGGATCAGTACTGAGGGAATGCTGCTCTTTCAGAGTGTCAGTACAGAGGCAGTGCTGCACTGTCAGATGGTCAGTACGGACGGACTGTAACACTGCCGGAGTGTCAGTTCTGAGGGAGTGTCATACTTTCGGAGGTTCAGTACTCAGGGAATGCTGCACTGTTGGAGGTTAAGTACTGATGGAGTTCCATACTGTTGGAGGGTCAGTACTGAGGGAATGCTGCACTGTCGGAGGATAAGCACTGAGGGAATGCTGCACTGTTAGAGGGTCAGTACTGAGGGAGTGTTGCACTGTCAGAAAGTCGGTACTGAAGGAGTGCTGCACTGTCGGAGGGTCAGTCCGAAGGAAATGCCGAACTGTCGGAGGGTCAGTACTTAGGAAGCGCCATACTGTCGGACGTTCAGTACTGAGGGAGTGCCATACTGTCGGCTGCTCTGCACCGAGGGAGTGGCGGCCGTTGGCGGATCAGTACTGAGGGAGTGCAGTACAATTGGAGGTTCAGTACTGATGGAGTGCTGCACTGTTACAGGGTCAGTACTCATGGAGCGTTGCACAGTCAGAGAGTCGATACTGATGTAGAGCTGCACTGTCGGAGGGTTAGTACTGAGTGACTGCCATACTGTCGGAGCATCAGTACTGAGGGAATATCAAACTGATGGAGGGTCAGTATTGAGGGAATACCATCGTGTTGGATAGACAGTATTGAGGGAGTGCTGCAGTTTTGGAGGGTCAGTACTGAGGGTGTGCCATACTGGTGAAGGGTCAGTAATGATGGAGTGCTGCAATGTCGGTGGGTCAGTACAGAGGAAATGCTGCACTGTCGGAGGATCTGTACTGCGAGAGTGCCATACTGTCGGAGGGTCAGTCATGAGGGAGTGCCAGACTGTTGGAGGGTCAGTAGGATGGAGTGCCATATGGGTGGTGGGTGAGTACGGATGGAGTGTGGCACTGCCAGTGGGTCAGTACTGAACGAGTGCTATTCAGCCGGAGGGTCATAACTGAGGGAGTTTCATACTGTTGGAGGCTCAGTACTGAGCGAGTGCCAGACTGCTGGAGGATCAGTTAGGATGGAGTGCCATACTGTTGGAGAGACAGTTCTGATAGTGTGCCATTCGTTTGGAGGGCCGGTACTGAGGGAGTACCTCACTGTCGGAGGATCTGTATTGAGGGAGCGCTGCACTTTTGGCGCATCAGTACTGAGGAAGTGCTGCACTGTTGGAGCGTCAGCACTAAGGGGGTGACGGACTGTCGGAGGGTCAGTACTGAGGGAGTGTTATACAGTTCGATGGTCAGTATTGAGGGAGTCTCATACTATTGGAGGGTCAGTACTGAGGGAGAGCCATACTGGTAGAGGGTCAGCACTGAGGGAGTGCGACACTGTCGGAGGATCAGTACTGAGGGAGTGCTGCACTGTTCGAGAGTCGATACTGAGGGAGTGCCGCACTGTCAGAGGATCAGTATTGAGGGAGTTCTGCACTTTTGGTGTGTCAGTACTGAGGAAGTGCTGCACTGTTGGAGCGTCAGCACTGAGGGAGTGCCAAACTGTCGGAGGATCAGTACTGTGGGAGTGCCGTACTGGCAGAGGGTCAGTTCTAATGGTGGGCCATTCTTTTGGAGGGCCAGTACTGAGGGAGCTCTGCCCTGTCAGATGGTCTGCACTGAGGGAGTGCCATCCTGTCGAGGGGTCAGTATTGAGTGAGTGCTGCACTGTCGGAGGATCAGTACTGCGCGAGTGTCATACTGTTGTCGGGTCAGTACTGAGCGAGTGCCGTTCTGGTGGAGAGTCAGCATTGAGGGAGTGCTGCACTCTTGGATGGTTAGTACTAAGGGAGTGCCTCACGGTTAGAGGGTCAGGGTCTGTACTGAGAGAGCGCTGCATTCTCAGAGTGTTAGTATTGAGGGATGCTGACTGCCAGCGGGTCAGTCCTGAGGGAGTGCTGCATTGTTGTTGAGTCAGTACTGATGGAATGCTGCACTCTCAGAGTGTCAGTACTGAGGGAGTGCTGCACTCTCAGAGTATCAGGACTGAGGGAGTGCTGCACTGTCAGATGGTCAGTACGGAGGGACTGTAACACTGCCGGTGTGTCAGTTCTGAGGGAGTGTCATACTTTCGGAGGTTCAGTATTTTTGGGAATGCTGCACTGTTGGACGGTCAGAACTGATGGAGTGCCATACCGTTGGAGGTTAAGTACTGATGGCGATCCATACTGGTGGAGTGTCAGTACTGAGGGAATGCTGCACTGTCGGAGGATAAGCACTGAGGGAATGCTGCACTGTTAGAGGGTCAGTACGGAGGGAGTGTTTCACTGTCAGAAAGTCGGTAATGAAGGAGTGCTGCACTGTCGGAGGGTCAGTACTCAGAGAATGCCGAACTGTCGGTGGGTCAGTACTTAGGAAGTGCCATACTGTCGGAGGTTCAGTACTGAGCGAGTGCCATACTTTCGGCTGCTCTGCACCGAGGGAGTGCTGGCCGTTGGCGGATCAGTACTGAGGGTGTGCAGTACTGGTGGAGGTTCAGTACTGATGGAGTGCTGCACTGTTACAGGGTCAGTACTGAGGGAGCGTTGCACAGTCAGAGAGTCGAATTTGAGGTAGAGCTGCACTGTTGGAGGGTCAGTACTGAGGCAGTGCCATACTGTCGGAGCATCAGTACTGAGGGAATATCAAACTGATGGAGGGTCAGGATTGAGGGAATGCCATAGTGTTGGATAGACAGTATTGAGGGAGTGCTGCAGTTTTGGAGGGTCAGTACTGAGGATGTGCCATACTGGTGAAGGGTCAGTAATGATGGAGTGCTGCACTGTCGGTGGTTCAGTACAGAGGAAATGCTGCACTTTCGGAGGGTCAGTACTGAGGGAGTGCCATACTGTCGGAGGGTCAGAACTGAGGGAGTGCAAGACTGTCGGAAGATCTGTACTGCGGGAGTGCCATATTGTTGGAGGGTCAGTATTGAGGGAGTCTCATACCATTGGAGGACCAGTACTGAGGGAGAGCCATACTGGTAGAGGGTCAGCACTGAGGGAGTGCTACACTGTCGGAGGATCGGTATTGAGGGAGTGCTACACTGTTAGAGAGTCAGTACTTAGGGAGAGCTGCACTGTTAGAGAGTCGGTACTGAGGGAGCGCCGCAATGTCGGAGGATCAGTATTGAGGGAGTGCTGCACTTTTGGCGTGTCAGTACTGAGGAAGTGCTGCACTGTTGGAGCGTCAGCACTGAGGGAGTGCCAAACTGTCGGAGGATCAGTACCGTGGGAGTGCCGTACAGTCAGATGGTCAGTCCTGATGGTGGTCCATTCTTTTAGAGGGCCAGTACTGAGGGAGCTCTGCCCTGTCAGATGGTCAGCACTGAGGGAATGCCATCCTGTCGGAGGATCAGTATTGAGTGAGTGCTGCACTGTCGGAGGATCAGTACTGCGGGAGTGTCGTACTGTTGTCGGGTCAGTACTGAGCGAGTGCCGTTCTGGTGGAGAGTCAGCATTGAGGGAGTGCTGCACTCTTGGCTAGTTAGTACTAAGGGAGTGCCTCACTGTTGGAGGGTCAGGGTCTCTACTGAGGGAACGCTGCATTCTCAGACTGTTAGTATTGAGGGATGCTGACTGCCAGCGGGTCAGTACTGAGGGAGTGTTGCATTGTTGTTGAGTCAGTACTGAGGGAATGCTGCACTCTCAGAGTGTCAGTACTGAGGGAGTGTTGCATTGTTGTTGAGTCAGTACTGAGGGAATGCTGCACTCTCAGAGTGTCAGAACTGAGGGAGTGTTGCATTGTTGTTGAGTCAGTACTGAGGGAATGCTGCACTCTCAGAGTGTCAGTACTGAGGGAGTGCTGCACTGTCAGATGGTCTGTATGGAAGGACTGTCACACTGCCGGAGTGTCAGTTCTGAGCGAGTGTCATACTTTCGGAGGTTCAGTACTCAGGGAATGCTGCACTGTTGGACGGTCAGTACTGACGGAGTGCCATACTGGTGGAGGGTCAGTACTGAGGGAATGCTGCACTGTCGGAGGATAAGCACTGAGGGAATGCTGCACTGTTAGAGTGTCAGTTCTGATGGTGGGCCATTCTTTTGGAGGGCCAGTACTGAGGGAGCACTGCCCTTTCAGACGGTCAGCACTGAGGGAGTGCCATCCTGTCGGAGGGTCAGTATTGAGTGAGTGCTGCACTGTCGGAGGATCAGTACTGCGGGAGTGTTGCATTGTTGTTGAGTCAGTACTGATGGAATGCTGCACTCTCAGAGTGTCAGTACTGAGGGAGTGCTGCACTGTCAGATGGTCAGTACGGAGGGACTGTAACACTGCCGGAGTGTCAGTTCTGAGGGAGTGTCATACTTTTGGAGGTTCAGTACTCAGGGAATGCTGCACTGTCGGAGGATCAGTACTGCGGGAGTGTCGTACTGTTGTCGGGTCAGTACTGAGAGAGTGCCGTTCTGGTCGAGAGTCAGCATTGAGGGAGTGCTGCACTCTTGGATGGTTTGTACTGAGGGAGTGCCTCACGGTTAGAGGGTCAGGGTCAGTACTGATGGAGCGCTGCATTCTCAGAGTGTTAGTATTGAGGGATGCTGATTGCCAGCGGGTCAGTACTGAGGGAGTGTTGCATTTTTGTTGAGTCAGTACTGAGGGAATGCTGCACTCTCAGAGTGTCAGGACTGAGGGATTGCTGCACTGACAGATGGTTAGTACGGAGGGACTGTAACACTGCCGGAGTGTCAGTCCTGAGGCAGTGTCATACTTTCGCAGGTTCAGTACTCAGGGTGTGCTGCACTGTTGGACGGTCAGTACTGATGGAGTGCCATACTGTTGGAGGATAAGTACTGATGGCGTTCCGGACTGGTGGAGGGTCAGTACTGAGGGAATGCTGCACTGTCGGAGGATAAGAACTGAGGGAATGCTGCACTGTTAGAGGGTCAGTACTGAGGGAGTGTTGCACTGTCAGAAAGACGGTACTGAAGGGGTGCTGCACTGTCGGAGGGTCAGTACTAAGAGAATGCTGAACTGTCGGAGGGTCTGTACTTAGGAAGTGCCATACTGTCGGAGGTTCAGTACTGAGGGAGTGCCATATTTTCGGCTGCTCTGCACCGAGGGAGTGGCGGCCGTTGGCGGATCAGTACTGAGGGACTGCAGTACTGGTGGAGGTTCAGTACTGATGGAGTGCTGCACTGTTACAGGGTCAGAACTGATGGAGCGTTGCGCAGTCAGAGAGTCGATACCGAGGTAGAGCTGCACTGTCGTAGGGTCAGTACTGAGGGAGTGCCATACTGTCGGAGCATCAGTACTGAGGGAATATCAAACTGATGTAGGGTCAGTATTAAGGGAATGCCATAGTGTTGGATAGTCAGTATTGAGGGAGTGCTGCAGTTTGGGAGGGTCAGTACTGAGGGAGTGCCATACTGGTGAAAGGTCAGTAATGATGAAGTGCTGCACTGTCGGAGGGTCAATACGGAGGAAATTCTGCACTTTCGGAGGGTCAGTACTGAGGGAGGGCCATAATGTCGGAGGGTCAGAACTGAGGGAGTGCAAGACTGTCGGAGGATCTGTACTGCGGGGTGCCATCGTGTTGGAGGGTCAGTACGGATGGAGTGCCATACTGGTGGAGGGTGAGTACGGATGGAGTGCGGCACTGCCAGTGGGTCAGTACTGAAGGAGTGCCAACAGTCGGAGGGTCATAACTGAGGGAATTCCATACAGTTGGAGGCTCAGTACTGAGGGAGTGCCACACTGTTGTAGGATCAGTTAGGACGGAATGCCATACTGTTGGAGGGAAAGTTCCGATGGTGTGCCATTCGTTTGGAGGGCCAGTACTGAGGGAGCACCGCACTGTTGGAGGATCAGTATTGAGGGAGCGCTGCAGTTTTGGCGCGTCAGTACTGAGGAAGTGCTGCACTGTTGGAGCGTCAGCACTGAGGGGGTGCCGGACTGTCGGAGGGTCAGTACTGGTGGTGCCGTACTGTCAGAGGGTTAGTTCTGATGGTGTGTCATTCTTTTGGAGGACCAGTACTGAGGGAGTGCCATACTGTCGGAGGGTCAGTACTGAGGCAGAGCCATACAGCCAGATGATCTGTACTGAGGGAGTGCCATACTGTCGGAGGGTCAGTACTGAGGGAGTGCCATACTGATGTAGGGTCAGTCGTGAGGGAGCGCTGCATTGTTGTTGAGTCAGTACTGAGGGAGTACTGCACTGTCGGAGGGTCAATACAGAGGAAAATCTGTACTTTCGGAGGGTCAGTACTGAGGGAGTGCCATACTGTCGGAGGGTCAGAACTGAGGGAGTGCAAGACTGTCGGAGGATCTGTACTGCGGGGTGCCATCGTGTTGGAGGGTCAGTACGGATGGAGTGCCATACTGGTGGAGTGTGAGTACGGATGGAGTGCGGCACTGCCAGTGGGTCAGTACTGAAGGAGTGCCAAACAGTCGGAGGGTCATAACTGAGGGAATTCCATACAGTTGGAGGCTCAGTACTGAGGGAGTGCCACACTGTTGTAGGATCAGTTAGGACGGAATGCCATACTGTTGGAGGGAAAGTTCCGATGGTGTGCCATTCGTTTGGAGGGCCAGTACTGAGGGAGCACCACACTGTTGGAGGATCAGTATTGAGGGAGCGCTGCAGTTTTGGCGCGTCAGTACTGAGGAAGTGCTGCACTGTTGGAGCGTCAGCACTGAGGGGGTGCCGGACTGTCGGAGGGTCAGTACTGGTGGTGCCGTACTGTCAGAGGGTTAGTTCTGATGGTGTGTCATTCTTTTGGAGGACCAGTACTGAGGGAGTGCCATACTGTCGGAGGGTCAGAACTGAGGGAGTGCAAGACTGTCGGAGGATCTGTACTGCGGGGTGCCATCGTGTTGGAGGGTCAGTACGGATGGAGTGCCATACTGGTGGAGGGTGAGTACGGATGGAGTGCGGCACTGCCAGTGGGTCAGTACTGAAGGAGTGCCAAACAGTCGGAGGGTCATAACTGAGGGAATTCCATACAGTTGGAGGCTCAGTACTGAGGGAGTGCCACACTGTTGTAGGATCAGTTAGGACGGAATGCCATACTGTTGGAGGGAAAGTTCCGATGGTGTGCCATTCGTTTGGAGGGCCAGTACTGAGGGAGCACCACACTGTTGGAGGATCAGTATTGAGGGAGCGCTGCAGTTTTGGCGCGTCAGTACTGAGGAAGTGCTGCACTGTTGGAGCGTCAGCACTGAGGGGGTGCCGGACTGTCGGAGGGTCAGTACTGGTGGTGCCGTACTGTCAGAGGGTTAGTTCTGATGGTGTGTCATTCTTTTGGAGGACCAGTACTGAGGGAGTGCCATACTGTCGGAGGGTCAGTACTGAGGCAGAGCCATACAGCCAGATGATCAGTACTGAGGGAGTGCCGTACTGTCGGAGGGTCAGTACTGAGGGAGTGCCATACTGATGTAGGGTCAGTAGTGAGGGAGCGCTGCATTGTTGTTGAGTCAGTACTGAGGGAGTGCTGCACTGTCGGAGGGTCAATACAGAGGAAAATCTGTACTTTCGGAGGGTCAGTACTGAGGGAGTGCCATACTGTCGGAGGGTCAGAACTGAGGGAGTGCTGCACTGTTACAGGGTCAGTACTGAGGGAGTGCCATACTCTCGGAGCATCAGTACTGTGGGAATATCAAACTGATGGAGGGTCAGTATTGAGGGAATGCCATAGTGTTGGATAGTCAGTATTGAGGGAGTGCTGCACTTTTGAAGGGTCAGTACTGAGGGAGTGCCATGCTGGTGAAGGGTCAGTAATGATGGAGTGCTGCACTTTTGGAGGGTCAGCACTGAAGGAATGCTGCACTGTCAGAAAGTCGGCACTGAGGGAGCACTGCACTGTCGGAGGGTCAGTACTGAGGTAGAGGTGCACTTTTGGAGCATCAGATGGTCAGAACTGATGGAGTGCTGAATTGTTGTTGAGTCAGTACTGAGGGGGCGCTGCATTCTCAGTACTGAGGGACTGCTGCACTGTCAGAATGTCAGTACTGAGGGAGTATCATACAATTGGAGGGTTAGTACTGAGGGTCAGCCATACTGTCGGAGCGTCAGTACTGAGGGAGTGCCAGACTGTTACAGGGTCAGTACTGAGGGAGAGCCAGACTTTTAGAGGTTCAGTACTGAGGGAGAGCCATCCTGTCAGAAGATCAGTACTGAGGGAGTGCCATACTGATGGACAGTCAGTACTGAGGAAGTGCCAGTCATTTAGAGGGTCAGTACTGAGGGAGAGCCATCCTGTCAGAAGATCAATAATGAGGTTGTGCCATACTGTGGGTGGGTCAGTAGTGAGGGACTGCCATACTGATGGAGCTTCAGTACTGAGTGTGTGCCAGACTGTTGGAGGATCAGTACTGAGGGAGTTCTCTGCTTATGGTGTGTCAGTATTGAGGGAGTACCATACTATTGGGGGGCCGGACTGAGGGACAGCCACACTGATGGAGGGTCAGCACTGAGGGAATGCTACAATGTCGGAGGATCAGTCCTGAGGGAGTGATGCACTGTTAGAGAGTCAGTGCTGAGGGAGTCTTTCACTGCCAGAGGGTCAGAATAGATGGCGTGCGGCACTGTAAGAAGATCAGTACTGAGGGAATGCTGCACTCTCAGAAAGTCTGTGATGAGGGAGTGCTGCACTGTCGAAGGATCAGTACTGAGGAAATGCTGCTCTCTCAGAGTGTCAGTACTGAGGGAGTGCTGCACTGTCAGATGCTTAGAACTGAGGGAGGGCTGCACTGCCAGATAGTCAGCACAGTGGGAGCGCTACATTGTTGTTGAGTCTGCACTGAGGGAATGCTGCACGCTCAGAGTGTCAGTACTGAGGGAGCGCTGCATTATTGTTGAGTCGGTACTGAGGGGGCGCTGCACTCTCAGAGTGTCAGTACTGAGGAAGTGCTGCACTGTTGGAGAGTCAGCACTGAAGGAGTGCCAGACTGTCGGAGGGCCAGTACTGTGGGCCTGCCGTACTGTCAGAGGGTCAGTTCTGATGGTGTGCCCTTCTTTTGGAGGGCCAGTACTGAGGGATTTCTGCCATGTCAGATGGTCAACACTGAGGGAGTGCCAGACTGTCGGAGTGTAAGTACTGAGGATGTGTGATACAGTTGGATGGTCAGTATTGAGGGAGTCTCATACTATTGGAGGGTCAGTACTGAGGGAGAGCCATACTGGTAGAGGGTCAGCACAGAGGGAGTGCTACACTGTCGGAGAATCAGTACTGAGGGAGTCCGGCACTGCCAGTGGGTCAGTAGTGAAGGAGTGCCATACAGTCGGAGGGTCATAACTGAGGGATTTCCATACTGTTGGAGGCTCAGTACTGAGGGAGTGCCAGACTGCTGGAGGATCAGTTAGGACGGAGTGCCATACTGTTGGAGGGACAGTTCCGATGGTGTGCCATTCGTTTGGAGGGTCGGTACTGAGGGAGCACCGCACTGTTGGAGGATCAGTATTGAGGGAGCGCTGCAGTTTTGGCGCGTCAGTACTGAGGAAGTGCTGCACTGTTGGAGCGTCAGCACTGAGGGGGTGCCGGACTGTCGGAGGGTCAGTACTGGTGGTGCCGTACTGTCAGAGGGTTAGTTCTGATGGTGTGTCATTCTTTTGGAGGACCAGTACTGAGGGAGTTGTGCCCTGTCAGTTGGTCAGCACTGAGGGAGTGCCATACTGTCGGAATGTCAGTACTGAGGCAGAGCCAAACTGCCAGATGATCAGTACTGAGGGAGTGCCATACTGTCGGAGGGTCAGTACTGAGGGAGTGCCATACTGATGTAGGGTCAGTAGTGAGGGAGCGCTGCATTGTTGTTGAGTCAGTACTGAGGGAGCGCTATACTCTCAGATTGTTAGTATTGAGGGATGCTAACTGCCAGCGTGTCAGTACTGAGGGAGTGCCGTACTGGTGGAGGTTCAGTACTGATGGAGTGCTGCACTGTTACAGGGTCAGTACTGAGAGAGCGTTGCACAGTCAGAGAGTCGATACTGAGGGAGAGCTGCACTTTCGGAGGGTCAGTACTGAGGGAGTGCCATACTTTCGGAGCATCAGTACTGTGGGAATATCAAACTGATGGAGGGTCAGTATTGAGGGAATGCCATAGTGTTGGATAGTCAGTATTGAGGGAGTGCTGCACTTTTGAAGGGTCAGTACTGAGGGATTGCCATGCTGGTCAAGGGTCAGTAATGATGGAGTGCTGCAGTTTTGGATGGTCAGCACTGAAGGAATGCTGCACTGTCGGAAGGTCATTACTGAAGGAGTGCCATACTGTCGGATGGTCAGAACTGAGGGAGTGCAATTCTGTCGGAGGCTCTGTACTGCGGGAGTGCAATACTGTTGGAGTGTCAGCACTGAGGGAGTGCGGACTGGTGGAGGGTCAGTATTGATGGAGTTCTGCAATGTTAGAGGGTCAGCACTGAGGGAGTGTTGCACTGTCAGAAAGTCGGTACTGAGGGAGCGCTGCACTGTCGGAGGGTCAGTACTGAGGTAGTGGTGCACTTTTGGAGCATCAGTCCTGAGGGAGTTCTGCAGCATCAGATGGTCAGAACTGATGGAGTGCTGAATTGTTGTTGAGTCAGTACTGAGGGGGCGCTGCATTCTCAGTACTGAGGGACTGCTGCACTGTCAGAATGTCAGTACTGAGGGAGTATCATACAATTGGAGGGTTAGTACTGAGGGTCAGCCATACTGTCGGAGGGTCAGTACTGAGGGAGAGCCAGACTTTTAGAGGGTCAGTACTGAGGGAGTGCCATACTGATGGACGGTCAGTACTGAGGAAGTGCCAGACATTTAGAGGGTCAGTACTGAGGGAGAGCCATCCTGTCAGAAGATCAATAATGAGGGAGTGCCATACTGTGGGTGGGTCAGTACTGAGGGACTGCCATACTGATGGAGCTTCAGTACTGAGGGTGTGCCAGACTGTTGGAGGGTCAGTACTGAGGGAGTTCTCTACTTATGGTGGGTCAGTATTGAGGGAGTATCATACTATTGGGGGGCCGGACTGAGGGACAGCCACAGTGATGGAGGGTCAGCACTGAGGGAATGCTACAATGTCGGAGGATCAGTCCTGAGGGTGTGCTGCACTGTTAGCGAGTCAGTGCTGAGGGAGTCTTTCACTGCCAGAGGGTCAGAATAGAGGGTGTGCGGCACTGTCAGAAGATCAGTACTGAGGGAATGCTGCACTCTCTGAAAGTCTGTGATGAGGGAGTGCTGCACTGTCGGAGGATCAGTACTGAGGAAATGCTGCTCTCTCAGAGTGTCAGGACTGAGGGAGTGCTGCACGATCAGATGCTTAGAACTGAGGGAGGGCTGCACTGCCAGATGGTCAGCACTGTGGGAGCGCTGCATTGTTGTTGAGTCTGCACTGAGGGAATGCTGCACGCTCAGAGTGTCAGGACTGAGGGAGCGCTGCATTATTGTTGAGTCGGTACTGAGGGGGCGCTGCACTCTCAGAGTGTCAGTACTGAGGAAGTGCTGCACTGTTGGAGAGTCAGCACTGAAGGAGTGCCAGACTGTCGGAGGGCCAGTACTGTGGGCCTGCCGCACTGTCAGAGGGTCAGTTCTGATGGTGTGCCCTTCTTTTGGAGGGCCAGTACTGAGGGATTTCTGCCCTGTCAGATGGTCAACACTGAGGGAGTGCCATACTGTCAGTGTGTAAGAACTGAGGGAGTGTTATGCAGTTGGCTGGTCAGTATTGAGGGAGTCTCATACTATTGGAGGGTCAGTACTGAGAGAGAGCCACACTGGTAGAGGGTCAGCACTGAGGGAGTGCTACACTGTCGAAGGATCAGTACTGAGGGAGTGCTGCACTGTTAGAGAGTCAGTACTGAGGGAATGCTGCACTGTTAGAGAGTCGGTACTGAGGGAGCGCCGCACTGTCGGAGGATCAGTATTGAGGGAGTGCTGTACTTTTGGTGTGTCAGTACTGAGGAACTGCTGCACTGTTGGAGCGTCAGCAGTGAGGGAGTGCCAAACTGTCGGAGGATCAGTACTGTGGGAGTGCCGTACTGTCAGAGGGTCAGTTCTGATGGTGGGCCATTCTTTTGGAGGGCCAGTACTGAGGGAGCTCTGCCCTGTCAGATGGTCAGCACTGAGGGAGTGCCATCCTGTCGAGGGGTAAGCATTGAGTGAGTGCTGCACTGTCGGAGGATCAGTACTGCGGGAGTGTCGTACTGTTGTCGGGTCAGTACTGAGCGAGTGCCGTTCTGGTGGAGAGTCAGCATTGAGGGAATGATGCACTGTTGGAGGGTCAGTACTGAGGGAGCGCTGCATTCTCAGAGTGTTAGTATTGAGGGATGCTGACTGCCAGCGGGTCAGTACTGAGGGAGTGTTGCATTGTTGTTGAATCAGTACTGAGGGAATGCTGCACTCTCAGAGTGTCAATATTGAGGGAATGCTGCACTGTCAGATGGTCAGTACGGAGGGACTGTAACACTGCCGGAGTTTCAGTTCTGTGGGAGTGTCATACATTCGGAGGTTCAGTACTCAGGGAATGCTGCACTGTTGGACGGTCAGTACTGAGGGAGTGCCATACTGCCGGCTGCTCTGCACCGAGGAAGTGCCTGCCGTTGGCGGATCAGTACTGAGGGAGTGCAGTCCTGGTGGAGGTTCAGTACTGATGGAGTGCTGCACTGTTAGAGGGTCAGTACTGAGGGTGCGTTGCACAGTCAGAGAGTCGATACTGAGGTAGAGCTGCACTGTTGGAGTGTCAGTACTGAGGGAGTGCCATACTGTCGGAGCATCAGTACTGAGGGAGTATCAAACTGATGGAGGGTCACTATTGAGGGAATGCCATAGTGTTGGATAGTCAGTATTGAGGGAGTGCTGCAGTTTTGGAGGGTCAGTACTGAGGGAGTGCCATACTGGTGAAGGGTCAGTAATGATGGAGTGCTGCACTGTCGGAGGGTCAGTACAGAGGAAATGCTGCACTTTCTGGGGGTCAGTACTGAGGGAGTGCCATACTGTCGGAGGGTCAGAACTGAGGGAGTGCAAGACTGTGAGAGGATCTGTACTGCGGGGTGCCATACTGTTGGAGGGTCAGTCATGAGGGAGTGCCATACTGTTGGAGGGTCAGTACGGATGGAGTGCCATACTTGTGGAGGTTAAGTACGGATGGTGTGCGGAACTGCCAGTGGGTCAGTACTGAAGGAGTGCCATACTGTTGGATGCTCAGTACTGAGGGAGTGCCATACTGCTGGACGATCAGTTAGGACGGAATGCCATACTGTTGGAGGGACAGTTCTGATGGTGTGCCATTCGTTTGGAGGGCCGGTACTGAGGGAGCACCGCACAGTTGGTGTATCAGTATTGAGGGAGCGCTGCACTTTTGGCGCGTCAGTACTGAGGAAGTGCTGCACTGTTGGAGCGTCAGCACTGAGGGGGTGCCGGACTGTCGGAGTGTCAGTACTGGTGGTGCCGTATGTCAGAGGGTTAGTTCTGATGGTGTGTCATTCTTTTGGAGGACCAGCACTGAGGGAGCACCGCACTGCTGGTGTGTCAGTACTGAGGGAATATCAAACTGATGGAGGGTCAGTATTGAGGTAATGCCATAGTGTTGGATAGTCAGTATTGAGGGAGTGCTACACTTTCGGAGGGTCAGCACTGAAGGAATGCTGCACTGTCGGACGGTCAGTACTGAAGGAGTGCAATACTGTCGGAGGCTCTGTACTGCGCTAGTGCTATAATGTTGGTGGTCAGTACTGAGGGAGTGCGGACTGTTGGAGTGTCAGTACTGATGGAGTTCTGCACTGTTATAGGGTCAGTACTGAGGGTGTGTTGCACTGTCAGAAAGTCGGTACTGAGGGAGCGCTGCACTGTCGGAGGGTAGTAATGAAGGAATGCTGCACTTTCGGAGCCTCAGTACAGTTAGTACTGAGGGTCAGCCATACTGTCGGAGGGTCAGTACTGAGGGAGTGCCAGACTGTTACAGGGTCAGTACTGAGGGAGTGCCAGACTGTTAGAGGGTCAGTCCTGAGGGAGAGCCATCCTGTCAGAAGATCAGTACTGAGGGAGTGCCATACTGATGGACGGTCAGTACTGAGGAAGTGCCAGACATTTAGAGGGTCAGGACTGAGGGAGAGCCATCCTGTCAGAAGATCAGTACTGAGGGAGTGCCATACTGTGGGTGGGTCAGTACTGAGGGACTGCCATACTTGATGGAGCTTCAGTACTGAGGGTGTGCCAGACTGTTGGAGGGTCAGTACTGAGGGAGATCTCTACTTATGGTGGGTCAGTATTGAAGGAGTATCATACTATTGGAGGGTCAGTACTGAGGGACAGCCACACTGATGGAGGGTCAGCACTGAGGGAATGCTACAATGTCGGAGGATCAGTCCTGAGGGTGTGCTGCACTGTTAGCGAGTCAGTGCTGAGGGAGTCTTTCACTGCCAGAGGGTCAGAATTGAGGGAGTGCGGCACTGTCAGAGGATCAGTACTGAGGGAATGCTGCACTCTCAGAAAGTCTGTGATGAGGGAGTGCTGCACTGTCGAATGATCAGTACTGAGGAAATGCTGCTCTCTCAGAGTGTCAGTACTGAGGGAGTGCTGCACTGACAGATGCTTAGCACTGAGGGAGCGCCTCATTGTTGTTGACTCAGTACTGAGGAAGCGCTGCACTCTCAGAGTGTCAGTCCTGAGGGTGTGCTGCACTGTCGGAGGATCAGTACTGAGGGATTATCATACTGATGGAGTGCCGGTAGTGATTGAATGCCATAGTGTTGGAGAGTCAGTACTGAGGTTGTGCTGCACTTTTGGATGTCATTACAAAGGGAGTGCCTTGCTGCTGGAGGGTCAGTCATGAGGGAGTGCCATACTGTTGGAGGGTCAGTAAGGATGGAGTGCGGCACTGCCAGTGGGTCAGTACTGATGGAGTGCCATACTGTCGGAGGGTCAGAACTGAGGGAATTCCATTCTGTTGGAGGGTCAGTACTGAGGGAGTGCCACACTGCTGGACGATCAGTTCGGAGTGAGTGCCATTCGTTTGGAGGACCAGTACTGAGGGAGTTCTGCCCTGTCAGATGGTCAGCACTGAGGGAGTGCCATACGTTTGGAGGGTCAGTACTGAGGGAGTGCCATACTGACGGAGGGTCAGTACTGAGGGGGTGCCAGACTGTTGGAGGGCAAATACTGAGGGATTTCTATATTGTTGGAGGGTCAGTATTGATGAAGTTCTGCCCTGTCACATGGTCAGCACTGAGGGAGAGCCATACTGTCGTAGGTTCTGTACTGAGGGAGTGCCATACTGTCGGAGGGTCAGTACTGAGGGCGTGCCATACTGATGGAGGGTCAGTACTGAGGGAGAGCCATACTGTCAGAAGATCAGTACTGAGGGATTATCATAGTATTGGATGGTCAGTTCTGAGGGACAGCCATACTGTCGGTGCTTCAGTTCTGAGAGTGTGCCTTTCTGATGGAGGGTCTGTACTGAGGGATTGCCAGACTGTTGGAGGGTCAGTACTGAGGGAGAGCCCTACTGTCAGAAGATCAGTACTGAGGGAGTATCTTACTATTGGAGGGTCAGTACTGAGGGACAGCCATACTGATGGATGGTCAGTCCTGAGGGAGTGCTGCACTGTTAGAGAGCCAGTGCTGAGGGAGTGTTTCACTGCCAGAGGGTCAGAATTGAGGGAGTTCAGCACTGTCGGAGGTTCAGTACTGAGGGCGTGCTGCACTGTTGGAGGTCATTACAAAGGGAGTGCCATGCTGCTGTAGGGTCAGTCATGAGGGAGTGCCAGACTGTTGGAGGGTCAGTACGGATGGAGTGACATACTGGTGGAGGGTCAGTACGGATGGAATGCGGCACTGTTGGATGGTCAGTACTGAGGGAGTGCCATACTGTCGGCTGGTCAGAACTGAGGGAGTGCCATACTTTCGGAGGGTCGGTACTGAGGGAGTGCCATTCTGTCAGAGATTCAGTGCTGAGGGAATGCCACACTGTATAAGGGTCAGTACTGAGGGAGTGCCATACGGCAGAGGGTCAGTAATTAAGGGAGTGCTTCCGTGTCGAATGGTGAGTACTGAGGGAGTGCCGGACTGTCGGACGTTCAGTACTGAGGGACTGCCATACTGTCAGAAGATCAGTACTGTGGGAGTGCCAAACTGTTAGAGGGTCAGGACAGAGAGAGTGCTGCACTGTCAGGCAGTCAGTGCTGAGGGCTGCAATACTGTCGGAGGCACAGTACTGAGGAGTGCTGCACTGTTGGAGGGTTAGTACGTAGAGAGTGACACATTGTTAGAGGTTCAGTACTGAGGGAGTGTTGCACTGTCAGAAAGTATGTACTGAGGGAGCGCCGCAATGATGGAGGATCAGTACAGAGGGAGTGCTGCACTGTCGGAGGATCAGTACTGAGGGAGTGCTGCACTGTTGGAGCATCAGTACTGAGGGAGTGCTGCCCTGTCGGATGGTCAGTACTAAGTGAGTACCACACTGTCGGATTGTCATTGCTGAGCGACGGCCGACTATCAGAAGATCAGTACTGAGGGAGTTCCATACTGTCTGAAGGTTAGTACTGAGGGTGTGCCATACTGTCGGAGGGTCAGTACTGAGGGAGTGCTGTACTGTTGAAGTTTCAGTACTGAGGGGTGCTGTGCTGTTGGAGGGTCAGTACTGAGGGAGTGCCATACTGGTGGAGGATCAGTACCGAGGGAGTGCTGCACTGTCCGATATCAGTATTGAGGGATTGCTGCATTGTTGGAGGTTCAGTACTGTGGGAGTGCTGCACTGTCCAAAAGTAAGTACTGAGGGAGTGCTGCACTGTCCGATATCAGTATTGAGGGATTGCTGCATTGTTGGAGGGTCAGTACTGTGGGAGTGCTGCACTGTCCAAAAGTAGGTACTGAGGGAGTGCTGCACTGCCAGAGTGTCAGTGCTGAGGAAGTGCTGCACTGTCGGAGGATCAGTATTGTAGGAGAGCTGCACTGTCAGAAAGTTGGTGATGTGGGACTGCCGCACTATTGGAGGATCAGTTCTGAGGGAGTGCTGCACTGTCAATTGGTCTGTAATGTAGGAGCGCTGCATTGTTGTTGAGTCAGTACTGAGGGAGTGCTGCACTGTTAGACTGTTAGTACTGAGGTAGTGTTGCATTCTCAGAAAGTCAGTACTGAGGGAGTGTTGCACTGTCGGCGTATCAGTACTGAGGGAGCTTTCCACTGTCAGAGTGCCAGTAATGTGGGAGTGTTGAATTGCTGTTGAGTCAGTACAGAGGGAGCGCTGCACTCTCAGAGTGTCAGTATTGAGGGAGCTTTCCACTGTCGGAGGATCAGTACTGAGGGAGTGCTGCACTGTCAGATGGTCAGTACTGAGGGAGTGCCGCACTGTCAGAGGATCAGTACTGAGAGATTGCTGCACTGTGGGCGGGTCAGTACTGAGGGAGTGCCGCACTGTCGGACTTGTACCGTATAGAACATAAAAAACTAAAATAAACCAAATTTTCAGATGTTCCGGCTACACTTTCAGAGAAATCTCACTCCGCCCATCAACTCAATGGAGGACCATCATGTTGTATAGTTTCATCATTAATAGGACAGCTGGACATTTGGCCAATGATTCTGAGTAGATTGAAAATTAGAAAGAGGAACCGTGAATCCTGGAAAGATGTCGGCTACAATGTTCTCTATAAATTATTGAACAAAACAACTGAGAGCAGACCAGAGGTGGATACCAGTGTTTCCAGTGTATGAAAAGATCTCTGTGATTATAAACACTTCGATGTTTATCACTGCGTCCCACACTATGAGGCCTCCCCAGGTCTGTCAACTCTCTGTATTTATAAACTCTGCAGTGTATTTAATTGTGACTAACACTGTGAGGCCTCTCCTGGTCCATCAGATCTCTCTGTTTAGCAACACGTCAGTGACCTTCACTGTGTCCCACACTGTGAGACGTCTCCTGGTGTGCCAGCCCTCTGCGTTTAGAAACTCTGCAGTGTATTTCACTGTATCCCACACTGTGAGGCCTCTCCTGGTCGGTCATCTCTCTGTCTTTATGTATTCTGCAGTGTATTTCACTGTGACTAACACTGTGAGGCCTCTCCTGGTCTGTCAGCTCTCTGTGTGTATAAACTCTGCAGTGCATTTCACTGCGACTAACACTGCGAGGCCTCTCCTGGTCTGGCAGCTCTCTGTGTTTATAAACACTGCCGTGTATTTCATTGTGACTGTCACTGTGAGGCCTCCCCTGATCTGTCAGATATCTGTGTTTATAAACTCTGCAGTGTATTTCACTGTGACTAACACTGCGAGGCCTCTCCTGGTCTGGCAGCTCTCTGTGTTTACACACGCTGCCGTGTCTTTCACTGTGCCTAACGCCGTGAGGCCTCCTCTGGTCAGTCAGATCTCTGTGTTTATAGCCTCTGCAGTGTATTTCACTGTGACTAACACTATGAGGCCTCTCCTGGTCTGTCAGCTCTCTGTGTTCATAAACTCTGCACTGTATTTCACTGTGTCCCACATTGTGAGGCCTCCCCTGATCTGTCAGCTCTCTTTGTTTCTCAACACATCAGTTTATTTCACTGTGTCCAACGGAATGAGGCCTCTGCTGATCAGTCCCCTCTCTCTGTTAAAAAACATTTCAGTGTATATCACTGGGTCTAGCACATTGGGGCCTGACCTGGTCTGTCAGCTCTCTGTGTTCTTAAACATTTCAATGTATTTCACTGTGTCTACCTGTGTGACGTGTTTGATGATCTGTCTGTTAGTGGATGCTGGCATAGTGCTGATGTTCGTGGATTAGACATTTACATCTCTAGAATCATGTCTGCAGACTGCAATTTAAATCACAGTACAGCAGCTGGAGAATTTAAATTCAGTTCATTCAGTTAGTCTGGAATAAAAAGTTAATCTCAGTATTACTGAAACTGGAGACATCTAGTCCAAGCTTTACGTCTTGCACTCACCAGGACCATCAGAAGAATAAACAAAGGAAGAGAAGCTCCAACACATAATGTATGAGAAGACAGTGCTGATCACATTGCAGGTGAACTCTGATTGGTCGATGCGTTGCCATGGAGAATGCACCAGTTTACGGAGACTGACACTTAATTGACAGGCTTTTTTGAAATTTCAAGCAGGCAGCTTGACTCTGATTGGTCAAGGCATTGCCCTGAGGGATGAACCAACGAATTGCTGTGACTTATATCGTTTCCTTGAAATTGGCACAAAGTTTGTACATGTTCTTTCTGTCTGCAAAGAACAGGTCCCTGTGTATTCATTTATGGAGCTTAAATGAACAATGACCCCCAGAAACCTCCAATACTGGAACGATTGGAGGCCATTCAGCCCCTCCAGGCTATTGCACAGGAACAGGATAAAGTCACTAAGCCCCTCGAGAATGTTACACAGGAACAGATGGAGTCCATTCAGCCATTCACACAGGAGAAGGACATACAAAACCTTCAGCATGTTACACAGGAACAGGATGAAGGCTATTCAGCCCCTCGATACTCTTGTCTTTGAACAGGAGGAGGGCCATTCAGCCCCTCGATCTTCTTGTTTTGGAACAGGAGGAAGGCCATTCAGCACCTCGATTCATCTATCCAGAAACAGGAGGAAGGCCATTCAGCCCCTTGATCCTTTTGCCTAGGAACAGGTGGAAGGCCATTCAGCCCCTCGATCATTCTATCCAGGAATAGGAGGAAGGCCATTCAGCCCCTCGATCTTCATGTCAAGAAACAGGATGAAGGCATTCAGCCCCTCGATCCTCTTGTCTAGGAACCGGAGAAATGTCATGCAGCCCCTCGATCCTCTTGTCCAGAAACAGATGGAAGGCGATTCAGCCCCTTGATCCTCTTGCCTTGGAATAGGAGGAAGTCCAATCAGCCCCTCGAACCTTTTGTCTAGGAACTGGAGGAAGGCCATGCATCTCCTCAAGCCTGTTGCGTAGACACATGTGGAGGTCAGGCAGTTCCTCGAGCCTGATACACAGGAACAGAAGGAGGTTATTCACCCACTCGAGCCTGTTAATAACATCAGAAACAGGAGTAGGATTAGACTATTCAGACCCTCCATCCTGCTCCGGTATTCAAGACGATCATGGCTGATCTTCAGCCTCAACTCCACTTCCCCACCCACTCTTCATATCCCTCGATTTCCTGACAACACAAAAATCTGTCCAATCTGACGTAAATATATTCAATAAAGGAGCATCCAAGATCCTGGAGGATAGAGAAATCAAAAGATTCACAACCCCCTGAGTGAAGAAATTGCTCCTCATCTCAATTCTAATTAACTGAACTCTTATCCTAATACTGAGCCCCCATGTTCTGGATTCCCCAGACAGGGGAAACAATCTCTCAGTATTTACCCTGTCCAGCCCTTTCACAATCTTCAATGTTTAATAAGATCATCTCACATTCTGATGAACTCCACCGAGTATCAGCCCAATTTACTCAGCCTCTCATCATAGGACAACCCATTCATCCCAAAGACCAACCTAGTGAACATTGGATGTACCGCCTCCAGTTAAGAATAGCCTTCCTACGGTATGGAGACCAAAACTACACACAGTACTCCAGGTGTGGTCTCACCAAAGCTCTGTCAAATTGTAGCAAGACTACCCTATTCTTGTCCTCTAACACCATTGCAATAATATAACTTCCCAATTGCTCGTTCTGCCTTTGTTCCTTGTTTCTTACTTTTGTACAGACAAGTCACTCTGAACATCAACATTTACCAGTTTCATGCCTTTAAAAAATATTCTGCTTTTCCTTTCTAACAGTCAAAGTGAATAACCTCACTCTTCCCCACATTATACTCCATCTAACAACTTGTTACCCACTCACTTAATCTGTCGATATCTCTTTGCAACCACTTTGTGTCCTCCTCACAGCTGACATCCCACCTCACGTTGTATCATCAAGAAACTTAGATACATTATTCTCTGTCTCTTCATCTCCAACAATAATAGACATTGTTCATGTTCAATCTATGCTCATGTATTATGTGCAAATCCATGAGCATTAAGGTGAGGTGGAAGTGACTGCCCTTGATATCAAGGCAGCATTTGACCGAGTATGGCATCAAGGAGCCCGAGCAAAACTGGATTCAATGGAAATCAGGAGGAAAGCTCTCTACTGGTTGGAGTCATACCTAACACAAAGGAAGATGATTGTGGTTGTTGGAGGTCAATCATTTCAGTCCCAGGATATCACTGCAGGAGTTCCTCAAGTTAGTGTCCTCGGCCCAAACATCTTCAGCAGCTTCATCAATGACCTTCCGTCCATCATAATGTCGGATGTTGGGATGTTTGCTAATGATTGCACAATGTTCAGCACCATTCCTGACTCCTCCGATACTGAAGCAGCCCATGTCAATATGCAGCAAGACCTGCACAACATTCAGGCTTGGGCAGATAAGCGGCACATAACATTCACACCACCCAAGTGCCAGACAATGTCTATCTCAAACAAAAGAGAATCTACCCATCTTCCCTTGACGTTCTATGGCATTACGATCACTGAATCCCCCTTTAACAACATGCTGGGGGGTTACCATTGACCATAAACTGAACTGGAGTAGCCATACAAATACTGTGCGACAAGAGCAAGTCAAGGTCTAGGAATCCTGCGGCCAGTAACTCAACTCCTGAATCCCCAAAGCCAGTCCACCATCTACAAGACACAAATCAGGAGTGTGATGGAATACTCTCTACTTATCTGGATGGGTGCAGGTCCAACAACACTCAAGAAGCTCTACACCATCCAGGACAAAGCAGCCGACTTGATTGGCACCCCATCTTCGACATTCAGTCCCTCCAACACAGACGCACAGTGGCAACAGTGTGTACCATCTACAAGATGCACTGTAGTTAATTGGAAAATTGAACATAATGCAAACACTGGCTAATGAAATTAGCTAATTATGAAATTGGCCTTGATAACCAATGCTCAGAGATTAACAGTTAACTGTTGAATTAAATTTAATAAATACACAGGCTAATAACATTAGATAATTGCTAAATTTATCTTAGTAACAAATGCATGGATTACCAAGCTACAGGTTCAATTGTAAAATTATGGCGCACAGTCATGGATTTAAGGGTAAAGTACATTGTTTATCTGTGCTTGATAAACAATACATTTGTGTACAAAGGTACACATGATTGTTAAGTTGGACATGGTATCTGTTACTGAGCGTATATTGTTATAGTCAATAGTTATATTGGGATTGGCACTTATTACTCAGTGTATAAATTTACAGTTAATTGTGAAATTGAACATGATAACATAATGACATGTATAAAGGTACAGCAATTTGTTATGTTGGTGTGATATCTAATACACTGTTTATAACGTTACTGTTATAATGTTCGTAATAACAAATGTTACAGGGTACTTAACTAAATTGGACATATTAAGTAATACATATGCGCGAGAACGCTACAGTCAACTGTTAAATTGGGCTATATACCATCACCAAGGGGAATAATGTTCGTGCTTATTGTTCAGTTGGACATGGTAATAAATATCCAGTTGAATAAAGTTACAGTTAATTGTTAAATTGAAACTGATAACTCATTTAAACAGGGAAGGGAGCTGAGAAAATTAAGCGTCGGCGATTCAACAGTACCAGTAGGTGCCATTACTTGAGGCGATCGTGTGGCTGAAAAGCATGGGAAAACTTTCAAATACTGTGGGAGAACTTCCTGTCCGGGAAGGGAAATTTAAAATAAAACGTAAACTACCCAGAATGTTTAGAAATGCCATGGATCTTGCGTTTACCCGACCAAAGAGTTTTGAACTCATGGAAGGATCGTCAAAACTGGTCGCTGTCAAGGAAAATAATTTTGAGGCATGTCATTCTTCTCAATTAGTCAGAAAGACTGATTCAGAATAAGTTACCACATTACTGTTCTTCAGTGGAGCAAGAGCAGATGATGTTATTGCAAGACAGGGCATTAATGAGACATCAGATAAATTTGGTGAAGTCTTAAAACCCTTTGATAAGCACTTCAACCTGAGGAGAAACACGATTGTAGAATGGGCCAAATTCAACAGGAGGTTCCAGATACCAGGCGAACCGGTAGTTGTTTGTACTAATGACCTTTGCAGGCTAGTTGAAGGATGTGAATATGGAGACCTTAAAGCAGAATTAATACAATACCTTGTTGTAGTGGATATTGCTGATGATTCCTTATCCTATTTGGTGCAGTCTAAGGATAACCGCAGCCTAGAAAAAGCAATAGAGCTGGCGATACAAGCAGAGGTCCATGAGCAGAACAGAGCAATCCGGAAAGGTGAAGGGAAGCTTTGGTTCACATAACCTCCAGTGTCCATACAGTTACTTCACAACAGGACTGTAAAGGAAGCACCAGAAAAGAAGGTATTCGTGGCAAGGAAAGAGCAAGACGCCATAAAACCCTTCCAGTGCAGTGCCACCGGAAAGACCCACAGGTCCAAGCAGTGTCCTGCAAACTAAGCAGAATGCTTTCATTGAAAGAATGTTGGCCATTTTGGGAAGATGTGCCAGAGTAAAGCCTTTACTTTCATAGGTTCCAACAGAAAAGTCTTCACGCATCGAGGCATCAATGAAGTTGAACAATCTCCGTCAGAAGAGAAAGCAGAAAACCTCCTTGGTGAAATTAATGACCCTAATCAGGCATTCTGGTCTGCAGATATACATGTCAATGGACAGTGAGAGGATGTATTTTATAAACTGGTCTCGGCCATGCAGGGGGAGAGCAAAGACCTTCAGACATTCTGATATTTCGATCCGACAGCCCATGTGGCACGGCCTTGGGATGCTGCGGTGTGTATTAATGTGATATGTTATCCGTGAGGCAACCAGTATGTGGAATGCATAATGAAGATGCACTGAAGACTGGGTCTCAGACATGGTCAGTCACACTGACAGCACCATTATCTGAAATGTTTCATGCAGATCAGGAGGATGTGAACATTTACTGGATCACTACTGATTGAATAGCTTTACTCAATGCTCTGAAACATGTTCCATAGGGAAAATCAAACTTCCCCACTAAACTTAACAGAACAACCAGGACAGTATTAAACAGACTGGGATCTACCAGAGGGAAGCTCATTCAAATAGAGAAAGATAGAAAAATGGAAACTCAAAATTCATTCTGATCCCCAAACTTGAACTTAAATTATCCAGTGTATGGATAGCAGTAGAAGTATACAGGAGGACCAGTTCTACACAGATGATGTTATTTATTTATTTTTATTTTTTATTTAGAGATACAGCACTGAAACAGGCCCTTCGGCCCACCGAGTCTGTGCCGACCATCAACCACCCATTTATACTAATCCTACACTAATTCCATATTCCTACCACATCCCCACCTGTCCCTATATTTCCCTACCACCTACCTATACTAGGGGCAATTTATAATGGCCAATTTACCTATCAACCTGCAAGTCTTTGGCATGTGGGAGGAACCCGGAGCACCCGGAGGAAACCCACGCAGACACAGGGAGAATTTACTAACTCCACACAGGCAGTACCCAGAATTGAACACAGGTCGCTGGAGCTGTGAGGCTGCAGTGCTAACCACTGCACCACTGTGGTTTAGAAACATGGAAATGCATAGAGCGATAGGTTTTTACCCATGTTTACTTTTCAGTGCATCATGATATTCACAATGTTTTTGATATGTTGTGTACAACTAATGGTTAGAGATCTATGATAATGCTGAAATAATTTATAGAGTTCACATTAAATACTCTAAAGCCAAGAAAGGCAGCGCAGTAAGGAAAGGGTTAATCAGATTGAAGAAATGTGCGACTGTAATACTGCGAATGATAATTATTAATCTGATGGAAAGCTGGTATTTACCCTTTGACTGTTGAATAAGGATTATTAAACTGTTATTTATTAAAATAGTTAGAAGTAGATGGCAATTCTAATGTTATAAAGACGTGCGTAATGGGAAACGTTGATAGCACACATGGGTAAGAAAGGGTTACTAACGTCAGTAGTACAGCCACAGACCAGAAGAATTCTATTTTTACCAAAGAACGAGAGAAATATTGCATTCATCAGAAGAGAGACTTTGAATCCTTGCTTCGGTTAAGCCTGAGAGAGAGCACAGCCTGGAGCTGCAAAATAGTGAGTGTGCATCAGACAAATGGAGGTGAAAAAAGAGATACTGTGAATCTTGATATTTTCACCAATGTCTGTCATTGTAACTGGGATCTGTAATTGCAAGGACAAAACCAGTATGTACTCATGGACAAAGACAACTTTTAATGTAACTCTATAATGTAAAACATGTGAATTATCATGTAAAAGGTGTAAGGAAAAGATATAAAAGGTGGGTGTTGGAAGAGATGATCTTTAATTTGGTTAATGCCTGATCAATCTGGATACTGAGGTCAGAACTGTAATATGGGAAAGTTCTCCAGCTACGACACATATGCTCTTTGGCAGAAGTGCCATTGTTAAGTTTATTTTTAATTATGCTTTCAAAATGCTTTCAAATCTTTGACATCTGACATTTAATGTTGAGAACCTGATTGAATTGAGGAGTAACTTCTTAGAATGCAGGCATTTACCCTCCTTGAATAATATCTCTTAATCCATTCTCATAGTCATATAGTGCCTAGATTCCATCTAGGGCAGTTCCCCATCTACCATGTCTATTACCTCCTCAAAGAACCCGATCAGAAATGTCAAGTATGATAATTTCTTTTGATTCATCTGCTGTTGCTCATCTAGTGGATAATTATTAACAAATTGTCATGAATGTTAGCAATAACTTGCATTGAGATGGTACCTTTTCCATAATATTCATTGAGAAGAGGCTTCACTGAGATGTGACATGAGGAATAGCTGGCACAAATAATGAAGGAAACATTAGGAGAAAAGACCAATGGGGTTTAATGAGGGATGGGGTTGAAGGAGAAGGACTCGTTTTGAAGAGTACAACACAGTCATCTAAAGACATGGCTGCAAATTGTAAAATGAAGAGAATGTAGGATGGAAAAATTACAACATTAATAAAGGTCATTTGTATAGCGTCAGGCATTTCATGGCGCCAACACAAAGGGGCGTGGCTGTGGCTGTTGGAGGCAAGTCACCTTAACCCAGGACACCACTGCACGAGATTCTCAGGGTCATGCACAGAGCCCAACTATCTTAAGTAGCTTCATCAATGCCCTTCCCTCTATCATAATGTCAGAATCGGAGTTGTTCACTGATGATTGCACAATGTACAATAGCATTTGCAACTCCTCAGATACGGTATCAGTCCAGGACAATATGCAGCATTTGCTGGAGAACAATCAGGCTTGGGCTGATAGTTCGCAAGTGTCATTTGGGCGACATAAGGCCAGGCATTGACGAACTCCAACTAGAGATAATCTAACCATTTCCCCTTGAAATTCAACAGCATTAACTTCGCTGCATCTCCCCCTCTCTGCCACCCGCCACCAGCACACCCCCTCCCCCCCACCCCACCCCCTCCCCGCCATCAACATTCTGGGGGATACCAATGACCAGATACATTACTGCACAAGCCATATAAGCACTCTGGCTATGAGTGCATGTCAGCAGCAGGGAATTTTGTGGAAAATTACTAACCTCCTGACTCCCCAAAGCCTGTCCATCACCTCCCAAGCACAAGTCAGGAATGTGATGGAATACTCTCCACTTGCCTGGATGGGTGCAGCTCCAACACCACTCAAGGAGCTGGACACCATCAAGGGCAAAGCAACCCAATGTATTGACACCCCATCCACCACCATCAACATTCACTCCCTCCCCTACTGGCACACAGTAGCATCAGTGTGTATCATCTACAAGATGCACTGCAGCAACTTACCAATGCTCCTCCAACAGCACCTTCAAAACCCGTGACCTCTACCACCTAGAAGGAGAAGGGCAGCGGATGCATGAGAACACCACCACCTGCAGGTTCCCCTCCAAGCCACTCACCATCCTGATGTGAAACTATATCGCCGTTCCTTCACTGTCGCTGGGTCAAATTCCCAGAAGTCCCTTCCAAACAGTACTGTGGGAGCACCCGCACAGATGTACTGCAGTGATTCAAGAAGGCAGCTCACCACCACCTTCTCAAGGGCAAATAGGGATGGGCAATAAATACTGTCCTTGCAAGAGAGAGTCAAATCCCATGACAGAATTAAACAAATAAACAGAAATTGACCCACAGCCAAAGAAGGAGATATTTGGAGTAGTGAACATCAGCTCAGATCAAATGAAGAGGAGTTTATGGTGGATAATGTTGATAAGTGCAGGAGATTAAGCAGGTTATTCTGCACTATGGGGTCCAGATGATTGAAGGTACAGTGGAGCCAAAGGTACAAACTTCGCTCTTCGCAGTTTTTAATTGGAGCAAATTCCAGCTCATGGGAAACAGACTGTTAAAATCTGATAACACCGAGACAGTGGAGGGTCGAGAGAAATAATGGAGATCTGGAGCTGGCTGTTGTCAGCACACATGTGGAAGCTGATCCCACATCTGTAAATGATTTGACAGTGTGTAGAGGAGGAAGAGGAAATAGTGAGAATGGAAAGATCAGGGACTCCAGAGGTTACACTGCTGGTGAGGGAAGAGAGACCATTGCCGGAGATACTCTGATTACAATCTGATCATTAAGCCTTGAACCAAGCAAGGGAAGTCCAACTGAAAGAGGCTAATAAACAAAAAGAACAAAGAATAGAACAGCACAGGACAGGCCATTCGGACCTCCAAGCCTACGCCGATCATGATGTCTGTCTGCACTTCCAGGGTCTGTATCCCTCTATTCCCATCCTATTCATGGATTTGTCAAG
The DNA here is from genome assembly GCF_036365525.1 of Heterodontus francisci. Classification (NCBI taxonomy): domain Eukaryota; kingdom Metazoa; phylum Chordata; class Chondrichthyes; order Heterodontiformes; family Heterodontidae; genus Heterodontus; species Heterodontus francisci. Next base: position 5,123,982 of record NC_090411.1, on the reverse strand, counting down.
ATTCCTTTTGAACGTCGCTATCATACCTGCTTCCACCTCCTCTCCTGGCAGCACGTTCCAGGCACTCACCACCACAGAAAGCCTTGCCTCGCACATCCCCTCTAAACTTTGCCTCTCGCACCTTAAACATATGTCCTCTAGTAACTGACTCTTCCACCCTGGGAAAAAGGTTCTGACTTTCCAATCTGTCCATGCCACTCATAACCTTGTAAATCTTTATCATGTCGCCCCTCCACCTCTGTCATTCCAGCGAAAACAATCCGGGTTTATCCACCCTCTTCTCATAGTTAATACCCTCCAGACCAGGAAACATCCGGGTAAACCTCCTCTGTACCCTCTCCAAAGCATCCACATCCTTCTGGTAATGTGGCGACCAGAATTGTATGCAATATTCTAAGTGTGGCCGAACTAAGGTGCTGTACAGCTGCAGCATGACTTGCCAATTTTTATACTCTTTGCCTCGACTGATGAAGGCAAACATGACGTATGCCTTTTGACTACCTTATCCACCGGCGTTGCAACTTCAGTGATCTGTGGAACTGCATGCCCAGATCTCTGCCTGTTAATACTCCTAAGGATTTTGCCATTTACTGCATACTTCCCACCTGTATTAGACCTTCCAAAATGCATTACCTCACATTCGTCCGGATTAAACTCCATCTGCCATTTCTCCACCCAAATCTCCAACCGTTCTATATCCTGCTGCATCCTCTGACAATCCTCATCACTATCTGCAACTCCACCAAACTTTGTGTTGTTCGCAAATTTACTAATCAGACCAGCTACATTTTCATTAGAACATTAGAACATTAGAACATTACAGCGCAGGACAGGCCCTTCGGCTCTCGATGTTGCGCCGACCATCTGACCTACACTATTCCATTTTCATCCATATGTCTATCCAATGACCACTTAAATGCCCTTAAAGTTGGCGAGTCTACTACTGTTGCAGGCAGGGCGTTCCACGCCCCTACTACTCTCTGCGTAAAGAAACTACCTCTGACATCTGCCCGATATCTTTCACCCCTCTACTTAAAGCTATTTCCCCTCGTGTTTGCCATCATCATCCGAGGAAAAAGACTTTCACTATCCACCCTATCTAACCCTCTGATTATCTTGTATGTCTCTATTAAGTCACCTCTCCTCCTCCTTCTCTCTAACGAAAACGACCCCAAGTCCCTCAGCCTTTCCTCGTAAGACCTTCCCTCCATACCAGGCAACATCCTAGTAAATCTCCTCTGCACCCTTTCCAAAGTTTCCACATCCTTCCTATAATGCGGTGACCAGAACTGCACGCAATACTCAAGGTGCGGCCTCACCAGAGTTTTGGACAGCTGCATCACGACCTCGTGGCTCCGAAACTCGATCCCCCTACTAATAAAAGCTAACACACCATATGCCTTCTTAACAGCCCTATTAACCTGGGTAGCAACTTTCAGGGATTTATGTACCTGGACACCAAGATCTCTCTGCTCATCTACACTACCAAGAATCTTCCCATTAGCCCAGTACTCTGCATTGCTGTTACTCCTTCCGAAGTGAATCACCTCACACTTCTCCGCATTAAACTCCATTTGCCATCTCTCAGCCCAGCTCTGCAGCCTATCTATGTCCCTCTGTACCCTACAACACCCTTCGACACTATCCACAACTCCACCGACCTTCGTGTCATCCACAAATTTACTAACCCACCCTTCTACACCCTCATCCAGGTCATTTATAAAAATGACAAACAGCAGTGGCCCCAAAACAGATCCTTGCGGTACACCACTAGTAACTAAACTCCAGGATGAACATTTGCCATCAACCACCACCCTCTGTCTTCTTTCAGCTAGCCAATTTCTGATCCAAAGCTCTAAATCACCTTCAACCCCATACTTCCGTATTTTCTCCCATAGCCTACCGTGGGGAACCTTATCAAACGCCTTACTGAAATCCATATACACCACATCCACGGCTTTACCCTCATCCACCTGTTTGGTCACCTTCTCGAAAAACTCAATAAGGTTTGTGAGGCACGACCTACCTTTCACAAAACCGTTTCCTCCAAATCATTTATATATACTGCAAACAGTAAAGGTCCCAGCACTGATCCCTGTGGAACACCACTTGTCACAGCCCTCCATTCAGAAAAGTACCCTTCCACTTCTACCCTCTGTCTTCTATGACCGATCCAGTTCGGTATCCGTCTTGCCAGCTCACCTCTGATCCCGTGTGACTTCACCTTTTGTACCAGTCTGCCATGAGGGACCTTGTCAAAGGCTTTAATTCAGTCCATGTGGACAACATCCACTGCTCTTCAATCATCAATCATCTTTGTCACTTCCTCACAAAACTCGATCAAGTTAATGAGACACGACCTCCCCTTCACAAAACCATGCTGCCTCTCTCTCATAAGTCCATTTGTTTCCAAATGGGAGTAAATCCTGTCTTGAAGAATCCTCTCCAATAATTTTCCTACCACTGATGTAAGGCTCACCGGCCTATAATTTCCTGGATTATCCTTCCTTAAACAAAGGAACAACATTGGCTATTCTCCAGTCCTCTGGGACCTCACCTGTAATGTCAGAGGTATGGAGAGATCACGGGTGGGTTTTCTGCAGGTTTGGAGGAGATGTGGAAGTGTGAGGACATGGAAGGATTTTAGCCCAATGATAAGAATTTTCAATTTAAGGTGCTGGGGTACTGGGAGCCGAGGTGAGTCAGTTTGGATGAGGGTGATGGGTAAGTGGGGACTTGCTGAGTTGTGGACATGGACAGCAGAGATTTCGATCAGTTGACATTGATGGAAGGTGGAGGTTGGGTGTCCGATCAGGAGTGAACTGGAGAAAAGGAGTAAGGAGGTGACCCATTTCCAATTTTACTGGAGCCATGAACCAATGTAAAATAAACAGGTATACATCTGCAGTGAAATAGCAGAGAGAGGGATGTCAGTGGGACACATTCAGAGTCTGTCCCTTAATATCACCCACAGTCATTTAGTTTAGTTTAGTTTAGAGATACAGTACTGAAACAGGCCCTTCAGCCCACCGAGTCTGTGCCGACCATTAACCACCCATGTATACTGATCCTACACTAATCCCACATCCCTACCACATCCCCACCTGTCCCTATATTTCCCTACCACCAACCTATACTGAGGGCAATTGCCAATGGCCAATTTACCTATCAACCAGCAAGTCTTTGGCATGTGGGAGGAAACCGGAGCACCCGGAGGAAACCCATGCAGACACAGGGAGAACTTGCAAACTCCACACAGGAAGAACCCAGAATTGAACCCGGTTTGCTGGAGCTGTGAGGCTGCGGAGCTAACCACTGCGCCACTGTGCCGCCCTGTCTTGGGATGTTGTACTGAGCGTGTTCTCAGTGATTGATAATGGGACAGATCACAGTCTGTGTTACCAGAAGGCAGTGCAATGTCCTCCCTTCCCAGTAACATGGTTCAGTTTAACTGGGATGTCACTGGAATTATTGGTTATCACTGTTATTGAATATGATTCCATTCATTGTGTGTCTGACGCTGCTTCAGAGGTCTGGCTGATGAACTGAGTTTACTGCTGACTCACATCTCCATCTCTGCTTCACTGTGGATGAATTCCCTGTCACTGGGTTACTTTGTAAACTGAAATGTGAAATTTTATAAGTTTACACTGTATCTCTTGGAATCATGAGTCCATCTTTGTATCTGTCGATTATAAGTCTTCTTCTTTGGCCTCCTTGTCTCGTGAGACAATGGGTAAGCGCCTGGAGGTGGTCAGTCGTTTGTGCAGCAGCGCATGGAGTGGCTATAAAGGCCAATTCTAGAGTGACAGGTTCTTCCACAGGTGCTGCAGATAAAATTGGTTGTTGGGGCTGTTACACAGTTGGTTCTGTCCTTGCGCTTCTTTCTTTATTCCTGCCAACTGCTAAGTCTCTTCGACTTGCCACGCTTTCGCCCCACCGTTATGGTTGCCCGCCAGCTCTGGCGATCGCTGGCTACTGACTCCCTGGACTTGTGATCAATGTCACAGGGCTTCATGTTGCGTTTGCAGACCTGTTTAAAGCGGAGACATGGACGGCTGGTGGGTCTGATACCAGAGACAAGGTCGATGTACAATTTCTCCTTGGGAATCCTTCCATATTCCATGCGGCTCACATGGCCAAGGCATCTCAAGCGCTGCTGGCTCAGTCGGGTGTATATGCTGGTGATGTTGGCCACCTCGAGGACTTCTGTGTTGGAGATATGGTCCTGCCACCTGATGCCAAGGGTTCTCCGGAGGCAGCGAAGATGAAATGAATTGAGATGTCGCTCTTGGTTGACGTATACTGCCCAGGCCTCACTGCCATAGAGCAAGGTACTGAGGACACAGGCTTGATACACTTGGACGTTTGTGTTCCATGTCAGTGCATCATTTTCCCACAATCTCTTGGCCAGTCTGGACATAGCAGAGGAAGCCATTCCCATGCGCCTGTTTAATTCTGCATCGAGAGACAGGTTATTGGTGATTGTTGAGCTGAGGTTGGTGAACTCTCGAACCACTTCGAGAGTCCGGTCGCCGATATTGATAGATGGGGCATTTCTGACGTCCTGTCCCATGATGTTCGTTTTCTTGAGGCTGATGGTTAGGCCAAATTTGTGTCTGTAGATTATAAGTAGTAACATTGATTCTGGTGTTTTATGAGATAATGAATCCCACCAACTAAGCATGTACTTTATAAATCAAGGAGAAGGAATTTCAATGATTGGGAGGTGTGCCTGGAAGAGGCTTTCAATTTTGTTTATTTCTTGCATTGTAGATGTAGTGAACAGTGTAGGTGAACAGATGGAGACTTGTGTGAAATGTAGAAACTTCAAACTATCCACAGAGGCTTCACCATTGAATAGACTGACTCTTTGAAAAGAGTCATTGAACACGGGGCTGGTCAACAGAATGCAGGCTCAGGGTATTAGGATTGAAAGGGATGGGAAAACGATCATTGGGATAGAGAGCATGAGAGTGCGGAGAGATAGACAGAGGAGTGATAGAGAAAGAGACTGAGGTGGAATATTAGAGGGAGGGGGAGGAAACATTCAAGAAGAGAGAGAGAGTGTGTGGTAACAGTGTGAATAATTCATCAAAAGGAAGTGATAATCTTACAGTACAATCCTGATGAGAAAATGTGAGTTGAAGGTGTTATTAGGATGTTGTCAGACCGTGAGAGTTTCATTGTATTGACAGAGTGCATTTATCACTATCCCCTCAGACTGTTTTGCTGAATCTTACTTTTTTCTTATATACTGACTAAATAAATGAACCCTGGTTCAATCAAGAGTGCAGGAGGGAATGCCAGGAGCAGCACATGGCATACTTCAAAATGAGGTGTCAACCTGGTGAAGCTACAACCCAGGACTGTCTGTGTGCCAAAATGCATAAGCATCATACGATAGACAGAGCTGAGCGATCCCATAACCAATGGATCAGATCGGAGCTCTGCAGTCCTGCAACATCCAGTCGTGAATGGTGGTGGACAATTAAATAGCTAACTGGAGGAGGTGACTCCACAACTATCCCCGTCCTCAAGGATGGGAGAGCCCAGTACATCAGTGCAAAAGATAAGGCTGAAGCATTTGCAACAATCTTCAGCTAGAAGTGCTGAGTTGTTGATCCATTGCGGCCTCCTCCTGAAGTCCCCAGCATTACAGATGCCAGACTTCAGCCAATTCGATTCACTCCGCATGATATCAAGAAACGACTGAAGGCACTGGATACTGCAAAGGCGACGGGCCCTGACTATATTCCAGCAATAGTACTAAAGACCTGTTCTCCAGAACTAGCTGCGCCCCTAGCCAAGCTGATTCAGTGTGGCTTGGGCAATTTGTGGCCCACAGAGGGATTCCAGCGGCAAAGGTTTCCCCCGTGGCAACATCCAAACACCATCCGACCACTTTCCCCCGCCCACCACAACCAATCTACCACCCCCCCCACACCCCCCCCCCCCACGAGTGGACCCGGAGATCCCAGTCCAACGACCCTGCAGTCCTAGGTTCCAGTGTTGCTACTGGTTCTAGGCCTCTTGCAATTGCAGCTGTGGGCACCGCTCCTGGTGGCACTGCTGGACTGGTCTTGGAGGCGATATTCATGTCCTTAAAGGGACAGAGAACCCGGCAGCAGGCAGTTAATTGCCTGTGCGATGTTAACTATAGCCAACGTTTACCAAAATGGCTGAGGCGGGTTCCCTTATATTCCTGGTCCAGGAGTCAGCAAAGTGTCTGCACACGGACACCAGTGTCTGTAGTAATAAATGTTGAGGTCCGTGGTTTCCAACCGGCCGCCAATACTCTGTGACTAACAGTGGGCTTCCCAGTGCTCCTCTTTGATTGACGGGTCTCCTATTAAAGTTAAAGCAAAATACTGCAGATTCTGGAAATCAGAAATAAAAGCAGGAAATGCTGGACATAGTCAGCAGGTCTGGCAGCATCTGTGGAGAGAGAAGAAGAGTTAACATTTCAGGACAGTGACCTTTCCACAGAACTGACAAATGTGTTTGATGGGGCCTGCAACAGTGTCAGGCCCATTTCCGGCATCGCTACCCTCACCCCTCCCCCTCCCTCCCAGAACCGTGACAGGGACCCCCTTGCCCTCACTTTCCACCTCACCAACTTCCACATCCAAAGGATCATCTTCCACGATTTCCACCACCTCCAGCGTGATGCCACGACTAAATGCATTTTCTCCTCCCTTCCCCTGACAGCAAAGGGATCATTCCCTTCCTGACACCCTGGTCCACTGCTCCATTACCCCCACCACCTCATCCCCTTCCCACGTCACATTCCCCTCAATCGCAGGAGGTGTAATACCTGCCCATTTACCTCCTCTCTCCTCACTATGCCAGGCCCCAAACACTCCTTTCAGGTGAAGCAGAGATTTACTTGTACTTCTTTCAATGTAGTATACTGTATTCGCTGCTCATAATGTGGTCTCCACTACATTGGGGAGACCAAACGCAGACTGGGTGAGCACTTTGCAGAATACCTCCTCTCAGTCCGAAAGCAGGGCCCCGAGCTTCCGGTTTCTGCCCATTTCAACACTCCCCCCTGCTCTCATGCTCACATCTCTGTCCTGGGATTGCTGCAGTTTTCCAGTGAACATCAACTCAAGCTCCAGGAACAGAATCTCATTTACCGATTCGGCACACTACAGCCCACCAGACTGAACATTGAGTTCAATCATTTCAGAGCATGAAGGGCCCCGCTTTTTATTTTTCGTTATTTTTTCATTGTTTATTTTACTTTAGTTTGTTTCTGCTGTTCTGAACCACTGTTTAGTTTTTCCATGCTTGTTCTTGGGGCCAGGGATGTTCATTTTTCTGTCCATTAACACCCTCTCTGTACTAACGCTTTGTCTTTCAGCAAACCATTAACATATCATTTGCCTTTGCTCCATGATCTTCTGGTCAGTTATTCTCTGTGACCTTGTCCTATCAACACCTTCTCTTTTGTTATCTCTTGCCCCAGCCCCACTTTACTTGCTTATAACCTTTTACATTTCTAATATTTGTAAGTTTTGATGAAAGGTCACTGACCTGAAATGTTAACTTTGCTTCTCTCTGCACAGATGCTGCCAGACCTGCTGAGCATTTACAGCATTTCCTGGCTTTTTAATCTCCTATTAAAGTGTAGCTCAGGCAGAGGCCGGACCTGTGTTTGATGGACGGTGGATGTCTGTCCGTGATTGGTCAGTGTCTGCGTCTGACAGTGGGTTGCCTGGGCAGAATGGGTGCTGACTGGTGGTTCACGGTGCAGGCGTGCCAGTATTGGCCATCTCTGCTGTTTTCACAGCTCAGGGATTGACTGGGAATGGCTGATGTGGTGATGAGGGGAGAGCGGAAGTGAGTCAGTACACAGTCAGAGGCAGAGGGGCAGAGTGGCACGGATGGGAAACGCTGAAAGTCATGCAACCCTTTAAACAAGCATTAGCTCAGAGAGCAGAGGTGGAGGGTAGAGTGAGATTTACATAGAAGGGGGATGGACACAGAGGGGAAGAGATGAGGATGGACATTGGAGGGGAGGGAAGGGATGGAGGGGGATGGACGCAGACTGCGGAGAGGGGGATAGGAGACGGGGATGGACAGAGAGGTGGGAGCGAGTCATGGACACAGAGGGGGAGAGAGGTGGATGAACACAAAGGGGGAGAGCAGGGATCTGGACACAGAGGTGGAGAGAGGTAGATGGACACAGAAGGGGACAGAGGGGGATTTTTTTTTTAGAATATTACAGCGCAGTACAGGCCCTTCGGCCCTCGATGTTGCGCCGACCTGTGAAACCATCTGACCTACACTATTCCATTTTCATCCATGTGTCTATCCAATGTCCACTTAAATGCCCTTAAAGTTGGCGAATCTACTACTGCTGCAGGCAGGGCATTCCACGCCCTTACTACTCTCTGAGTAAAGAAACTACCTCTCACATCTGTCCTATATCTATCACCCCTCAACTTGAAGCTATGTCCCCTCGTGTTTGCCATCACCATCCGAGGAAAAAGACGCACACTATCCACCCTATCTAACCCTCTGATTATCTTATATGTCTCTATTAAGTCACCTCTCCTCCTCCTTCTCTCCAACGGAAACAACCTCAAGTCCCTCAGCCTTTCCTCGTAAGACCTTCCCTCCATACCAGGCAACATCCTAGTAAATCTCCTCTGCACTCTTTCCATAGCTTCCACATCCTTTCTATAATGCGGTGACCAGAACTGCACGCAATACTCCAGGTGCGGTCTCACCAGAGTCTTGTACAGCTGCAGCATGACCTCGTGGCTCCGAAACTCGACCCCCCTACTAATAAAAGCTAACACACCATATGCCTTCTTGACAGCCCTATTAACCTGGTTAGCAACCTTCAGGGATTTATGCACCTGGACACCAAGATCTCTCTGCTCATCTACACTAACAAGAATCTTCCCATTAGCCCAGTACTCTGCATTCCTGTTACTCCTTCCAAAGTGAATCACCTCACACTTTTCCGCATTAAACTCCATTTGCCATCTCTCAGCCCAGCTCTGCAGCCTATCTATGTCTCCCTGTACCCTACAACATCCTTCGGCACTATCCACAACTCCACCGACCTTAGTGTCATCTGCAAACTTACTAACCCACCCTTCTACACCCTCTTCCAGGTCATTTATAAAAATGACAAACAGCAATGGCCCCAAAACAGATCCTTGCGGTACACCACTAGTAACTAAACTCTAGGATGAACATTTGCCATCAACCACCACCCTCTGTCTTTTTTCAGCTAGCCAATTTCTGATCCAAAGCTCTAAATCACCTTCAACCCCATACTTCCGTATTTTCTGCAATAGCCTACCGTGGGGAACCTTATCACACGCCTTACTGAAATCCATATACACCACATCCACTGCTTTCCCCTCATCCACCTGTTTGGTCACCTTCTCGAAAAACTCAATAAGGTTTGTGAGGCACGACCTACCCGTCACAAAACCGTGCTGACTATCTATAATGTACTTATTCTTTTCAAGATGATTATAAATCCTGTCTCTTATAACCTTTTCCAACATTTTACCCACAACCGAAGTGAGGCTCACAGGTCTATAATTACCAGGGCTGTCTCTACTCCTCTTCTTGAACAAGGGGACAACATTTGCAATCCTCCAGTCTTCCGGCACTATTCCTGTCGACAATGACGACATAAAGATCAAGGAAAAAGGCTCTGCAATCTCCTCCCTAGCTTCCCAGAGAATCCTAGGATAAATCCCATCTGGCCCAGGGGACTTATCTATTTTCACACTTTCCAAAATTGCTAACACCTCCTCCTTGTGAACCTCAATCCCATCTAGCCTCGTAGCCTGAATCTCAGTATTCTCAACAACATTTTCTTTCTCTACTGTAAATACTGACGCAAAATATTCATTTAACACTTCCCCTATCTCCTCTGATTCCACACACAACTTCCCACTACTATCCTTGATTGGCCCTAATCTAACTCTAGTCATTCTTTTATTCCTGATATACCGAAAGAAAGCCTTAGGGTTTTCCCTGCTCCGATCCACCAATGACTTCTCGTGTCCTCTCCTTGCTCTTCTTAGCTCTCCCTTTAGATCCTTCCTGGCTAGCTTGTAGCTCTCAAGCGCCCTAACTGAGCCTTCACGTCTCATCCTAACATAAGCCTTCTTCTTCCTCTTGACAAGCGCTTCAACTTCTTTAGTAAACCGCGGCTCCCTCGCAGGACAACTTCCTCCCTGCCTGACAGGTACATACTTATCAAGGACACGCAGTAGCTGCTCCTTGAATAAGCTCCACATTTCGATTGTTCCCATCCCCTGCAGTTTCCTTCCCCATCCTACGCATCCTAAATCTTGCCTAATCGCATCATAATTTCCTTTCCCCCAGTTATAATTCTTGCCCTGCGGTATATACCTGTCCCTGCCCATCGCTAAGGTAAACCTAACCGAATTGTGATCACTGTCACCAAAGTGCTCACCGACATCTAAATCTAACACCTGGCCGGGTTCATTTCCCAGTACCAAATCCAATGTGGCATCGCCCCTGGTTGGCCTGTCTACATACTGTGTCAGAAAACCCTCCTGCACACACTGGACAAAAACTGACCCATCTAAAGTACTCGAACTATAGTATTTCCAGTCGATATTTGGAAAGTTAAAGTCCCCCATAACAACTACCCTGTTACTCTCACCCCTGTCGGGAATCATCTTCGCTATCCTTTCCTCTACATCTCTGGAACTATTCGGAGGTCTATAAAAGACTCCCAACAGGGTAACCTCACCTCTCCTGTTTCTAACCTCAACCCATACTACCTCAGTAGACGAGTCCTCAAACGTCCTTTCTGTCGCTGTAATACTCTCCTTGATTAACAATGCCACACTCTCCCCTCTTTTACCATCTTCTCTGTTCTTACTGAAACATCTAAATCCCGGAATCTGCAACATCCATTCCTGCCCCTGCTCTACCCATGTCTCCGAAATGGCCACTACATCGAGATCCCAGGTACCAACCCATGCTGCAAGCTCACCCACCTTATTCCGGATGCTCCTGGCATTGAAATAGACACACTTTAAACCAGGTTCTTGCTTGCCAGTGCCCTCTTGCTTCCTTGTAACCATATCCCTGACCTCACTACTCTCAACATCCTGTACACTGGCACTACAATTTGGGTTCCCATTCCCCTGCTGAATTAGTTTAAACGCCCCCGAAGAGCACTAGCAAACCTCCCCCCCAGGATATTGGTACCCCTCTGGTTCAGGTGAAGACCATCCTGTTTGTAGAGGTCCCACCTACCCCAGAAAGAGCCCCAATTATCCAGGAAACCAAATCCCTCCCTCCTGCACCATCCCTGCAGCCACGTGTTCAACTCCTCTCTCTCCCTATTCCTCGCTTCGCTATCACGTGGCACGGGCAACAACCCAGAGATAACAATTCTGTTTGTTCTTGCTCTAAGCTTCCACCCTAGCTCCCTAAATTTCTGTCTTAAATCCCCATCTCTCTTCCTACCTCTGTCGTTGGTGCCTATGTGGACCACGACTTGGGGCTTCTCCCCCTCCCCATTAAGGATCCCAAAAACACGATCCGAGACATCATGAACCCTGGCACCTGGGAGGCAACATACCAACCGTGAGTCTCTCTCGTTCCCACAGAACCTCCTATCTGTTCCCCTAACTATGGAGTCCCCAATGACTAATATTCTGCTCCTCTTCCCCCTTCCCTTCTGAGCAACAGGGACAGACTCTGTGCCAGATATCTGTACCCCATTGCTTACCCCTGGTAAGTCGTCCCCCGCAACAGTATCCAAAACGGTATACCTGTTGTTGAGAGAAACAGCCACAGGGGATCCCTGCACTGCCTGCTGGTTCCCTCTCCTTCCCCTGACGGTAACCCATCTACCTACTTCTTTTACCTGAGGTGTGACTACCTCCCCATAACTCCTCTCAATAACCTCCTCCGCCTCCCGGGATGAACAAAGAACAAAGAAAATTACAGCACAGGAACTGGCTAATCAAATGGGCTGCTTTGTCCTGGATAGTGTCGAGCGTCTTTAGTGTTGTTGGAGCTGCACCCATCCAGGCAAGTCGAGCGTATTACATCACACTCCTGACTTCTGCCTTGTTGATGGTGGACAGACTTTGAGGAGTCAGGAGGTGAGTTACTCGCTGCAGGATTCCTAGACTCTGATCTGGAGGAAAATGTAGCTGGTCTGATTAGTAACTTTGTGGATGGCAGAAAGGTTGGTGGAGTTGCAGATAATGATGAGGATTGTCAGAATATACAGAAGGATACAGATCGGTTGGAGATTTGGGCATAGAAATGGCAGATGGAGTTTAACCTGGACAAATGTGATGTAATGCATTTGGCAAGGTATAATACAAGTGGGAAGTATACAGTAAATGGCAGAACCCTTCGGAGTGTTGACAGATAGAGAGATCTGGGCATACAGGTCCACAGATCACTGAAAGTGGCAACGCAGGTGGATAAGGTTCTCAAGAAGGTACACAACATGCTTGCCTTCATAGGTCGGGGCACTGAGTATAAAAAATATGGCAATGTGTGCTGCAGCTGTACAGAACCTTAGTTAGGCCACACTTGGAATATTGCGTACAATTCTGGACTCCACGCTACCAGAAGGATGTGGAGGCTTTGGAGAGGATACAGAAGAGGTTTACCAGGCTGTTGCCTGGTCTGGAGGGCATTAGCTATGAGGAGATGCTGGGGATAAACTCAGATTGTTTTCACTGGAACGACGGAGGTGGAGGAGCGACCTGATGGAGGTTTACAAAGTTATTAGTGGCATGACCACGCTGTGGAAGAGGTTCAAGAGATCACCTCACTAGGTTCCACTATCACCAGTAATCTGTCTCTCGATGCAGAAATAAGCAAGCGCATGGAAAAGGCTTCCACTGCTATGTCCAGACTGGCTAAGAGAGTGCACAACATCGAGGGCCGAAGGGCCTGTACTGCGCTGTAATGTTCTAATTCTAATTTACTATCTGCTCCAGTTCAGTTTCTGGTCAATGGTACCAAGTTGGATGTTCCTGGTCCATAGACAGATTGTAGCGCTTCTTAGAAACATCTTATGTCGCCAGTGTCAGCACACAGTTGAGTTTTATTTTTAACTGCAAGTGCAATCAACCAGTTATTTGAATGTTCCTCAGTTTAGAATGATGTGTGCTGCATGCTTGACTGTGGGCTGTCTTTTTCTCTTGGCTGGACGTCTATTCTTTCCATCAATTAATTTAATCAAGGACTCTTGTTATTGATCTCGCTCATCAGGAAATTACTTTCTTCCTGTCCGCTTAATCCAGGGAAATCATAGTGGCATCATGCTCCAACACACCTCCTGTCATTTTATTCTGTTCCAAAGAGAGCACATCTAGTCTATCTAAACTTTCGTATTGGTTAATATTCTCTAGACCTGACCGTTTCTTCTGTAAATTACCTTTTCTACAGTCTCCAGTCTGATCACATTCTCCCTGTATTATGGTGACAAGAAAAGTGTCCAGTTCTCTGGCTGTGTTTCAGAGTGTTCAGCATGGATTTGCTAGAAATGGAGAGCACCACAAAGTGTAAAAGTTGCGGATTCAGTGTGTGGAGATTCGTTGCAGCGGGGAAAGTTAGTCGCTTTGCCTACAACACTGTAGCGGTTCATGCCATAGACATATATTTCAGTTATTTTACGCACAACTTAAACTGCATCGAATAATTAGTTAAAACAACTTTTTCTGTTATTTTCTACTCACTATTGTATATATGCATTGAGGAAGTAATTATGATATCACAATTTAGAAAGGCTGCATTTCTATAGCGCCTTTCACAATACACCAAAGGCCATAACAGTCAATGGACTACTAATTTGAAGTTCAGTCACTATGGCAAGGTATGAAATGCAGAGCTGAATATGCACATTGCAAGTTCCGACTAACGGCAATGTGATAATGTCTGATACAGCTGAAGAATGTTACAGTGACAGAAGGGTCGGAGGGTGGAGAAGGTTGCATTGATAGGTTTGGTAGTAGGGTTGGAGGTGCTTACCGGAATAAGGAGTGCTGTCGGGGCAGGAGGTAGTTACAGAGCCAGGAAGGATTGTCAGGCTGGAGGAAGTTACAGAAAGAGGGAGGAGACGTAGTCTCTGAGCAGGTTGGAGTGATAGAAATGGCTGCAGAGCACGGGCTGGTTGCAGAGATAGGGACCTTTGCTGTTTGCAGTATATATAAATGATTTGGAGGAAAATGTAGCTGGTCTGATTAGTAACTTTGTGGATGGCAGAAAGGTTGGTGGAGTTGCAGATAATGATGAGGATTGTCAGCATATCCAGAAGGATACAGATCGGTTGGAGATTTGGGCAGAGAAATGGCAGATGGAGTTTAATCTGGAGAAATGTGATGTAATGCATTTAGCAAGGTCTAATACAAGTGGGAAGTATACAGTAAATGGCAGAACCCTTCGGAGTGTTGACAGACAGAGACATCTGGGCATACAGGTCCACAGATCACTGGAAGTGGCAACGCAGGTGGATAAGGTTCTCAAGAAGGTACACAACATGCTTGCCTTCATAGGTCGGGGCACTGAGTATAGAAAAATGGCAATTGATGCTGCAGCTGTACAGAACCTTAGTTAGGCCACACTTGGAATATTGCGTACAATTCTGGACTCCACGCTACCAGAAGGATGTGGAGGCTTTGGAGAGGGTACAGAAGAGGTTTACCAGGCTGTTGCCTGGTCTGGAGGGCATTAGCTATGAGGAGATGTTGGGGATGAACTCAGATTGTTTTCACTGGAACGACGGAGGTGGAGGAGCGACCTGATGGAAGTTTACAAAGTTATTAGTGGCATGACCACGCTGTGGAAGAGGTTCAAGAGCGCAGCATCAGCAGCGCTGGTGATGGCTTGGCCATGTGAGCCACATGGAAGATAGCAGCATTCCCAAGGCTCCATTGTGCAGTGAACTTGTCACTGTTATCAGACCCACTGGTCGTCCATGTCTCTGCTTTAAAGACGTCTGCAAACGTGACATGAAGTCCTGTGACATCGATCACAAGTCGTGGGAGTCAGTTGCCAGCGTTCGCCAGAGCTGGTGTGCAGCCATAAAGACGGGGTTAAAGTGTGATGAGCCAAAGAGACTTTGCAGTTGGCAGGAAAAAAGACAGAAACGCAAGGGGAGAGCCAACTGTGTAACAGTCCCGACAACCAATTTTATCTGCAGCACCTGTGGAAGAGTCTGTCACTCTAGAAGTGGCCTTTATAGCCACTCCAGGCGCTGCTTCGCAAACCACTGACCACCTCTAGGCGCTTACCCATTGTCTCTCTGGTGGTCAAAGAAGAAGAGAAAGTGGCATGGACTGTGTGGATAGTCAGAGGCTTTTTCCCAAGGTGAAAGAGTCAGTTCCTAGGGGACATAGGTTTAAGGTGCTAGGGGAAAGGTTTAGAGGGGATGTGCGAGGCAGACCTTTTACCCAGAGGGCGGTGAGTGCCTGCAACATGCTACCGGAGGAGGTGTTGGAAGCAGGTACGATAGCGACGTTTAAGAGACATCTTGACAAATACATGAATAGGATGGGAATAGAGGGATAGAGACCCCGGAAATGCAGAAGGTTTTAGTTAGACAGACATCACGATCAACGCAGGCTTGGGGGACCTAATTACCTGTTCCTGTGCTGTACTGTTCTTTGTTCTTTGTTTTAACCCCATTTCTTCCATTCATTTTTAAATAGATTTATTTAATAAATAACAGATTCAATAAAGATAGGGACAGTAACAGAGGTGAGGGAACAGTTAACAATATCAGCTAACATGGTAACCATGAAGGGACTCAGCCCTGTCATCCAAGTAGTCATCAAGATGAGGCACCAGGTGTGTCGGCTCCTGTGCTGATCACGGCCCTGTTCCCTTGACCCAGTTCTCCCTACTCAAGCCCCTTTGCTGGACATGTCCAGACTGGTGTCCAACCCTCCCATTCGTCACCCTCTGACTGTGGGAGGGAGAATGATAGACAGTCAGCGACTAGACTCAGATGGTGAAGGCTGGAGGGACAGTCGAAGGAGATGAACAGCATAAAGTTGAAAAGTGGAACGAGAGAAAGACAGTCCATTTCTCCAACCTTGCTCGTAATACCTTATAATTTCCAAATTATACTCCATCTGCCAGCCTTTTTCCCATTCAGGAAACTGATCTGTATCCATTTGTATCCTCCTGAAAACTTGCTGTCCCATATATTTTTATATCATCACCAAATTAGGTTGTGGTATTTCCGGTCCATTCATCTAAAGCATTAATAACAGTTGTGAACATTTCAGGTTCCAACACTTATCCCTTGACTACCTACTCGTTACCTTTGCCTTCCTGAAAATGATGCATTTATCCTGACTCACTGTTTCTTGTTACTTAGCCAATTTTCTGTCCATGCTAATATATTACCCACAGCACGATAAGCTCTTACCTTGTGTATTAACCTATTATGTGGCTCGTTAACAAATGCCTTTTTGCAATCCAAATTCACGACATCTACTGGTCCCCATTTATTCAGCATAATCAGTACATCCTCTAGTAACTCTAATGAATTTGTCAAACAGGGTTTTTTTTCATTAATCCAGGTTGACTCTGCCTGATCGTACTCTGATTTTCCAAACGTCCTTCTACGACTTCCTCAATAATGAATTCCAGCATTTTCCCAATGACAGACATATCACTATCTGGCCTACAGTTTCTTGCTTTCTGACATCTCCTTTTGTTTCTTGAACAAGGATTTAATGACCCAAAACGTTTTGTTAGTGGTACTGTTCGCCAAAAATACACCACTTTGAACTCTGGTAGAAGTTGTTTCACAAGTGTGTTTGCCATTATAAAAGATAACAGTTCTTGTTACGAGAGACTACATACTGAATGATACTTAAAGTTGTCAACAGGAATGTCTGGTCTCTTGAGATGTCCCCGGGAATGTGGTGATAACTGGTGATGTTTGCTGCAACATATTGGATTATAATCCTTTTTTTATATTATTCACCCAAAAACTTTGCACGATTCTAATTTAGTATTAAAATTAATAGTCTACAGTTTCATCAATTTATTTTTATTTCGCCTCTTTTAAAATTAGGCAAACTTTGTTTTCATTACAGTTCGAACTCTTGCTAGTTTCATGTTGTAAGAGTCACAGAACCAACTGTGAAATCAGAAAAAAGGTGGAGTGCTAAGTGGTCAAACAGTTAAGAAACGCCCAAGGCCTGTGCCTGTGCACAGAACTTAAAATGCCGATGGTTGGATAGATATTTATATAGTTCCTGCTTTCGTGCTATTTTGTATGCATGTGTTGTGTTATTCTCAGAGTGGAGTGGTGAAAAGGACACCAAACAAAGGCGCTTTGGGGTTATTCAGCAAGTAGCGATGCCCTCTTCAGAATGGACAGTATTGGGTAATATAAATATGAATTGCTCTTTGTAAACTGCTTCTCGAAAAGTGTGATGTATTAATTAACTCTTTTATACAGAGTCACAGCATGATTACAGTGCTGAAGGATTCTATTCAATCCATCGTGTCTGCACTGGATCTCTGAAAGTGCAATTCCCTCAGTTGCATTGCCTTGCCTTCGCCCCATTCCCCAGCACATTCTTCCTTTTTCATATAACTGCATAATTTCATTTTGAATGCTTCAATTCAACCTGCCTCCATCACGTTCTCAGGCAGCGCATTCCAAAGCTTTACCACTTGCTTCTTGAAAACGATATTCCTCATGTCATGTATGCTTCTCTTACCAAATAATTTAAATCTGTGAAACTCGATCTCAATCCTTTCAAGAGTGGGAACAATTTATCCCTATCTACTCTGTCCAGGCCCCTTCTGATTTTGAATACATCTATCAACCTTCTTTTCGCCAAGGAAAACAACCCTAACTTCTCCAATCGATCTTCATAACTGATATTCCACATCGCTGGAATCATTCATGTGAATCTTGTCTTTACTCTCACCAATGCTCTCATGTGTTTCCTGAAGTGTGGCTTCCAGAACTGGATGCAATTCTCCATCTGAGGCCGAACAGGCATCTTATACACGTTCAGCATAACTGCATTTCTCTTGTACTCTATGCCTTTATTAACAAAGCCCAGGATACTGTATACTTAATTAACTGCCCTCTCAGCCTGTCACCTTCAGTGACTTATGTACATATGCACCAGCATGCCCTTCACTATTGTATCCCTGCTTCCACATTGTCTCTCCATGTTCTTTCTAGCAAATTGAATCTCTTCACATTTATCTTAATTTACTTCATCCGTAACCTGTCTGCCCATTCGACCAACTTGTCTATTTCCTTTTGAAGTTCTACACTATCCATTGCTAATTGCTACACCGTTCACAATGCTTCCAAGTTTCGTATCATCTGCAACCTTTGAAATTGCGCCCTGTATACAAAGAGTTCCATCATTAATATATATCAGGACAGGCAAAGGTCCAACATTGATCCCTGGGGAACTCCACTACAAACCTTCCTCCAGGCCAAACAAATATCCAATAACCACTACTCTTTGTGTCCTGTCACTCAGCCAACACTGTATTCATGTTGCTTCCATCCATTTTATTCTACGAGCTACACGTCAGCTCAGAAGTCTATTTTGTGGCACTGTATTAAATGCCTAAGTACGAATGAAAGCTGTTACCAATATCGAGTCAATATGGACTAAGTTACAGATGGTTTTAAAAGCCCAGCGTTATTACAGGTGTTGAATGACACAGCATAAAACAATCAAAGGAACAAGGCATTCGGCCCAACCAGTCCATTATGGTGATCATGCTCCAGTTAATCCTCCTCGTCTCGTTCCTCATCTCACTCTATCATCAACGCTCTCTATTCCCTTCTCATTCATAGGCACATTGTGCCTCCCTTTAAATGCATCCATAATACTCCCATCAACCATTCCCTGTTGTCGCTGGTTCCACCTTCCTTCCATCTCTAGTGCAAAAAGATTCTTCAGAGCTCTCTATTTGATTTCTTGCAGACAATCTTATATGGATACCCTCGGGTTTTGCACTTACCCACAAGTAGGTACATTCTGGGTTAGAACTTGTTGTCCTGCCACTGCAGAAAAATGTGGCCATCCAGTGCGGGATCCATGCCAATTCCCCATTGCAATTATGTGGAGGGTGGCCAATTAGTATATTAACGGCAGCTGTCCCCAATTACATGGCGGGGGTGGCATTGACAACACAGCTCATCGTGTCACTTGATGCAGGAGCAGGTAATGGCGCTATTTGTAAAAAGCTGCCAGCCCAGCAAGTGGTTGAACAAAATGCAAAGTTGACCTCTTCCCCCTTCCCTTTTAAAGCACTGCAGTGTTCACACCTGATTCCCTTCCCTGAACGAATAATGCGGAGCTGAGCCCTTCCGCACCTCAGTGGTGTCAGCCTTCCCTGGACGCGAAAAGGAAGGCATGTGAGTGCCGCAAAGTGCACTGAGGTTCGGGTACTGAAGGTATGATCGGTATGGGTTTCCATCTAAATTAAAACAAAGATTGAATTTGGCTACGGAAAGCAGAGTCCCATCGCAGGGCACTGGAGGGCCACCAGTGCAATCCCGGCGACGGATTCCTTGGTGGTCGCTTCTATTCCAATTCTTTTTTGCACCCCACCACGGAAGCCGACGGTCGACTGGGTGCAAAAAATCTGTCCAGATATATTCCAGAAAAAATTTCCACAATTTGAAAGACCTCTATTAGATCAATACTCCCAACCTTTTCTTATTCTTTTCAAGGGAAACATCCGCATCCTGTTCATCCTCTTGGTATAGGGTACGCCCAGACGTTTGTATTACAGCTCGTGACTGTTTTTTTTTACCCTCTCAATAACGTTTATTTCCTTCCATTAATATTCCAACTAGAATTCCACACAGTACTCCAGGTCTGGCATAGCCAGCATTTGATGAAACTTCAGCATAAATCATTATGCATACATATCATGTCCCTCAAGCAATATATTTCAGACCATCGTTTGTTTTTTTTAAGGATTGTTATGCTGTGTTGATACATTTAGAGTTTCCTGTATGAGTTCTGCAAGGTCCCTTTAACCTCTACAACATCTATTTTCGTATTTTCCTACTTTGGTTTATTCGTTCTTGGCATGTGAGCGTGGCTGCAAGGCCAGAATCTATCCTCAAATACTAATTGCCCATGGGAAGGTTATGGCGAACTTCCGAGGAGAACCGCTGCCATCCCTGCGTTGTAGGATTACACATCGTGCTGTTTTGAGGTGGTTTCAAGGATTTTGACCCATCAACATTGAAAAGAAACGGTGCTAGAGTTCCAGATCAGGATAGTGCGTGGCTTGGAGTGAAAAATGCAGGAGGTGGTGTTTACATGCACTTGAGGTGTTACATTATATTTAGCTGCTATATTAGTTTGGTACCGTGGATTTGCTTGACGGACTGTATTAGCTTAAGGGGCTGTATTGGTTTGACAGGCTGTATTTGTTTTAGAGGCTGCATTGGTTTGAGGGGCAGTATTCGTGTGAAGCACTTTATTTGTATCAGGGGCTGATTGTGTTTGAGGTACTGTATTAATTTAAGAAACAGTCTTAGTTTGAGAGCTTGTAATTAGTTTGATGGACTGGATAATTTTGCATAACGGTATTGGTATGAGGTGCTGAAATATTCTGAGCACCTGTATTAGTTTGACGATGCATAGACATTTTTTTTCTAATTAATTGTCGACTTGAATTGGCACATCTGAACGATAAGGCCATATCCCAGAGTTCAGAGGACCAGTCCTGAGTGAGCAGAGTAACTTTCTGGATTCAATTAGTGAATGGACACAGCAGAATAAATGAAGCAAATAAAAAACGTTTTTGAGATGGGACTGATGTGTTTAAAGAAACGTCATTGCTGAATTAATGCAGCTTCCAATTATCATTAGTTATCTGATATGATAAGACTTGTCTGGACTTTGGGGATTTCAAGTTCAGTCTCCACGCTAAATACATTCCCTCCTAACAGGAGGTGAACACAGCTGTCGTAATTTGGTTGCTCAAAATAAAACTTAAAAAAAGACAGAGAAAAGCGTTGCAACATCAATGCCCTGTGAAGATTCCTGCAGTTCATAAATTAAAGACTGGGAATGCAAGGTCTCAGAGCTTAATTAAGCGGGATTGCTTGCAACACGACAGAATAGGTTGCTTTACACAGAAAATGCATCTTTCAATTGATATTTATCCTAAAAATATACTACACAATCCTTGCCGACATTGGTGTTTCTGGTAAATGATTGTTCCGATTGCAGTGGTGTAAATCTGTGCTAGGCTTCATCTCTGTTTAGTACTGTGAATGATAATGGTACATTTTGATCTAAGTTTAACCAGTACGCATATCATTGACATATCAGTGACATCATCTTGTTAAGGTGAATGTTTTGAATTACCTCTGTGGGGTCATGATATTGCCTCAATTTAGAACAAACCTGTTTGCAGTTCATGGGCTCTCTGAAATGTCAAGTCATTCTCTTTGCTGAAATGTTCTGGACTGTTGAATCAAACTTCAGTGCAGGCATCTGTCCGAACAAAGATATTTCTGGCACTGTCAGACATTGTACAATAGCACTGAGTGTGCTTAACCAACCGTAATTGAACAGCTGACAGCGGTGGCCATGTATGAATGTGAGTATAAGTCATTTCAGAATTATACTGTGTGTGCCATTTACCAGAAAGAATAACGTGATCCCAGTGACCATGGCTTACTGGGAGTATCTATCACTGCAGAATTCTACTGAGTGGGTGACACAAAATTGAATGCAACACTTCACCTCAGTGGCCATGCATTACTGGAACTATGTCACTGTAGAATTGCACAGTGTGTTTCAAATGAATAATATCTCTGTATGATGAAACCGCTTTCCTGTTTTATGATGGTACGTGGCAGAAAGAGAAAGTTTTTTGCTGTTGGTTGAAGTTATTGGGTAATAAGTTGTAAAGTGAAGAGCATTGATTTTGCTTTAGTTTCGATTGAACAGAAACGGATGTTAATTACTTACTAACAGGTAAACATCAGTGCAAAACAGTCGTCTGATTCAAGTCCTCTGTGGAATGACTTATCTGAACCAGAAATAGAGTTGCTGGTAACACTTTCTAATGTTGATTATTTCCTTCGTCCAGCACGGTCCTGAAAACATTTGTGGATCGTTGGTGCTCAATTTTATTATCTTGTTGCTACTCAGGATGAATATTGGACCGTGCTATTTGCAGTTCTGTTAAAAATGTGCAGAAGTTTGGTTCGATCTCAACGTGATTGCTGTGTCACTTTCTATGTGGCACAGTTTAGGAAAATTGTGAAGACATTGGAAAGTGTGTAGGAAAGATTCACGGGAATGTTTCCAGTGATGAGGAACTTTAGATACGTAGACAGATTGGAGCAGTTGCGACTATTTCCCTGCAGAAGAGAAGGGTGAGCAGAGATTTGATAGTGGTGTTCAAAATCATGAATCGACTGGACAAAGCATAAAGGGAAAATACCATTCTCATCAGTGTAAGGATCGGGAACTAGAGGGGACATAATTAAGGTAATTGGAAAAAGGAACAATGGTGTCATAAGGAGAATATTTTTCGTGCAGCAGGTGGTTTACATCTGGAAGGCACTACCTGAGAGTGCGTTGGAGGCATTTTAAATAGGGGCATTCTAGAGGAATTGGATTGTTATCTGAAAAGGATTAATGAAGGCTATGGGGAGAAGCTGTGGAAATGGTACTAGGTAAAGTGTCTTTTTAACAACAATTCAAATGACCTCCGTCTGTCATTCTGCGACTACGTTCCTGATGTAACTGGCTGAAATTTGGCAGACCAGTTCTTACCAATGATGCAGAATCTCGACACATATAAACTGCAACATCTCTGCCTATAGCTCAGTGGGGAGGATCTCTGCGAGGAAAGCCATTTACAGCTCAGAAACATACATGGCAGACTTTTATAATAAAAACATCAAAACGAGAGGCAGTCAATAAAAACATTTGTAAGCTGCGAATATAAATTCAAAAGATCATTTCTTTCCGTTCTGGTGTTCTCATCGTTAAAATAATTGCACCTGTGCTCCAATATCCCTTTCCGTTAAATGGAGACCTGACTGGAATACAGCACACTCAGTGTTGGAGAAACTAAGGGCAAATATTACTGTAATATCAGTGCTTTGCTTTTGCCATTGGATTCCTCTGTAAATTAAATGTAAATAATTGGTGAACCTGTGTCTGTGAATCCTGTTGCAAGTCTACCACATTAATGTTGATTTTGCAAGGAATTTTTGGGAGTCCTATTTTTCGGATTATAATGCAGCATCTCACACTTAGCGATATGGTAATTAATTTTTCATTGTGCACGTTTATTAGTTATTTGTATAATATATTCGGTTAGCTTACTGCACTCTTCCCCTGTATTGTGGATTTCCCTTCAAATTTTTCAAGTGTGTTTCGGCTGCCTCATTAATTTAAGGCACACATGCACTCACTTAATTTGGTTCTGGTCAAGACTTCACCCATTAAAGTACACTTGGATAGTAATTGCAGGATGTTCATTGTAAGTGAAATAATGATGGAAAGACTAAGGAAGCTAAATTTACAGCTGTTTCAGGAGCACACCCTGGGTAAATAATTTTCATTGAAAGAAGCAAAGGTCCCCTCTCTTTTTGGTTTTCATCCCTCATTTTACGAGAAGAAAGTTTTATCCATCAGTCTGTGGCTTAACCTCTGAAGACTTCCATTGTTCTGCACATCAGCACCTTACAAGACTCCTGATTGTAACCCTTTCCCGACCATCACGCAACATGTCAGTCAGCCTGATTAGACTGGTTTTATTTACTACTTCAATTTGAGATAAGACACCTGGGAAACATGGATAAAGAAGTACTCATGTTGTTCAAGGTCCCAGACATTTGGTCTTAAGTACTGTCTCTTCTGCACAGAATTTCAGTCATTCTCAAGAGATCCAATCTGATAAATTTTGCCTGGACAGGCTTCCCAGCAATAAAATAACAAAGGCTTATCTGAACCTCGTAATGCCTCATATAACACAATAACCCAAATGGTCTGGCATGTTGGCCACAGCAGATAACAAACGAACTAAATGCTTTAATATATACATTAGTTGTTTAATCATACAGTTACTTAATCAATACATTAATAAATAACTTACTCGAGGTTATGGGATTGAGTGTGATTAATGCAGTACATCCAAACCAGATTATCTACCCTTTCGTTGATCACTTTATCATCTCCCCAAAACTAAATAAAATCCCTTGACGCTGGTTTATTCAATTTATTCAATAATTATATGACAGTTTTTTTCCCTTGCCTCGCAGATCTCGCTCCCTTCTGCAGCTGCTGAAACAAGACCAACTGCTCATTATGCAGCGTCTATCCCGGTGACATGACTTACTTCCTTTGGACCTCGGAACTGCGCTCCGGATACCCATTATCGTTCCAAAGCCCGGACAATCCTCGCTGTCATTAAAGTCACAACGAACGAAGTTGCCTTCCCCCACGCACTATGATCTCCAGCACTCTTCCACAGATGCAGGTCTGTAATTTCCATGCGGGTACTTTATTGTATGTCAGATGCAACACCGAGATGAAACGCTTCCGATCATAACCACCGTTTCATTCGCTCAGATGGCCTTTGCTGCTAATTCATGATGGCAAATGCCAAAGACCCTGTGAGTAGAGGGGCTGCGAGCTTGTGATTGGCATGGGGATCCCACGGCCTATTGGTTGCTCCTCACCCTTTGGGTCTATCCACATGTTTCCATCATATTCTCTAACCACTGGCGTGTTCTTCCCTTGGCCAGATTTTCCATGCTTTCTGCCTGCTGCGTTGTTCTGTTGTAAACATTTGCAAGTCCGCTAGAGCTAACCTTTGTTTCTTTCATTATTCCATTATCCTTGCACAATGATCCCTTTTGGAATTGAATCACACCTGACCTCCATCCATTACAGAGCTTCGGTGCTGTTTTTTTCCCTCCACTATATCCCACTTTTCTCTTCTCCACAATCCCTTAATATTGTTAATCTCGAATATCTACCAGTTCAAATGAAGTGTTATTGAGAAACGCGGTTTATCCCTCTACGGATGCAGCCATACCTACTGGGTGTTTTCAGACTTTCTGTCATTATGGAACGATACTGGATGGACCACCTGGCATCGAACGAAGCACTGGAAATGATAACAGCAAACCCAGCCCTGTCGACCCTGCAAAGACCCCCTTACTAACATCTAGGGGCTTGTGCCAAAGTTGGGAGATCTGTTCCACAGACTAGTCAAGCTACAGCCTGACATAGTCAGACACACGGAATCATACCTGACCGAAAATGCCCCAGGCACTGCCCTCACCATCCCTGGGTATGTCCTGTCTCACTGGCAGGACAAACGCAGCAGAGGTGGCGGCACAGTGGTATACATTCGGGAGAGAATTGCCCTGGGAGTCCTCAACATCGACTCTGGACCCCAGGAAGTCACATGGCACCAGGTCAAACATGGGCAAGGAAATCTCCTGCTGATTACCACCTGCCGCCCTCCCTCAGCTGATGAGTCAGTACTCCTCCATGTTGAACAGCACCTGGAGGAAGCATTGAGGGTGTCAAGGGCATAGAATGTAATCTGGGTGAGGGAATTCAATGTCCATCACCAAAAGTGGCTCGGTCGCACCACTACTGATCGAGCTGGCCGAGTCCTAAAAGACATATCTGCTAGAATGGGTATGCAGCAGGGGGTGAGGGAGCCAACAAGAGGGGAAAACATACTTGACCTCGTCCTCAGCAATCTGCCTGCGGCAGATGCATCTCTCCATGGCAGCATTGGTAGGAGTGACCGCCACACACTCGTTGTGAAGACGAAGTCCCGCCTTCATATTGAGGATACCCTCCTTCGTGCTGTGTGGCACAAACACCGTCCGAAATGGGATAGATTTCGAAAAGATCTAGCAATGGAAAACTGGGCAACCATGAGGTGCTGTGGGTCATCAGCAGCAGCAGAATTGCACTCAACCACAATCTCTAACCTCATGGCCCAGCATTTCCCCAACTCTATCATTACTATCAAGCCAGAAGACCAACCCTGTTTCAATGAAGAGTGCAGGAGGGCATACCAGGAGCAGCACCAGGCAATCTCAAAATGAGGAGTCAACCAGGTGA
The DNA here is from genome assembly GCF_036365525.1 of Heterodontus francisci. Classification (NCBI taxonomy): domain Eukaryota; kingdom Metazoa; phylum Chordata; class Chondrichthyes; order Heterodontiformes; family Heterodontidae; genus Heterodontus; species Heterodontus francisci. Next base: position 5,097,856 of record NC_090411.1, on the reverse strand, counting down.
AGCTACAACAAAGGACTATCTGCATGCAAAACTGTGTAAGCAGCATGCGATAGACAGAGCTAAGAGACCCCATAACCAAAGGATCAGATCTAAGCTCTGAAGTCCTGCCACATCGAGCCATGAATGGTGGTGGGCAATTAAACAACTAACTGGAGGAGGTGGCTCCACAAATATCCTCATCCTTAATGAAGGGGAGCCCAGCACATCAGCCAGAAGTGCCCAGTTTATCATCCATCTCGGCCTCCTCCTGAAGGCCCCAGCAACATAGATGCCAGACTTCAGCCAATTCGGTTCACTCCACGTGAGATCAAGAAACGACTGAAGACACTAGATACTGAAAAAGCTACGAGCACTGACAACATTCCAGCAATAGCACTGAAGATCTGTTCTCCAGAATTTTCCACGCCCCTAGCCAAATTTTTCCAGTATTGCTACAACACTTGCATCTACCCTGCAATGTAGAAAATTGCCCAGGTATGTCCTGTACACAAAAAGCAGGACAAGTCCAACACGGCCAATTACCGCCCCATCAACCGACTTTCAATCATGAGTAAAGTGATGGAAGGTGTCATCAACAGTGCCATCAAGTGGCACTTGCTTAGCAATAACCTGCTCAGTGACGCTCAGGTTGGGTTCCGCCAGGGCCACTCATCTCCTGACCTCATTACAGACTTGATTCAAACATGGACAAAAGAGCTGAACTCAAGAGGTGAGGGGAGAGTGACTGGCCTTGACATAAAGGCAGAATTTGATCGATTATAGCAGCAAGGATCCCTAGCAAAACTGAGGTCAATGGGAATAGGGGGAAAACATTCCACTAGCTGGAAAGCTGCAAAGAAAGATGGTTGTGGTTGTTGGAGGTCAATCATCTCAGCTCCAGGACATCCCTGCAGGAGTGCCTCAGGGTAATGTCCTAGGCCCAACCATCTTCAGCTGCTTCATCCATGACCTTCCTTCAGTCATAAGGTCAGAAGTAGGGATGTTCGCAAATGATTGCACAATGTTCAGCATTCGTGACTCGTCAGATATTGAAGCAGTCCGTGTAGAAATGCAGCAAGACCTGGACAATATCCAGGTTTGGACTGACAAGTGGCAAGTAGCATTCACGCCACAGAAATGCCAGGCAATTACCATCTCTAACAAGAGAGAATCTAACCATCTCCCCTTGACATTCAATGGCATTACTATCGCTGAATCCCCAAACTATCAACATCCTAGGGGCAACCATCGACCAGAAACTGAACTGGAGCAGTCATATAAATGCCATGGCTACAACAGCAGGTCAGAGGCTAGGAATCTTACGGTGAGTAACTCACCTCCTGACTCCCCAAAGCCTGTCCACCATTGACAAGGCACAAGTCAGGAACATAATGAAATACTGTCCACTTGACTGGATGGTGCAGCTCCAACAATGCTCAAGAAGCTCGACACCATCAGGAACAAAGCAGCCCGCTTGATTGGTACCCCATCGACAAACATTCACTTCCTCCACCACCGACACACAGTGCCAGCAGTATGTACCATCTACAAGATGCACTGTAGCAACGCACCAAGGCTCCTTACACAACACCTTCCAAACCCGCGACCCCCACCAACTAGTAGGACAAGGGCAGCAAATGCAACGGAACGCCACCACCTGCAAGTTCCCCTCCAAGTCTCACACCATCCTGACTTGGAACTATATTGTCGTTCCTTCACTGTCGCTGCGTCAAAATTCTGGAACTCCCTTCCTAACAGCACTGTGGGTGTACTTACCCCACATGGACATCAGTGGTTCAAAAATAAGCTCACCACCACCTTCTAAAGGGCAATTAGGGATGGGCAATAAATGCTGGCCTGGATTGCGACGCCCACATCGCATGAATGAATAAAAAACTGACCCGTTTTTGGTGCTAAACTTCAATCCTTATTGACTGAGCTCTGACATGGAGCATATTTCATCAGTAATTTCCAGTCTCTCACCCTTTTCTCTCGGAGTTAATTTAACGGCGATTGTGATCCTGTCCAGGGGAACGTGCGGCCTCTCCACTTGCACCACTTGCCATGGCAACGGCCGATCTACTGCTCATAATGACTGACGAAATACTGAGGAAAATTAGTCATTATTACTCCCCATTATCTTTCCTGGTCATCACCCCTGTCTGTAGTGTTATCATTACCCTGGTTCGTACAGCAAGAGACGTCTGTGTGGTTCACGGTCACTTTCTCCTCTGATCTATTTGTGGTCACTTGTTACCAAAAGCTGAAAACTAAATATTGCACCAAGAGAACTGCAGCTGTGATTTTATCAATAACCTGCATTCTGCTCTGTTTAAAAAAAATATTCCGTTTGCTTTTCGTATGACCCTGTATTGATCGTCTCCAATGTACCGTTGTTCTGCTATCCAAAGTCAAAAAATTACACTGAACCTCGATGGGTGGGATATCACTGGTTTAATAAAGTTTTAATCTCATTGCTTCCATTCACTTTAATTCTGTGCTCAACTCCCTGATAATCAGACACATTTCCGTGACCAGTCGAGTCCATAAAAGACTGAGAGGTCACAACAAGGGAGAGAATCGCAGTGACCCAGAGATGAAAAGCAGAAGGAAGTCAGTGATTTTACTCTTCGCCATATCAGGCAGGTTCATCCTTCTCTGGTTGACATATGTTATAGAAATCTTTAGCTATAGCAGTGCAGGAAGAACTCCTGAGTGTCTCAATGATTCTGTATTGATATTTCGAAATATCGGATTCATGCTGCAGCATTTAAATAGCTGCACAAATGCATTTATTTATATGGTGACTCAGTCTAAGTTCAGAAGCAGTTCATTCTTGCTGTGAAATATCCGGTTGTATCAATTATTCAATTAAAGTGTAAATAAAAATGCTGAGAACAGCCCAGAAAGCGCGGTGGGGGTTGGGGAAGCTCCAGTGTTTCCAGTGCATTAAGGTAATATTTATCTCTAGAATTTTCAAGGGCAGGAGGTGACCTTCGGAGGGTATAAAGTATTCAGGAGAATAGTCACAGCTCTGTCTGCACAGGAGAAGAAGGAAACACAACCACAGTCGTTCCTCCATTACCACTGGTTTTATGTTCAGCTCTTAACATCTGCTTATAAAGAAATAAACGTGTGTATATCAAAACAAAATGCTGTAGATGCTGGCAATAGTATTGTGTGTATTGATAATTGATGTTATGTAATTTTGAGGCACATTACTGAGACTGTCTCCATGCCATTCCACAGCTGCTGCTGCACTTTCTCTATTTCTCTCTGCGAGTCAGAGGATTAGTTTCCATTGGACAAGCCTAGCTGAAGGGCTTGGGTGGGCAGAAGAAGATGATGTGAGTAGTGGGGCCTGGTTCGCTTCAGCAGCTGACAGATCTGACTTCAGATTAGCAGTTGCTCAGAAGGCCTTCTGGCTGAAATACGCATTGGGAAGTGTATAGCCATAGTCTTGACTCCTTGCTCCAAACTACGATCTGTAGCCATTGACTCCATCCTTCGCCGTGCTCTCTGTCTGGGATTAAATTAGTACACAAACGTGGTGTGAGGTTTGACCCCGAGATGTGCTTCCAACCACATCACAGAATCACAGGATCGCTTAAGAACAGAAGGAGGCCATTCAGCCCATTGTGTCTGCCTCGGTTCTCGGAAAGAGCAATTTCCTCAGTTTCATTACCCCATAAGCATGGACATTCTTTCTTTTCATATAACTATCTAATTCCCTTTTGAATGCTTCTATTTAACATGCCTCCACCACATACTCAGGCAACACATTCCAGACTTTACCCACTCACTGCATGACAATGTTTTTCCTCATGTCACTTTTGCTTCTCTTACTAAATACTTTAAATCTGTGCATTTTCGTTCTCGATCCTGTCATGAGTGGCAACAGGTTCTCTCCATCTAATCTGTCTAGACCCATCATGATGATGAATACATCTATGAAATCACCTCTCAGATTTATCTTCCCAAAGTAGAACAGACCTAACTTCTCCAATGTATCTCTGTAACTGAAGTTCCACAACACTGGCGCCAATTCTTTGAATCTTCTCAGTACTCGTTCCAATGCCCTCACATCTCTCCTAAAGTGTGGCACCCAGAACTGGACGCAATAATATAGCTGAGACCAATCTAGCGTCTTATAGAAATTCAACATAAATTCGTATTTCTTGGACTCCATTCCCTTATTAATATAAGCCCAAAATACTTTGCACTCTGTGCCCATCTCCACAGATTCTGCTGCTGAAAAAGAAACTAATCCATTCCTTTTGTACCTTAGACTGTCTGCGCTCCAACATCAAACCTCTATAAACCTGAGGTCATACCAATACTGCAGCTACTTCGTATCTCAGAGCGAGACTCTTTCACCTATCACCACAATGCTCGCTGCCCTACGTTGGTGTCCATTCAACCAACATCTTGATATTAAAACGTTCGTTCAATTTTTCAAATCGCTCCAATGCCTCGCCGCTCCCTATCTCTGTAATCTGCTCGGGTCCACAAACCGACTAGTTATCGCCACTCATATAATTTTGGCCACGTGAGAATTTCTGATTTTAATTGGTCTATAATTGGTGGCCACACGTTGAGCAGCTTCGGCACGAAGACCTGGAATTCCGTCCTTATACCTCTATAACTCTCTAAATGACTTTCCACCGTTAAGACATGTTTTAATACTCATCTGAGCAAGCTTGTGGTCACCTGGCCTAATATTTCCTTATGTCGGTGTGCCATGGTTTGTCTTTTCCGTGTTCACGTGAAGTGTCTTGGAAATATTAATTACATAAACGGCTCCATCTAAACAGAAGTGAGGTTGTTTTTTAGATGGGTAGTTACAGTACAAGTGAGGCCAATGATATATGTAGCTGTCGAGATGCAGTAAAATTAAAGCCAGCTGGTTACCGTCCAACTAAGGTCAGTGGCATATCCGGATGGTTACGTACAGAAAGATTATGTCAGTACTATATCTGGATGGTTAGCTATAGCTGATGTCACTGAAAAGTCTGCATGGGTAGTTATAGAAGAATTGAGGTGAGTGATATGTCTGATAGGTAGATATGCTGCTAATAAGTTCAGTGATGTATCTGGATGAGTGAATATATAACAATTGCGTTCATTTATGCATCTGGATGGGGAGTCATAGTAATGGTGAGGCCAGTGCTATGCCTGGATGTGTAGTTAGAGTACAATTGAAATCATTGATGCATCACATGGCACAGTGGCACAGTGGTTAGCACTGCAGCCTCACAGCTCCAGCGACATGCGTTCAATTCTGGGTACTGCCTGTGTGGAGTCTGTAAGTTCTCCTTGTGTCAGCATGGGTTTTCTCCGGGTGCTCTGGTTTCCTCTCACAACCCATTATTGTATATTGTCTCTCCATGTTCTTCCTACAAAAATGAATCATGGCACATTTCTCTGCATTGAACTTCATTGTCCACCAACTTGTCCATGTCCTTTACAAGTTCTACCCCTTTTTAAACACCTCACCTATATATATATATATCAGGAAAATCAAGCGTCCCAATACTGATCCACTGCAAACCTTCCTCCAGCCCGAAAAACATCCATTAACCACTACTCGTTGCTGTCACTCAGCCTCTTTCATTTTCATGTTGCTGCCATCCCTTTTATTCCCTGAGCTTCAAGTTTGCTCACAAGACTGCTGTCTGGCACTGTATCAAACGCCTTTTGAAAGTCCATGTACACCTCATCAATCTCATTGTCCTCATCAACCCGGTCTGTTACCTCCACAAAAAACTGCAGCAAGTACTTTAAACATGATTTTCCCTTAGGAAAGCCGTCCTGGCTTTCCTTAATTAACTCATCAGTCCATGTGACTATTTATTTTCACCCAAATTATTTTTTCTAGAAATTCTTCCACTATGGAAATTAACTTTTGGCCAGTAGTCTGGTCTTATCTTTACACCCATTTTTGAACAAGGGCGTAACGTTTGCAATTCTCCAGTCCTCAGGAACCACACCAGAGTCTAAGGAAGACTGCAAATTATGGGTAATGCCTCTGCGATTTCCACCATCACTTCCCTCAGTACCCTTGGATGTCTCTCCTCCGACCCTGGTCCTTTATCCACTTTAAGTTCAGACAGCTATCTAATATTGTCTTTACCAATTTTAAACCCCTCTAGTGTCTGACCTACCTCCTTTTTCAACAGTGACTGGGTTCATATTCTTCCTTGGTAAAGATAGATACAAAGTATTCATTTCATATATCAGCTAAGATAAGACAGAGATTATCTGTATGGTTAGATCCAGTGCAGTTGAGGGTAGTGATACGCCTGGTGCTACGACCAGGTGGGAACGAGGTCTCGGGTCCCTTTCAGTCTGCACCTGGTCTTACGTTTACACAGTTTAATTTTAAACACAGCATGTTTTTAGCTCCCCCATTGGTGAATCCTTCTTCACTGCTTTCCAATTATGAGGCACAGAAACCAGCACAGACAGACTTTCCGAAGTTGAACCAAGAAAAGTGATTTTTTAATTAAACTTAACTTAAACTCTAATTCAGATAATGCCTATCGATACACGACATGCCAAGGCTAGTATTTGCATGTGATACACACATGCAGATAGGGTCAGAAAAGATCAGAAGGCAAAAAATAAAGTGGTAAAATTTGAGGCAATATTTGAAGAGAGTTTTTGTTAGGTCTTTGAGCACACTATAGAGTCCTTGGTTGTAGGTAGATTTTGCTTTTCGTTGGGGCCCAGAATTCTTCTTCAACTTTGTTCACTACAGCTGACGTTTCTCTCTTGGGGATCATTTGACTACAGTAGATGTGGAGTTCCGTGAGAAAGAGATGGGAACAGGCAGACAGGAGAGGCTTTGGGGAGCCAGCCAGGAGAGATCTTCTCAGTCCAAGAGCAAACAGCTTTCTGCCGGCTTTCAGTTCAAAACCTCTTCCGACAATTTAAAACTCCCCAAGTTGTCCCAGGTTAGTCAAGTGACAAACTGGGTTGACCACCTTTGTTGGTGCATTGGGCCGTCTTAGCAGTCATGCTGGAATACGTGCTCCTCCACCCTGAACGTCCGGTAATCAAAAGTTCATAGTGGGTTGAATGTGTCAGGAACTGGTCTTTTGCCCCTTTTAAGCCTGTAAATATGCAAATGTCTTTCAGGCCAAGGGTCTTTTTTTTATAATGAAAGCAAGTTCCTTCTTTAGTCCAATAAAAGTTTAATTTCAATGTTTATGTGGCGAAATTAATATGCCTCATTCTTGGCAGGTGGGGGCCTGCAAGCTTGCATGACACTACATGAGTAGTTACTGTACATGTCAGTTTAATGGTACACCTGGATGGGTTGTTACAGTACTAGTGAGATCAGAGAGATATCTGGATGAGTAGTTACAGGAGAGGTAAATTTAGAGTCATGTCCTGATGCTTAGTTATACAATAACACTTGTTGGAATTTACCACAGAAATTATACGAACCAAACTGCTGGTCTCAGACTGTACACCGAATCCTTCGTGAAACGATACTCAGCTCCTTGGGGAGTCCGCCTCAGTGTTGTGTGTTATATGACATTACTTTCTGTTAATTATATAAAGTGCTGGCGTGAAAACAGTTAATTTCAATTGTTCAATGTGTGCAATTAATGTCAGTCTCCATGGGAACTAATTCATTTTGCTTGTTATTTGTCCTAATCTGATGAACAGCACAGGTTCACACAGTATTCTTTCCAATATTTAATATGAAGCAGTACATTTAACATATGTTACTGGTTTGGATTTGCTGACAAAAATAATTCAATTAATGCAATGTAATTTTTAAAAACTCAGTACAAAATAACGTATGTTCCTTTCATACTGTGGGGTTTAACTACGTCAGTCAGCTTGATGATGCTGGATTGAGAATGCAGTCGTTTTTGGTGTGACAGCTCTAGCTTAATATCAGAGCTGACAAAATGTGATTACACATTTTCACCATTGTAAGCAACAATTGTCACGGAGTTTCTGTTCCTGTTTTCAAATAGCAGTTGTTATAAAATCATAATGGAAATGCACAGGCCTCCTATTAATGAAAAAGCCATGAACATGAACGGTCCGCAGTTGAGGTGGGGTGTGGTTGAAGGCAGAGGGAGAATTCCCTGAAAGTTTGGTCCGCACTTCTGAAAATGTGCTCATATTTGGCTTTACACTGCCCAATGCAAAGTATTTCCTCCCGTAACAAGAAACCTGAATCTTAGCGGTAAACAAGGTAGGTTACAATCAGAACCATGGTTACAACTGGCAGATGAAATTTAATGCAGCAAGGGTGAGGTGATATATTTCGACATACGCGCTAGGAAGAGACAGGAATGGCATAATTCTGAAAATGTGCAGCAACAGTGGGATGTGCATGTGCATGTGCGCCAATCTTTAAAGGTGGCAGGACATATTGCGGGAGTGGTAAGTGTAAGAAACGTGGATGTGGTTTGTATTTCTGTTATGTTGCAAGAATTTTTTATTATATTTTACATTTATGTTTATAACTAAAATGTATCCAGTTGTGGTGTGAACCAGCGTGTGTGGCTCGCCAGGTGGTAACAACATGGAGGTGAAGGACATCTGGACGAAGGATGAGGAATTCTGACCGACGACATCATCACTGGGGCTCATATGTAACTGAATGTGGATTTACACACAAACACACGCACATACACAAAACCACACACACAGACACACAAATAGACAAGTCAGTACGTGTCACTAAGATGATATCCGCTGGTTATTCCAACATTCAGGCACTCTGTCCACTACAGCGCTCATGAACAATCGCCTCTTGGGATATTTGTGAATGATTTCCTTCTTTCCTATCAAGAAGCAGCTATCACATCCATTGCTGGTATACACCTAAGTAATACCCCCCGCTTCCCCACCCCCTCCGCCCCCCAGGACATGCGCACATGCAGGTGGTCTTGCCGGGGCATGATGGGACTGAACCACAATTGAATGGCCCAGTTGGACTGGCTGCCTTATATGTCAAAAGACCTGGGTCAGAAAGAGGTATAACTCGTTGCTGCAGCCAGGAATTGTGCTTGGTCAGCCACAAGAAGTCATGCATGAGAATTTGTTCAGCCGATATATCCATCCAGGCATGGGTGCCTGTGCGTGGGTCTAACTAAACAACTGGTGTTGTAACGATATACTATTGTTTAGTGGGTTACGAAAGGTGTTCCACATAAAGTTGACATTGTATCCAAACTTTGTTTCGTGCCACTCATATTCAGTACGAAGTCAGGACCTCAGACAGAAGTGAGACCCTCTGTTTAAGAGTCTTACACAGGAGATTTCAGCAAAGACCGAGCCTCTCCAAAATATTTTGTGTCTCCCTTCAGCCTTCAGGGATGAATCCTTGGAGACTTCTGCTTCTCATCGGGCACAGGGTTACTGACTCCTCTAAGTAACCAAACACGGATGCACATGATTGGTACAATGTTTGCCACGGGACAATGCAACTTACCATTGAGCAGGCCATTGTTGTGCTGAAATTGAGATGTAGGGGCTTGGATCAGTCCGTTGAAACCCTCCAATATGCCCGGTGATATTATCATGTCCGTCCGGGGTTTGCTGTGCACTGCACAATCTTGGCCTGCAGCGGAGGGAGCCAATGAGCAACGTGGATAATGTCTCCTCAGGCAATGATGATGTGGAGCGGAGTGATGGGCATGCTTTTCCAGATGAATCACCCCAGGGCAGCACGATGTTAGATATGAGAGACGCCCAAAACAGGCTTAAAAATCCCTTCAACGTTTAGGTATCAGTTTATACTTTGTGGCCCTTGAATCTTTTCCAATAAAGCCCTTCCCTGAAGCAGCCGTTGTTCAACTTTCCTTCCTTAACGATGAAACTCCTCACTGACGATTCGTGCAAGGCAGATCTGGCGAGCCTCCAGAGTTGATTCCTCATAGCACCTTCAATCTACTGTAGCCTCTTTATCGAGTCTGCGATGCAGCCAAGAGCCAAGTCTATGATGCAGCAAAAATGAAGGAAGTCATGTTTATCATCACACATTTATTTACATGTGTTATATGGATTTGCAGTGTATTCGAAGCCAAGCAACCCCGTAAAGAGACAATGATTCTGTGTGAACTTCTTTATTATATTACTCTTACACTGTGCTGCCCTTGCACTGTCAGCTGAGTCGGAGGTATTCTGTTGACCTTTTTCCCCTTGGCTGGGGATATCTTGGCTGTCACTCTGGGGCCTGGAGAGGCCCTTCATGCAGTGGTCCTCCTGCACAGAAGCAGCATCACGTTATTTAAGTCGGGTTGGTGACAATGACAATGGGCCGCCGAGCTGGTGCCCACACCAAGAGCACCTTGAAAGGAGCAGCCAGCTGCTCATTCTCAAGGCAGACATGAGAGGCCAGGGGACTCGGAAATGATTGGTGGACACCTTTTCCCCTCCCATCATTCCACTGCCGCTTTGCATCCATTGTGGAGAAGAGGTTCTCGCGGTCTGCAGGAATGTTTTGCAGGCAGTGAGTGTTTTGCCGGATGTCCATCATCGCTGTCAATCTGTCTTGAAGAAGGTCTCCCCTGCACCAGCCAGAGGCAATGTCGAGCTGAAGTTTCGTATGGACTCCTTTATCTTTCAAACTAAGGCATGGATAACGTTTGGCATCTACACCAACTTTTACGATACCTCTCTCTGCAGCTACAGCATTTTCCTTGCCACTGCCAATACCTGAGGCACATCATGAGCCCAATGTCAGCAAAAAACTGCCCTCCATCTGGCCTCTGACTGCGAGAGCCAGAGCCTGCCACAAGCTGCATCAACTGCTTGAACATGCATGTTCGGTATCCACCAATTTCTGCGCCCACAACTATGGTGGTAAGAAACACATCCACGTATATGCATCAGCACTTGTGGAGGGTGGAGGGCTATGAGGTGACGCGGGGCCCACGAGGGATCTTTCCTCCCCCTCAGAAGTGGCAGTAAAAGATGTGGATTTCATAGTTCTCTCTGGTGCCCCAGCTTCCTGCATGATGGAATGAATGCATGTGCGGGTCAAAGGCATGACCTCCCTCTATCGGAAGCACCCCGACTATGCAGACCTAGGTGCATTCGCACTGTATGCCTCATGAACAGCGTGGCTCAATGGGGTTGATGCTTCTTTGCGCACCATGGATAATTGACTTAATGTCTTGGGAAGGTACTCCTCCCTGCAGGTCTGCAATGTTCCCCCTTCATTTGGGTCAGCAAGTTCTCTGCCCCCTCCTCCTTTCTCGTGAGCTGCTGAAGTAAGGATACCCCATCTCTTGTGTTTGCAAGGTTCCTATGACTATGTACCACCTTCAACTGCAGTCTGAGGAAAATGAGATTTTGGAAACTTAGCAATATAAATCTAACAATATCGGCTTCTAGCAATCTAATTGGCACCATTGGGGGCAAATAGGTGCCTCCTGCATGTGGCCCCCAAGCAGCGAGCTCGTGATGTTGCTCTAAAGTAGGGTGCCTCATTTAATTGTCGCAATTACACTGCACAGAATGTCATGTTGCATCCCTTCGCCTTTTTCCAACAGCTGTGCTGGTGGTGGGGGTGCGTGGGAGAGTGACGGGGTGGTACTGGGGTGCGGGTATCGGGACATCTGACAGCTTTCCTCCCAAAGCACCCTCTTTCTTTGCCAGGTGCAAGGGCCCGGAGGACAAAGGCATTAAATAATTCTCATCTCCACAGCCCAGATTAGGTAATTGAGTTGCTTGTCCGATGTTATGCATGAGTGCGGTGTAACACTAGTTTAGTTTAGTTTAGAGATACAGCACTGAAACAGGCCCTTCGGCCCACCGAGTCTGTGCCGACAATTAACCACCCATTTATACTAATCCTACACGATTAGGCAAGATTTAGGATGTGTAGGATGGGGAAGAAAACTGCAGGGGATGGGCACAAACGAAATGTGGAGCTTATTCAAGGAGCAGCTAATGCGTGTCCTTGATAAGTATGTACCTGTCAGGCAGGGAGGAAGTTGTCGAGCAAGGGAGCCGTGGTTTACTCAAGAAGTTGAAGCGCTTGTCAAGAGGAAGAGGGCGGCTTATGTTAGGATGAGACGTGAAGGCTCAGTTAGGGCGCTTGAGAGTTACAAGCTAGCCAGGAAGGATCTAAAGGGAGGGCTAAGAAGAGCAAGGAGAGGACACGAGAAGTCATTGGCGGATAGGATCAAAGAAAACCCTAAGGCTTTCTATAGGTATATCAGGAATAAACGAATGATAAGAGTTAGAACAGGGCCAATCAAGGATAGTAGTGGGAAGTTGTGTGCGGAATCAGAGGAGATAGGGGAAGCGTTAAATGAATATTTTTCGTCAGTATTCACAGTAGAGAAAGAAAATGTTGCCGAGGAGATTACTGAGATACAGCCTACTAGGCTAGATGGGATTGAGATTCACAAGGAGGAGGTGTTAGCAATTTTGGAAAGAGTGAAAATAGATAAGTCCCCTGGGCCAGATGGGATTTATCCTAGGATTCTCTGGGAAGCCAGGGAGGAGATTGCAGAGCCGTTGTTGTTGATCTTCAAGTCGTCATTGTCGACAGGAGTAGTGCCGGAGGACTGGAGGATAGCAAATGTTGTCCCCTTGTTCAAGAAGGGGAGTAGAGACAGCCCTGGTAATTATAGACCTGTGAGCCTTACTTCGGTTGTGGGTAAAACGTTGGAAAAGGTTATAAGAGACAGGATTTATAATCATCTTGAAAAGAATAAGTTCATTTGCGATAGTCAGCACGGTTTTGTGAAAGGTAGGTCGTGCCTCACAAACCTTATTGAGTTTTTCGAGAAGGTGACCAAACAGGTGGATGAGGGTAAAGCCGTGGATGTGGTGTATATGGATTTCAGTAAGGCGTTTGATAAGGTTCCCCACGGTAGGCTATTGCAGAAAATACGCAAGTATGGGGTTGAAGGTGATTTAGAGCTTTGGATCAGAAATTGGCTAGCTGAAAGAAGACAGAGGGTGGTGGTTGATGGCAAATGTTCATCCTGGAGTTTAGTTACTAGTGGTGTACCGCAAGGTTCTGTTTTGGGGCCACTGCTGTTTGTCATTTTTATAAACGACCTGGATGAGGGTGTAGAAGGGTGGGTTAGTAAATTTGCGGATGACACGAACGTCGGTGGAGTTGTGGATAGTGTCGAAGGGTGTTGTAGGGTACAGAGGGACATAGATAGGCTGCAGAGCTGGGCTGAGAGATGGCAAATGGAGTTTAATGCGGAGAAGTGTGAGGTGATTCACTTTGGAAGGAGTAACAGCAATGCAGAGTACTGGGCTAATGGGAAGATTCTTGGTAGTGTAGATGAGCAGAGAGATCTTGGTATCCAGGTACATAAATCCCTGAAAGTTGCTACCCAGGTTAATAGGGCTGTTAAGAAGGCATATGGTGTGTTAGCCTTTATTAGTAGGGGGATCGAGTTTCAGAGCCACGGGGTCATGATGCAGCTGTACAAAACTCTGGTGAGGCCGCACCTTGAGTATTGCGTGCAGTTCTGGTCACCGCATTATAGGAAGGATGTCGAAGCTTTGGAAAGGGTGCAGAGGAGATTTACTAGGATGTTGCCTGGTATGGAAGGAAGGTCTTACGAGGAAAGGCTGAGGGACTTGGGGTTGTTTTCGTTAGAGAGAAGGAGGAGGAGAGGTGACTTAATAGAGACATACAAGATAATCAGAGGGTTAGATAGGGTGGATAGTGAGAGTCTTTTTCCTCGGATGAGGATGGCAAACACGAGGGGACATAGCTTTAAGTTGAGGGGTGAAAGATATAGGACAGATGTCAGAGGTAGTTTCTTTACGCAGAGAGTAGTAGGGGCGTGGAACGCCCTGCCTGCAACAGTAGTAGACTCGCCAACTTTAAGGGCATTTAAGTGGTCATTGGATAGACATATGGATGTAAATGGAATAGTGTAGGTCAGATGATCGGCGCAACATCGAGGGCCGAAGGGCCTGTACTGCGCTGTAATATTCTAATTCTAATTCTAATTCTAATTCTAATTCTAATCCCATATTCCTACCACATCCTCACCTGTCCCGATATTCCCCTCCCACCTACACTAGTGGCAGTTTTTATAATGGCCAATTTACCTATCAGCCTGCAAGTCTTTTGGCTTGTGGGAGGAAACCTGAGCACCCGGAGGAAACCCACGCAGACACAGGGAGAACTTGCAAACTCCACACAGGCAGTACCCAGAATTGAACCCGGGTCGCTCGCTGGAGCGGTGAGGCTGCAGTGCTAACCACTGCACCACTGTGCCGCCCTATGGTTGATGACGTCCTCAACTATCTGCAGCTATGCCTGATTGGTTTGAGTGGCAGGTTTCCTCCTTCAGTCACTCGGAAATACAATGTGCATCCAACCCCTAATATTCTGAGGAAGAACCTGAAGGTGGTCATCAGTAAAGTATCTGGCAGTACGGGTCCCCCGTTTGCCATTTAAGGAGAATTGCTTCTGCCTCTTCCTCTTGCAGGCCTTGCGAGAGCAGAGTGCATTGCAGGCCTGGAAGCACTTTCGGAATGGCTGATTTTACCACAGAGCTGTCTGCGGATGCCTTGATCCTAGCCTCCAGCCCTTATCCACATAACATGATTCCACACAGTGGCATCCTGATTCGGTCAAATTGGCAGTCTGCCGTTGAATTGTGCATGGTCAACCGCTAATGCCCGCTGCATTGTTTGCATTTAGCTCCGGCCGGGAAGGCAGGACTGGCATCTCAAAAATTAGATCCAGCCTTGGGCGTTTTGTTAGTCACTTTCCAGTCCTCTGGAACCTCCCTCGTATCTAGAGGTGATTGAAAGATTATGCCAAGCCGTTCTACTTTCTCCTCATCAACTTCCCTTATTAATCTAGGATATAATAGAACGATAGAGCCATAAAAAAATTACGGAACAGAAGGAGGACATTCAGCCTGTCGTGTTCCGTGCTGGCCGAATAAAATTAGCCACCCAATCTAATCCCATCTTCCAGCAGCTGGTCTGTAGCCTTGCCGCTTGCAGCACTTCAGTTGCATGTCCAGGAACATTTTTTAAAAATTGAGGGCTTCTATCTCCAGCACCGTTGCAGTGAATTCCAGACAACCACCAACCTCTGGCTGAAAAAGTCATTCCTCATGTCCCCTTCAATCCTTCTAATAATCACATTAAATCGGTGCCCCCGATAATTGACCGAATTCTTGGGGTAACAGCTCCCTCCTGTGTGCCATATCTTGGCCGCTCATAATTTTCTACAGCTCTATTAGGTCACCCCACAGCCTCCTCTGTTCGAAGGAAAACGGCCTAGCCGATCCATTATGTCCTCAGAGCTGCAACTTCCGAGCCCTGACAACATTCTTGTAAATCTCCTCTGCATCTCGCCATAGCAATTATGTCCTTTCTTTAACGTGGTGCCCAGAATTGTGCGCAATACTCCAACTTAGAATTAGAATTAGAACATTACAGCGCAGTACAGGCCCTTCGGCCCTCGATGTTGCGCCGACCTGTGAAACCATCTGACCTACACTATTCCATTTTCATCCATGTGTCTATCCAATGTCCACTTAAATGCCCTTAAAGTTGGCGAATCTACTACTGCTGCAGGCAGGGCGTTCCACGCCCTTACTACTCTCTGAGTAAAGAAACTACCTCTCACATCTGTCCTATATGTATCACCCCTCAACTTGAAGCTATGTCCCCTCGTGTTTGCCATCACCATCCGAGGAAAAAGACGCTCACTATCCACCCTATCTAACCCTCTGATTATCTTATATGTCTCTATTAAGTCACCTCTCCTCCTCCTTCTCTCCAACGAAAACAACCTCAAGTCCCTCAGCCTTTCCTCGTAAGACCTTCCCTCCATACCAGGCAACATCCTAGTAAATCTCCTCTGCACCCTTTCCATAGCTTCCACTTCCTATAATGCGGTGACCAGAACTGCACGCAATACTCCAGGTGCGGTCTCACCAGAGTTTTGTACAGCTGCAGCATGACCTCGTGGCTCCGAAACTCGACCCCCTACTAATAAAAGCTAACACACCATATGCCTTCTTAACAGCCCTATTAACCTGGTTAGCAACCTTCAGGGATTTATGCACCTGGACGCCAAGATCTCTCTGTTCATCTACACTACCAAGAATCTTCCCATTAGCCCAGTACTCTGCATTCCTGTTACTCCTTCCAAAGTGAATCACCTCACACTTTTCCGCATTAAACTCCATTTGCCATCTCTCAGCCCAGCTCTGCAGCCTATCTATGTCTCTCTGTACCCTACAACATTCTTCGGCACTATCCACAACTCCACTGACCTTAGTGTCATCTGCAAATTTACTAACCCACCCTTCTACACCCTCTTCCAGGTCATTTATAAAAATGACAAACAGCAGTGGCCCCAAAACAGATCCTTGCGGGACACCACTAGTAACTAAACTCCAGGATGAACATTTGCCATCAACCACCACCCTCTGTCTTCTTTCAGCTAGCCAATTTCTGATCCAAAGCTCTAAATCACCTTCAAGCCCATACTTCCGTATTTTGTGCAATAGCCTACCGTGGGGAACCTTATCAAACGCCTTACTGAAATCCATATACACCACATCCACTGCTTTACCCTCATCCACCTGTTTGGTCACCTTCTCGAAAAACTCAATAAGGTTTGTGAGGCACGACCTACCCGTCACAAAACCGTGCTGACTATCTCTAATGTACTTATTCTTTTCAAGATGATTATAAATCCTGTCTCTTATAACCATTTCCAACATTTTACCCACAACCGAAGTAAGGCTCACAGGTCTATAATTACCAGGGCTGTCTCTACTCCCCTTCTTGAACAAGGGGACAACATTTGCAATCCTCCAGTCTTCCGGCACTATTCCTGTCGACAATGATGACATGAAGATCAAGGACAAAGGCTCTGCAATCTCCTCCCTAGCTTCCCAGAGAATCCTAGGATAAATCCCGTCAAGCCCAGGGGACCTATCTATTTTCACACTTTCCAAAATTGCTAACACCTCCTCCTTGTGAACCTCAATCCCATCTAGCCTCGTCGCCTGAATCTCAGTATTCTCAACAACATTTTCTTTCTCTACTGTAAATACTGACGCAAAATATTAATTTAACACTTCCCCTATCTCTTCTGATTCCACACACAACTTCCCACTACTATCCTTGATTGGCCCTAATCTAACTCTAGTCATTCTTTTATTCCTGATATACCTATAGAAAGCCTTAGGTTTTTCCCTGATCCGATCCACCAATGACTTCTCGTGTCCTAACAAGCGTTATGTACACTTCCAGCATCACATCCCTGCTTTAGAATTCTACACTTCGGCCAATATACTTCACGGGGTGGCACAGTGGCGCAGTGTTTAGCATTGCAGCCTCACAGCTCCAGCGACCCGGGTTCAATTCTGGGTACTGTCTGTGTGGAGTTTGCAGATTTCTCCCTGTGTCTGCGTGGGTTTTCTCCGGGTGCTCCGGTTTCCTCCCACATGCCAAAGACTTGCAGGTGATAGGTAAATTGGCCATTATAAATTGCCCCTATTATCGGTAGGTGGTAGGGAAGTATAGGGACAGGTGGGGATGTGATTGGAATGTGGGTTAGTGTAGGATTAGTATAAATGGGTTGTTGATGGTCGGCACAGACTCGGTGGGCCGAAGGGCCTGTTTCAGTGCTGTCTCTCTGAACTAAACTGAAGGAAAATGTTCTAAGGTCTCTTGCTTTGTCTGCCCCTCTCAGTATCCTCGAGTTTATAGTGTATTCCCTCTCTTTATTTTTCCTTCCCTATACATTTTGATCAGGCGACTTATCCACTCTAACCAAGCCTTTCCAATAAATCCTGCTTATCAATTTTCATCCCTGATTCTCCCGATATATTGGCAGCTTCCTCTTCCATTGTAAACACCGTTACGAATTCATCATGGAGAACTCCAGCCTTGTCCTGCACCTGTAAGTATGTATCAGCCTCTCAGTCCCTGACAGGCCTCAACCCACCCACTCACCACTTACAAGCTAGTATAAATGTAGTTCGAGGCTGAATTAATTTGAGGAGCTGTATTAATTTGAGGTGATGTGTTATTTTCAGGGACTGCATTGGTTTGAGAGGCAGTTATAGTTGAAGATGCTGTCTTAGTTGGAGAGTATGTATTAGTTGGAGATACTGTTGCCTATTGAGGGACTGCCTTATTTTGTGGCGCGGTATTAGTTTGAGAAACACTATTAATTTCGGGTACTTCATTTGTTTGAGGGTCTGTATTAGATTTAAGGGCTGTATTAATTTGAGTGGCTGTGTTAAGTTAAGGTCCATATTAATTTGTAGTAACGTATTAATTTGAGGAGCTATATTGATATGGGGTTCTGTATTATTATGAGAGACTGTAATCGTTTGAGGTGATGTATTAGTATGAGGGGGTGTATTGGTTTGAGAAGCTGTATGAGTTTGTGGGTCTGTATTGGAGTGAGATCCTGTAATAGTTTGGGAGGGTTGTATTCGTTAGAGGAGCTGTCGTATTTTGAGGGTCTATATTAATTTTGTGGCCTGTATTTGCTTGAAGTGCTGTATTATTTTGAGGGACTGCATTACTTAGAGCATCTGCATCAGTTTGAGGGTCTAAATTATTTGGAGGAAATTTATTAATTTGATGGTCTGTATTAGTTTCAGGGGCTGTGTTTGTTTGGGTGATGTATTAGTCTGAGGGTTTGTAAGTCTTGAAGGACTGTATTAGATTGCGTGACCGTATTAGATTTATTTGCTACATTCGTTTGAGCGACTGCATTAGTTGCAGGGATAGTGTTAGTTTCAAGTGCGGTAGCAGTTGAGAAGCTGTATTAGTTTGAGATGTGGTATTAGGCTGAGGTGTTGCAATAATTTGTGGGTGTGTATTCGTTTGAGGAACTTTATTATTTTGAGGTGCTGTATTAGTTTGAGGCAGGGTATTAGTTTGAGGGTTGGTATGAATTTGAGATGGTTTATGAGTTTGAGCTGCTGCATTAATTTGCGGGACTGTATTATTTTGTGAAATGTTTTTGTTTGACAGGGTGAATCAAGGTTAACCGCTTGATATAGTGCATTTGGATTTTCAAAAGGCATTCGATAAGGTGCCATATATATAGATGCTGCACAAGGTAAGAGGGTATTACGTTAGTATAGATAGAGGGCTAGTTAATAAATGGGAAATAGAGAGTCAGTCGAAATGAGTAATTTACAGGATGGCAAACTGTAACTAGTGGCGTCCCACTGAGCTGGGGACTCAACTATTTACAGTCTGTATCAACGACTTGGATGAAGGGACGGACTACATTTTATGGATGCTACAAAGATAGGTAGGAAAGCAAGTTGTGAGGATGATACAATGGTCCTGCAGCAGCTTTTTCGGGAGCAGTGCGAGCGAGTGAGCAGCTGGGAAGGTCAGTTTAAAGTAATTTTAATTTCCTTTTGTTGTCGGCGGAGACAAGGGGGCTGCTGGGGAAGTAAAACCCTATAAATTTGGGCCGTTTAAAATAACTTGCCTTTCATTGCAGCAGCTTTTTCGGGAGCAGAGAGTGCGAGCGAGTGAGCAGCTGGGAAGGTCAGTTTAAAGTAATTTTAATTTCCTTTTGTTTTCGGCGGAGACCAGGGGGCTGCTGGGTAAGTAAAACCCTATATATTTGGGCCATTTCTGAACCCGAGACACTACACCTGTAGTGTCTCCCACCCGCCCTCCTCCTCGAACCAAAAAAATGGACTCGGTGGTGGGTAGATAAGTTATGGCTTTTTCTATTTCTCTGTTTTTTTATCGTGTGATTGGTAAAAAACTTTTCGTTCCTTTTTCATTTAACTAAGTTTAAGCGTAAGATTAAAAATGGCAGGAGATCTCAGACCCGTGTTATGCTCCTCTTGCTCAATGTGGGAGCTCAGGGACATGGCTGATGTCCCTGACTCCTTCACGTGCAGGAAGTGTGTCCAGCTGCAGCTCTTGTTAGACCGCATGACGGCTCTGGAGCTGCGGATGGACTCACTTTGGAGCATCCGCGATGCTGAGGAGGTCGTGGATAGCACGTTTAGTGAATTGGTCACACCGCAGATTAGAATTGCTGAGGGAGAAAGGAAATGAAGACCAAAAGGCAGAGAAAGAGCAGGAAGGCAGCGCAGGTGTCCCCTGCGGTCATCTCCCTCCACAACAGGTATACCGTTTTGGATACTGTTGAGGGAGATGGCTCACCAGGGGAAGGCAGCAGTAGCCAGATTCATGGCACCGTGGCTGGCTCTGCTGTTCAGAAGGGCGGGATAAAGAGTGGAAGGGCGATAGTTATAGGGGATTCGATTGTACGGGGAGTAGATAGGCGGTTCTGTGGTCGAAAACGAGACTCCCGAATGGGTTGTTGCCGCCCTGGTGCACGGGTCAGGGATGTCTCAGATCGGCTGCAGAACATTCTGAAGGGGGAGGGTGAACAACCAGTTGTCGTTGTGCACATCGGCACCAATGATACAGGTAAAAAACGGGATGAGGTCCAACAAGCAGAATTTAGGGAGTTAGGAGCCAAGTTAAAAAGTAGGACCTCAGAGGTAGTAATCTCAGGACTGCTACCAGTGCCACGTGATAGTCAAAGTAGAAATGAAAGAATAGTCAGGATGAATGCGTGGCTTGAGAGATGGTGCAGGAGGGAGAGGTTCAGATTTTTGGGACATTGCGACCGGTTCTGGGGGAGGTGGGAGTGTCAGAGTGTGTCTGAGAGTGTCACAGAGTGTCAGAGAGTGTCTGAGAGGGTCAGTGAGTGTCAGTGAGTGATAGAGAGTGCTGAGAGTGTCTGAGAGTGTCTGAGAGTGTCAGAGAGTGCCAGAGAGTGAAAGAGAGTGATAGAGATTGTCACAGAGTGTCAGAGAGTGTCTGAGAGTGTCACAGAGTGTCAGAGAGTGTCTGAGTGTCAGAGAGTGATAGAGAGTGATAGAGAGTGTCAGAGAGTGTCTGAGAGTGTCCGAGAGTGCTGAGAGTGTCTGAGAGTGTCTGAGAGTGTCAGAGAGTGTCAGTGAGTTTCTGAGATTGTCAGAGAGTGTCAGAGAGTGAGAGATAGCGCTGAGAGTGTCAGAGAGTGTCAGAGAGTGTCAGAGAGTATCAGAGAGTGATAGAGAGTGCTGAGAGTGTCAGAGAGTTCCAGAGAGTGTCAGAGAGTGATAGAGAGTGACAGAGAGTGCTGAGAGTGTCTGAGAGTGTCTGAGAGTGTCAGAGGTTGTCAGAGAGTGCCTGAGAGTGTCAGAGAGTTTCAGAGAGTTTCAGCGAGTGCCAGAGAGTGTCAGAGAGTGTCAGAGAGTGACAGAGAGTGCTGAGAGTGTCTGAGAGTGTCTGAGAGTGTCTGAGAGTGTCAGAGGTTGTTAGTGGTGTCTGAGAGTGTCAGAGAGCGATAGAGAGTGCTGAGAGTGTCAGAGAGTGTCAGAGATCGATAGAGAGAGCTGAGAGCGTCTGAGAGTGCTGAGAGTGTCTGAGAATGCTGAGAGTGTCAGAGAGTGTCAGAGAGTGTCAGAGAGTGATAGAGAGTGCTGAGAGTGTCAGACAGTTTCAGAGCGTGACAGAGAGTGATAGAGAGTGCTGAGAGTGTCAGAGAGTGTCAGAGAGTGTCAGAGAGTGTCTGAGAGTGTCAGTGTGTGTCAGAGAGCGACAGAGAGTGCTGAGAGTGTCTGAGAGTGTCAGAGAGTGTAAGAGAGTGTTAGAGAGGGCCAGTGAGTGTCAGAGAGTGTCAGAGAGTGACAGAGTGTCTGAGATTGTCAAAGATTGCCAGAGAGTGATAGAGAGTGATACAGAGTGTCAGAGAGTGTCAGAGAGTGTCTGAGAGTGTCAGAGATTGCCAGAGAGTGATGGAGAGTTATAGAGAGTGTCAGAGAGTGATAGAGAGTGTCACAGATTGTCAGAGAGTGTCTGAGAGGGTCAGTGAGTGTCAGTGAGTGATAGAGAGTGCTGAGAGTGTCTGAGAGTGTCAGAGAGTGTCAGAGAGTGCCAGAGAGTGATAGAGAGTGATAGAGAGCGTCACAGAGTGTCAGAGAGTGTCTGAGAGTGTCACAGAGTGTCAGAGAGTGTCTGAGTGTCATAGAGTGTCAGAGAGTGAGAGAGAGTGCTGAGAGTGTCTGAGAGTGTCAGAGAGTGCCAGAGAGTGATAGAGAGTGATAGAGAGTGTCACAGAGTGCTAAGTGTCTGAGCGTGTCAGAGAGTGTCAGAGAGTGCCAGAGAGTGATAGAGAGTGATAGAGAGTGTCAGAGAGTGTCTGAGAGTGTCCGAGAGTGCTGAGAGTGTCAGAGAGTGTCAGAGAGTGTCAGTGAGTTTCTGAGATTGTCAGAGAGTGTCAGAGAGTGATAGATAGCGCTGAGAGTGTCAGAGAGTGTCAGAGAGTGTCAGAGAGTATCAAAGAGTGATAGAGAGTGCTGAGAGTGTCAGAGAGTTCCAGAGAGTGTCAGAGAGTGATAGAGAGTGACAGAGAGTGCTGAGAGTGTCTGAGAGTGTCTGAGAGTGTCAGAGGTTGTCAGAGAGTGTCTGAGAGTGTCAGAGAGCGATAGAGAGTGCTGAGAGTGTCAGAGAGTGTCAGAGATTGATAGAGAGAGCTGAGAGTGTCTGAGAGTGCTGAGAGTGTCTGAGAATGCTGAGAGTGTCAGAGAGTGTCAGAGAGTGTAAGAGAGTGTCTGAGAGTGTCAGAGAGTGTCAGAGAGTGATAGAGAGTGCTGAGAGTGTCAGACAGTTTCAGAGCGTGACAGAGAGTGATAGAGAGTGCTGAGAGTGTCAGAGAGTGTCAGAGAGTGTCAGAGAGTGTCTGAGAGTGTCAGTGTGTGTCAGAGAGCGACAGAGAGTGCTGAGAGTGTCTGAGAGTGTCAGAGAGTGTAAGAGAGTGATGGAGAGGGCCAGAGAGTGTCAGAGAGTGACAGAGAGTGTCTGAGATTGTCAAAGATTGCCAGAGAGTGATAGAGAGTGATACAGAGTGTCAGCGAGTGTCTTAGAGTGTCAGAGATTGCCAGAGAGTGTTAGAGAGTTATAGAGAGTGTCAGAGAGTGATAGAGAGTGCTGAGAGTGTCTGAGAGTGACTGAGAGTGTCTGAGAGTGTCAGAGTGTTTCAGAGATTGACAGAGAGTGTCAGAGAGTGTCTGAGAGTGTCAGGCAGTGTCAGAGAATGTGTGAGAGATTCAGAGAGTGCCAGAGAGTGTCAGAGAGTGATGGAGGAGTGTCAGAGAGTGTCTGAGAGTGTGAGAGAGTGTCAGAGAATGTCAGAGAGTGTTTGAGAGTGTCAGAGAGTGTCAGAGAGTGATAGTGAGTGCTGAGAGTGTCAGAGAGTGTCAGAGAGTGATGGAGACGGCTGAGAGTGTCTGAAAGTGTCAGAGAGTGTCAGAAAGTGTCAGAGAGTGTCTGAGAGTGTCAGAGAGCGTCTGAGAGTTTCAGAGAGTATCAGAGAGTGCCAGAGAGTGTCAGAGAGTGAGAGATAGTGATAGAGAGTGCTGAGAGTGTCTGAGAGGGTCAGAGAATGATAGAGAGTGCAGAGAGTGTCTGAGAGTGTCTGAGAGTGTCAGGGAGTGATAGAGAGTGATCGAGAGGGTCAGAGAGTCTCTGAGATTGTCCAAGAGTTTTTCAGAGTGTCAGAGAGTGTCAGAGAGTGTCTGAGAGTGAAAGAGATTGCCAGAGAGTGATTGTCAGTGTCAGAGAGTGTCTGAGAGTGTCAGTGAGTGTCAGAGAGGGTCTGAGAGTGATAGAGAGTGTCTGAGATGTGTCGGTGAGTGATTGAGAGTGACAGAGAGTGCTGAGAGTGTCTGAGAGTGTCTGAGAGTGTCAGAGGTTGTCAGAGAGTGCCTGAGAGTGTCAGAGAGTTTCAGAGAGTTTCAGCGAGTGCCAGAGAGTGTCAGAGAGTGTCAGAGAGTGACAGAGAGTGCTGAGAGTGTCTGAGAGTGTCTGAGAGTGTCAGAGGTTGTTAGTGGTGTCTGAGAGTGTCAGAGAGCGATAGAGAGTGCTGAGAGTGTCAGAGAGTGTCAGAGATCGATAGAGAGAGCTGAGAGCGTCTGAGAGTGCTGAGAGTGTCTGAGAATGCTGAGAGTGTCAGAGAGTGTCAGAGAGTGTCAGAGAGTGTCAGAGAGTGATAGAGAGTGCTGAGAGTGTCAGACAGTTTCAGAGCGTGACAGAGAGTGATAGAGAGTGCTGAGAGTGTCAGAGAGTGTCAGAGAGTGTCAGAGAGTGTCAGAGAGTGTCTGAGAGTGTCAGTGTGTGTCAGAGAGCGACAGAGAGTGTCAGAGAGTGTAAGAGAGTGATAGAGAGGGCCAGTGAGTGTCAGAGAGTGTCAGAGAGTGACAGAGTGTCTGAGATTGTCAAAGATTGCCAGAGAGTGATAGAGAGTGATACAGAGTGTCAGAGAGTGTCAGAGAGTGTCTGAGAGTGTCAGAGATTGCCAGAGAGTGATGGAGAGTTATAGAGAGTGTCAGAGAGTGATAGAGAGTGTCACAGATTGTCAGAGAGTGTCTGAGAGGGTCAGTGAGTGTCAGTGAGTGATAGAGAGTGCTGAGAGTGTCTGAGAGTGTCAGAGAGTGCCAGAGAGTGATAGAGAGTGATAGAGAGCGTCACAGAGTGTCAGAGAGTGTCTGAGAGTGTCACAGAGTGTCAGAGAGTGTCTGAGTGTCATAGAGTGTCAGAGAGTGAGAGAGAGTGCTGAGAGTGTCTGAGAGTGTCAGAGAGTGCCAGAGAGTGATAGAGAGTGATAGAGAGTGTCACAGAGTGCTAAGTGTCTGAGCGTGTCAGAGAGTGTCAGAGAGTGCCAGAGAGTGATAGAGAGTGATAGAGAGTGTCAGAGAGTGTCTGAGAGTGTCCGAGAGTGCTGAGAGTGTCAGAGAGTGTCAGAGTGTCAGTGAGTTTCTGAGATTGTCAGAGAGTGTCAGAGAGTGATAGATAGCGCTGAGAGTGTCAGAGAGTGTCAGAGAGTGTCAGAGAGTATCAAAGAGTGATAGAGAGTGCTGAGAGTGTCAGAGAGTTCCAGAGAGTGTCAGAGAGTGATAGAGAGTGACAGAGAGTGCTGAGAGTGTCTGAGAGTGTCAGAGGTTGTCAGAGAGTGTCTGAGAGTGTCAGAGAGCGATAGAGAGTGCTGAGAGTGTCAGAGAGTGTCAGAGATTGATAGAGAGAGCTGAGAGTGTCTGAGAGTGCTGAGAGTGTCTGAGAATGCTGAGAGTGTCAGAGAGTGTCAGAGAGTGTAAGAGAGTGTCTGAGAGTGTCAGAGAGTGTCAGAGAGTGATAGAGAGTGCTGAGAGTGTCAGACAGTTTCAGAGCGTGACAGAGAGTGATAGAGAGTGCTGAGAGTGTCAGAGAGTGTCAGAGAGTGTCAGTGAGTGTCTGAGAGTGTCAGTGTGTGTCAGAGAGCAACAGAGAGTGCTGAGAGTGTCTGAGAGTGTCAGAGAGTATAAGAGAGTGATAGAGAGGGCCAGAGAGTGTCAGAGAGTGACAGAGAGTGTCTGAGATTGTCAAAGATTGCCAGAGAGTGATAGAGAGTGACACAGAGTGTCAGAGAGTGTCAGAGAGTGTCTGAGAGTGTCAGAGATTGCCAGAGAGTGATAGAGAGTTATAGAGAGTGTCAGAGAGTGATAGAGAGTGCTGAGAGTGTCAGACAGTTTCAGAGCGTGACAGAGAGTGATAGAGAGTGCTGAGAGTGTCAGAGAGTGTCAGAGAGTGTCAGAGAGTGTCTGAGAGTGTCAGTGTGTGTCAGAGAGCGACAGAGAGTGCTGAGAGTGTCTGAGAGTGTCAGAGAGTGTAAGAGAGTGATGGAGAGGGCCAGAGAGTGTCAGAGAGTGACAGAGAGTGTCTGAGATTGTCAAAGATTGCCAGAGAGTGATAGAGAGTGATACAGAGTGTCAGCGAGTGTCAGAGAGTGTCTTAGAGTGTCAGAGATTGCCAGAGAGTGTTAGAGAGTTATAGAGAGTGTCAGAGAGTGATAGAGAGTGCTGAGAGTGTCTGAGAGTGACTGAGAGTGTCTGAGAGTGTCAGAGTGTTTCAGAGATTGACAGAGAGTGTCAGAGAGTGTCTGAGAGTGTCAGGCAGTGTCAGAGAATGTGTGAGAGATTCAGAGAGTGCCAGAGAGTGTCAGAGAGTGATGGAGGAGTGTCAGAGAGTGTCTGAGAGTGTGAGAGAGTGTCAGAGAATGTCAGAGAGTGTTTGAGAGTGTCAGAGAGTGTCAGAGAGTGATAGTGAGTGCTGAGAGTGTCAGAGAGTGTCAGAGAGTGATGGAGACGGCTGAGAGTGTCTGAAAGTGTCAGAGAGTGTCAGAAAGTGTCAGAGAGTGTCTGAGAGTGTCAGAGAGCGTCTGAGAGTTTCAGAGAGTATCAGAGAGTGCCAGAGAGTGTCAGAGAGTGAGAGATAGTGATAGAGAGTGCTGAGAGTGTCTGAGAGGGTCAGAGAATGATAGAGAGTGCAGAGAGTGTCTGAGAGTGTCTGAGAGTGTCAGGGAGTGATAGAGAGTGATCGAGAGGGTCAGAGAGTCTCTGAGATTGTCCAAGAGTTTTTCAGAGTGTCAGAGAGTGTCAGAGAGTGTCTGAGAGTGAAAGAGATTGCCAGAGAGTGATTGTCAGTGTCAGAGAGTGTCTGAGAGTGTCAGTGAGTGTCAGAGAGGGTCTGAGAGTGATAGAGAGTGTCTGAGATGTGTCGGTGAGTGATTGAGAGTGACAGAGAGTGCTGAGAGTGTCTGAGAGTGTCTGAGAGTGTCAGAGGTTGTCAGAGAGTGCCTGAGAGTGTCAGAGAGTTTCAGAGAGTTTCAGCGAGTGCCAGAGAGTGTCAGAGAGTGTCAGAGAGTGACAGAGAGTGCTGAGAGTGTCTGAGAGTGTCTGAGAGTGTCAGAGGTTGTTAGTGGTGTCTGAGAGTGTCAGAGAGCGATAGAGAGTGCTGAGAGTGTCAGAGAGTGTCAGAGATCGATAGAGAGAGCTGAGAGCGTCTGAGAGTGCTGAGAGTGTCTGAGAATGCTGAGAGTGTCAGAGAGTGTCAGAGAGTGTCAGAGAGTGATAGAGAGTGCTGAGAGTGTCAGACAGTTTCAGAGCGTGACAGAGAGTGATAGAGAGTGCTGAGAGTGTCAGAGAGTGTCAGAGAGTGTCAGAGAGTGTCTGAGAGTGTCAGTGTGTGTCAGAGAGCGACAGAGAGTGCTGAGAGTGTCTGAGAGTGTCAGAGAGTGTAAGAGAGTGATAGAGAGGGCCAGTGAGTGTCAGAGAGTGTCAGAGAGTGACAGAGTGTCTGAGATTGTCAAAGATTGCCAGAGAGTGATAGAGAGTGATACAGAGTGTCAGAGAGTGTCAGAGAGTGTCTGAGAGTGTCAGAGATTGCCAGAGAGTGATGGAGAGTTATAGAGAGTGTCAGAGAGTGATAGAGAGTGTCACAGATTGTCAGAGAGTGTCTGAGAGGGTCAGTGAGTGTCAGTGAGTGATAGAGAGTGCTGAGAGTGTCTGAGAGTGTCAGAGAGTGCCAGAGAGTGATAGAGAGTGATAGAGAGCGTCACAGAGTGTCAGAGAGTGTCTGAGAGTGTCACAGAGTGTCAGAGAGTGTCTGAGTGTCATAGAGTGTCAGAGAGTGAGAGAGAGTGCTGAGAGTGTCTGAGAGTGTCAGAGAGTGCCAGAGAGTGATAGAGAGTGATAGAGAGTGTCACAGAGTGCTAAGTGTCTGAGCGTGTCAGAGAGTGTCAGAGAGTGCCAGAGAGTGATAGAGAGTGATAGAGAGTGTCAGAGAGTGTCTGAGAGTGTCCGAGAGTGCTGAGAGTGTCAGAGAGTGTCAGAGAGTGTCAGTGAGTTTCTGAGATTGTCAGAGAGTGTCAGAGAGTGATAGATAGCGCTGAGAGTGTCAGAGAGTGTCAGAGAGTGTCAGAGAGTATCAAAGAGTGATAGAGAGTGCTGAGAGTGTCAGAGAGTTCCAGAGAGTGTCAGAGAGTGATAGAGAGTGACAGAGAGTGCTGAGAGTGTCTGAGAGTGTCTGAGAGTGTCAGAGGTTGTCAGAGAGTGTCTGAGAGTGTCAGAGAGCGATAGAGAGTGCTGAGAGTGTCAGAGTGTCAGAGATTGATAGAGAGAGCTGAGAGTGTCTGAGAGTGCTGAGAGTGTCTGAGAATGCTGAGAGTGTCAGAGAGTGTCAGAGAGTGTAAGAGAGTGTCTGAGAGTGTCAGAGAGTGTCAGAGAGTGATAGAGAGTGCTGAGAGTGTCAGACAGTTTCAGAGCGTGACAGAGAGTGATAGAGAGTGCTGATAGTGTCAGAGAGTGTCAGAGAGTGTCAGTGAGTGTCTGAGAGTGTCAGTGTGTGTCAGAGAGCAACAGAGAGTGCTGAGAGTGTCTGAGAGTGTCAGAGAGTATAAGAGAGTGATAGAGAGGGCCAGAGAGTGTCAGAGAGTGACAGAGAGTGTCTGAGATTGTCAAAGATTGCCAGAGAGTGATAGAGAGTGATACAGAGTGTCAGAGAGTGTCAGAGAGTGTCTGAGAGTGTCAGAGATTGCCAGAGAGTGATAGAGAGTTATAGAGAGTGTCAGAGAGTGATAGAGAGTGCTGAGAGTGTCAGACAGTTTCAGAGCGTGACAGAGAGTGATAGAGAGTGCTGAGAGTGTCAGAGAGTGTCAGAGAGTGTCAGAGAGTGTCTGAGAGTGTCAGTGTGTGTCAGAGAGCGACAGAGAGTGCTGAGAGTGTCTGAGAGTGTCAGAGAGTGTAAGAGATTGATGGAGAGGGCCAGAGAGTGTCAGAGAGTGACAGAGAGTGTCTGAGATTGTCAAAGATTGCCAGAGAGTGATAGAGAGTGATACAGAGTGTCAGCGAGTGTCAGAGAGTGTCTTAGAGTGTCAGAGATTGCCAGAGAGTGTTAGAGAGTTATAGAGAGTGTCAGAGAGTGATAGAGAGTGCTGAGAGTGTCTGAGAGTGACTGAGAGTGTCTGAGAGTGCCAGAGTGTTTCAGAGATTGACAGAGAGTGTCAGAGAGTGTCTGAGAGTGTCAGAGAGTGTCAGGCAGTGTCAGAGAATGTGTGAGAGATTCAGAGAGTGCCAGAGAGTGTCAGAGAGTGATGGAGGAGTGTCAGAGAGTGTCTGAGAGTGTGAGAGAGTGTCAGAGAATGTCAGAGAGTGTTTGAGAGTGTCAGAGAGTGTCAGAGAGTGATAGTGAGTGCTGAGAGTGTCAGAGAGTGTCAGAGAGTGATGGAGACGGCTGAGAGTGTCTGAAAGTGTCAGAGAGTGTCAGAAAGTGTCAGAGAGTGTCTGAGAGTGTCAGAGAGCGTCTGAGAGTTTCAGAGAGTATCAGAGAGTGCCAGAGAGTGTCAGAGAGTGAGAGATAGTGATAGAGAGTGCTGAGAGTGTCTGAGAGGGTCAGAGAATGATAGAGAGTGCAGAGAGTGTCTGAGAGTGTCTGAGAGTGTCAGGGAGTGATAGAGAGTGATCGAGAGGGTCAGAGAGTCTCTGAGATTGTCCAAGAGTTTTTCAGAGTGTCAGAGAGTGTCAGAGAGTGTCTGAGAGTGAAAGAGATTGCCAGAGAGTGATTGTCAGTGTCAGAGAGTGTCTGAGAGTGTCAGTGAGTGTCAGAGAGGGTCTGAGAGTGATAGAGAGTGTCTGAGAGTGTCGGTGAGTGATTGAGAGTGTCAGAGAGTGTCAGAGTGTCTGAGAGTGTCAGAGAGTGATAGAGAGTGCTGAGTGTGTCAGAGAGTCAGAGAGTGTCAGAGAGTGTCTGAGAGTGTCAGAGAGTGTCAGAGAGTATCAGAGAGTTTCAGAGAGTTTCAGCGAGTGCCAGAGAGTGTCAGAGAGTGACAGAGAGTGACAGAGAGTGCTGAGAGTGTCTGAGAGTGTCTGAGAGTGTCAGAGGTTGTCAGAGAGTGTCTGAGAGTGTCAGAGAGCGATAGAGAGTGCTGAGAGTCAGAGAGTGTCAGAGATCGATAGAGAGAGCTGAGAGTGTCTGAGAGTGCTGAGAGTGTCTGAGAGTGTCAGAGAGTGATAGAGAATGCTGAGAGTGTCAGAGAGTGTCAGAGAGTGTAAGAGAGTGTATGAGAGTGTCAGAGAGTGTCAGAGAGTGATAGAGAGTGATAGAGAGTGTCTGAGAGTGACTGAGAGAGTCCGAGAGTGTCAGAGTGTTTCAGAGATTGACAGAGAGTGTAAGAGAGTGTCTGAGAGTGCCAGAGAGTGTCAGAGAGTGAAGGAGGAGTGTCAGAGAGTTTCTGAGAGTGTGAGAGAGTGTCAGAGAATGTCAGAGAGTGTTTGAGAGTGTCAGAGAGTGTCAGAGAGTGATAGAGAGTGCTGAGAGTGTCAGAGAGTGTCAGAGAGTGATGGAGACGGCTGAGAGTGTCAGAGAGTGTCAGAAAGTGTCAGAGAGTGTCTGAGAGTGTCAGAGAGCGTCTGAGAGTTTCAGAGAGTATAAGAGAGTGCCAGAGAGTGTCAGAGAGTGATAGAGAGTGATCGAGGGTGCTGAGAGTGTCTGAGAGGGTCAGAGAGTGATAGAGAGTGCAGAGAGTGTCTGAGAGTGTCTGAGAGTGTCAGAGAATGATAGAGAGTGATAGAGAGTGTCAGAGAGTGTCTGAAATTGTCCAAGAGTTTTTCAGAGTGTCAGAGAGTGTCAGAGAGTGTCTGAGAGTGAAAGAGATTGCCAGAGAGTGATTGTCAGTGTCAGAGAGTGTCTGAGAGTGTCAGTGAGTGTCAGAGAGTGTCTGAGAGTGATAGAGAGTGTCTGAGAGTGTCGGTGAGTGATTTAGAGTGTCAGAGAGTGTCAGAGAGTGTCTGAGAGTTTCAGAGAGTGTCAGAGAGTGATAGAGAGTGCTGAGTGTGTCAGAGAGAGTCAGAGAGTGTCAGAGAGTGTCTGAGAGTGTCAGAGAGTGTCAGAGAGTGTCA
This sequence comes from Heterodontus francisci, assembly GCF_036365525.1. NCBI lineage: Eukaryota > Metazoa > Chordata > Chondrichthyes > Heterodontiformes > Heterodontidae > Heterodontus > Heterodontus francisci. The sequence continues at coordinate 5,067,128 of NC_090411.1, read as the reverse complement.
GAGAGTGACAGAGAGTGCTGAGAGTCTCTGAGAGTGTCTGAGAGTGTCTGAGAGTGTCTGAGAGTGTCAGAGGTTGTCAGAGAGTGTCTGAGAGTGTCAGAGAGCGATAGAGAGTGCTGAGAGAGTCATAGAGTGTCAGAGATCGATAGAGAGAGCTGAGAGTGTCTGAGAGTGCTGAGAGTGTCTGAGAGTGTCAGAGAGTGATAGAGAATGCTGAGAGTGTCAGAGAGTGTCAGAGAGTGTAAGAGAGTGTCTGAGAGTGTCAGAGAGTGTCAGAGAGTGATTGAGAGTACTGAGAGTGTCAGACAGTTTCAGAGCGTGACAGAGAGTGATAGAGAGTGCTGAGAGCGTCTGAAAGTGTCAGAGAGTGTCAGAGAGTGTCAGAGAGTGTCTGAGTGTGTCAGTGTGTGTCAGAGAGCGACAGAGAGTGTCTGAGAGTGTCTGAGATTGTCAAAGATTGCCAGAGAGTGATAGAGAGTGATACAGAGTGTCAGAGAGTGTCAGCGAGTGTCAGAGAGTGTCTGAGAGTGATAGAGAGTGACAGAGAGTGTCTGAGAGTGACTGAGAGTGTCAGAGAGTGTCAGAGTGTTTCAGAGATTGACAGAGAGTGTCAGAGAGTGTCTGAGAGTGTCAGACAGTGTCAGAGAATGTGTGAGAGTTTCAGAGAGTGCCAGAGAGTGTCAAAGAGTGATGGAGGAGTGTCAGAGAGTGTCTGAGTTCGTGAGAGAGTGTCAGAGAATGTCAGAGAGTGTCTGAGAGTGTCAGAGAGTGTCAGAGAGTTTCAGAGAGTGTCAGAGAGTGTCAGAGAGTGATAGACACGGCTGAGAGTATCTGAGAGTGTCAGAGAGTGTCAGAAAGTGTCAGAGAGTGTCTGAGAGTGTCAGAGAGCGTCTGAGAGTTTCAGAGAGTATCAGAGGGTGCCAGAGAGTGTCAGAGAGTGATCGAGAGTGTCAGAGAGTGATCGAGGGTGCTGAGAGTGTCTGAGAGGGTCAGAGAGTGATGGAGAGTGCAGAGAGTGTCTGAGAGAGTCTGAGAGTGTCAGAGAGTGATAGACAGTGATAGAGAGTGTGAGAGAGTGTCAGAGATTGTCCAAGAGTGTTTCAGAGTGTCAGAGAGTGTCTGAGAGTGAAAGAGATTGCCAGAGAGTGATAGAGAGTATCTGAGAGTGTCAGAGAGTGTCATAGAGTGTCAGAGAGTGTCTGAGAGCAATAGAGAGTGTCTGAGAGTGTCGGTGAGTGATTGAGAGTGTCAGAGAATGTCAGAGAGTGTCTGAGACTGTCATAGAGTGTCAGAGAGTGATAGGGAGTGCTGAGTGTGTCAGAGAGTGTCAGAGAGTGTCAGAGAGTGTCAGAGAGTGTCTGAGAGTGTCAGAGAGTGTCAGAGAGTGTCTGAGAGTGTCAGAGAGTGTCAGAGAGTGAGAGAGAGTGCTGAGAGTGTCTGAGAGTGCCAGAGAGTGTTAGAGAGTGATAGAGAGTGTCACAGAGTGCCAGACAGTGTCAGAGAATGTGTGAGAGTTTCAGAGATTGCCAGAGAGTGATAGAGAGTTATTGAGAGTGTCTGAGATTGTCAAAGATTGCCAGAGAGTGATAGAGAGTGATACAGAGTGTCAGAGAGTGTCAGCGAGTGTCAGAGAGTGTCTGAGAGCGACAGAGAGTGCTGAGAGTGTCTGAGAGTGTCTGAGATTGTCAAAGATTGCCAGAGAGTGGTAGAGAGTGATACAGAGTGTCAGAGAGTGTAAGAGAGTGTCTGAGAGTGTCAGAGAGTGTCAGAGAGTGATAGAGAGTGCTGAGAGTGTCAGACAGTTTCAGAGCGTGACAGAGAGTGATAGAGAGTGCTGAGAGTGTCTGAAAGTGTCAGAGAGTGTCAGAGAGTGTCCGAGAGTGTCTGAGTGTGTCAGTGTGTGTCAGAGAGCGACAGAGAGTGCTGAGAGTGTCTGAGAGTGTCTGAGATTGTCAAAGATTGCCAGAGAGTGATAGAGAGTGATACAGAGTGTCAGAGAGTGTCAGCGAGTGTCAGAGAGTGTCTGAGAGTGACTGAGAGTGACTGAGAGTGTCCGAGAGTGTCAGAGTGTTTCAGAGATTGACAGAGAGTGTCAGAGAGTGTCTGAGAGTGTCAGACAGTGTCAGAGAATGTGTGAGAGTTTCAGAGATTGCCAGAGAGTGATAGAGAGTTATTGAGAGAGTCAGAGAGTGATAGAGAGTGTCTGAGAGTGACTGAGAGTGTCCGAGAGTGTCAGAGTGTTTCAGAGATTGACAGAGAGTGTCAGAGAGTGTCTGAGAGTGTCAGAGAGTGTCAGAGAGTGAGAGAGAGTGCTGAGAGTGTCTGAGAGTGTCTGAGATTGTCAAAGATTGCCAGAGAGTGGTAGAGAGTGATACAGAGTGTCAGAGAGTGTAAGAGAGTGTCTGAGAGTGTCAGAGAGTGTCAGAGAGTGATAGAGAGTGCTGAGAGTGTCAGACAGTTTCAGAGCGTGACAGAGAGTGATAGAGAGTGCTGAGAGTGTCTGAAAGTGTCAGAGAGTGTCAGAGAGTGTCAGAGAGTGTCCGAGAGTGTCTGAGTGTGTCAGTGTGTGTCAGAGAGCGACAGAGAGTGCTGAGAGTGTCTGAGAGTGTCTGAGATTGTCAAAGATTGCCAGAGAGTGATAGAGAGTGATACAGAGTGTCAGAGAGTGTCAGCGAGTGTCAGAGAGTGTCTGAGAGTGACTGAGAGTGACTGAGAGTGTCCGAGAGTGTCAGAGTGTTTCAGAGATTGACAGAGAGTGTCAGAGAGTGTCTGAGAGTGTCAGACAGTGTCAGAGAATGTGTGAGAGTTTCAGAGATTGCCAGAGAGTGATAGAGAGTTATTGAGAGAGTCAGAGAGTGATAGAGAGTGTCTGAGAGTGACTGAGAGTGTCCGAGAGTGTCAGAGTGTTTCAGAGATTGACAGAGAGTGTCAGAGAGTGTCTGAGAGTGTCAGAGAGTGTCAGAGAGTGAGAGAGAGTGCTGAGAGTGTCTGAGAGTGTCAGAGAGTGCCAGAGAGTGATAGAGAGTGATAGAGAGTGTCACAGAGTGTCAGACAGTGTCAGAGAATGTGTGAGAGTTTCAGAGAGTGCCAGAGAGTGTCAGAGAGTGATGGAGGAGTGTCAGAGAGTGTCTGACAGTGTCAGAGAGTGTCAGAGAATGTCAGAGAGTGTCTGAGAGTGTCAGAGAGTGATAGAGAGCGCTGAGAGTGTCAGAGAGTTTCAGAGAGTGTCAGAGAGTGAGAGAGAGTGCTGAGAGTGTCAGAGAGTGTCAGAGAGTGTCTGAGAGTGTCAGAGAGTGTCAGAGAGTGATAGAGACGGCTGAGAGTGTCTGAGAGTGTCAGAGAGTTTCAGAGAGTATCAGAGAGTGCCAGAGAGTGTCAGAGAGTGATAGAGAGTGTCAGAGAGTGTCAGAGAGTGATAGACGGTGCTGAGAGTGTCTGAGAGGGTCAGAGAGTGATAGAGAGTGCAGAGAGTGTCTGAGAGTGTCTGAGAGTGTCAGAGAGTGATAGACAGTGATAGAGAGTGTCAGACAGTGTCAGAGATTGCCAGAGAATGTCAGAGAGTGTCAGAGAGTGTCTGAGAGTGTCAGAGAGTGTCTCAGAGTGTCTGAGAGTGTCAGAGAGTGTCTGAGAGTGTCTGAGAGTGATAGAGAGTGTCCGAGAGTGTCGGTGAGTGATTGAGAGTGTCAGAGAATGTCAGAGAGTGTCTGAGAGTGTCATAGAGTGTCAGAGAGTGATAGAGAGTACTGAGTGTGTCAGAGAGTGTCAGAGAGTGTCAGAGAGTGTCAGAGAGTGTCTGAGAGTGTCAGAGAGTGTCAGAGAGTGTCTGAGAGTGTCTGAGAGTGTCAGAGAGTGTCTGAGAGTGAGAGAGAGTGCTGAGAGTGTCTGAGAGTGTCAGAGAGTGCCAGAGAGTGATAGAGAGTGATGGAGAGTGTCACAGAGTGCTAAGAGTGTCTCAGAGTGTCTGAGCGTGTCAGAGAGTGTCAGAGAGTGCCAGAGAGTGATAGAGAGTGATAGAGAGTGTCAGAGAGTGTCTGAGAGTGTCCGAGAGTGCTGAGAGTGTCTGAGAGTGTCAGAGAGTTTCAGTGAGTTTCTGAGATTGTCAGAGAGTGTCAGAGAGTGTCAGAGAGTGATAGATAGCGCTGAGAGTGTCAGAGAGTGTCAGAGAGTGTCAGAGAGTATCAGAGAGTGATAGAGAGTGCTGAGAGTGTCAGAGAGTTCCAGAGAGTGTCAGAGAGTGACAGAGAGTGCTGAGAGTGTCAGAGAGTGTCAGAGAGTTTCAGCGAGTGCCAGAGAGTTTCAGAGAGTGTCAGAGAGTGACAGAGAGTGCTGAGAGTGTCTGAGAGTGTCAGAGATCGATAGCGAGAGCTGAGAGTGTCTGAGAGTGCTGAGAGTGTCTGAGAATGCTGAGAGTGTCAGAGAGTGTCAGAGAGTGATAGAGAGTGATAGAGAGGGTCAGAGAGTGTCTGAGAGTGTCTGAGAGTGATAGAGAGTGTCCGAGAGTGTCGGTGAGTGATTGAGAGTGTCAGAGAATGTCAGAGAGTGTCTGAGAGTGTCATAGAGTGTCAGAGAGTGATAGAGAGTACTGAGTGTGTCAGAGAGTGTCAGAGAGTGTCAGAGAGTGTCAGAGAGTGTCTGAGAGTGTCAGAGAGTGTCAGAGAGTGTCTGAGAGTGTCTGAGAGTGTCAGAGAGTGTCTGAGAGTGAGAGAGAGTGCTGAGAGTGTCTGAGAGTGTCAGAGAGTGCCAGAGAGTGATAGAGAGTGATGGAGAGTGTCACAGAGTGCTAAGAGTGTCTCAGAGTGTCTGAGCGTGTCAGAGAGTGTCAGAGAGTGCCAGAGAGTGATAGAGAGTGATAGAGAGTGTCAGAGAGTGTCTGAGAGTGTCCGAGAGTGCTGAGAGTGTCTGAGAGTGTCAGAGATTTTCAGTGAGTTTCTGAGATTGTCAGAGAGTGTCAGAGAGTGATAGATAGCGCTGAGAGTGTCAGAGAGTGTCAGAGAGTGTCAGAGAGTATCAGAGAGTGATAGAGAGTGCTGAGAGTGTCAGAGAGTTCCAGAGAGTGTCAGAGAGTGACAGAGAGTGCTGAGAGTGTCAGAGAGTGTCAGAGAGTTTCAGCGAGTGCCAGAGAGTTTCAGAGAGTGTCAGAGAGTGACAGAGAGTGCTGAGAGTGTCTGAGAGTGTCAGAGATCGATAGCGAGAGCTGAGAGTGTCTGAGAGTGCTGAGAGTGTCTGAGAATGCTGAGAGTGTCAGAGAGTGTCAGAGAGTGATAGAGAGTGATAGAGAGGGTCAGAGAGTGTCTGAGATTGTCCAAGAGTTTTTCAGAGTGTCAGAGAGTGTCAGAGATTGTCTGAGAGTGAAAGAGATTGCCAGAGAGTGATTGTCAGTGTCAGAGAGTGTCTGAGAGTGTCAGTGAGTGTCAGAGAGTGTCTGAGAGTGATAGAGAGTGTCTGAGAGTGTCGGTGAGTGATTGAGAGTGTCAGAGAGTGTCAGATAGTGTCTGAGAGTGTCAGAGAGTGATAGAGAGTGCTGAGTGTGTCAGAGAGAGTCAGAGAGTGTCAGAAAGTGTCAGAAAGTGTCTGAGAGTGTCAGAGAGTGTCAGAGAGTGTCAGAGAGTGTCAGAGAGTTTCAGAGAGTTTCAGAGAGTTTCAGAGAGTTTCAGCGAGTGCCAGAGAGTGTCAGAGAGTGACAGAGAGTGCTGAGAGTGTCTGAGAGTGTCTGAGAGTGTCAGAGGTTGTCAGAGAGTGTCTGAGAGTGTCAGAGAGTGTCAGAGAGTGTCTGAGAGTGTCAGAGAGTGAGAGAGAGTGCTGAGAGTGTCTGAGAGTGCCAGAGAGTGTTAGAGAGTGATAGAGAGTGTCACAGAGTTCCAGACAGTGTCAGAGAATGTGTGAGAGTTTCAGAGATTGCCAGAGAGTGATAGAGAGTTATTGAGAGTGTCTGAGATTGTCAAAGATTGCCAGAGAGTGATAGAGAGTGATACAGAGTGTAAGAGAGTGTCTGAGAGCGACAGAGAGTGCTGAGAGTGTCTGAGATTGTCAAAGATTGCCAGAGAGTGGTAGAGAGTGATACAGAGTGTCAGAGAGTGTCTGAGAGTGTCAGAGAGTGATCGAGAGTGTCAGAGAGTGTCTGAGAGTTTCAGAGTGTATCAGAGAGTGTCAGAGATTGTCAGAGATTGTCAGAGAGTGATTGAGAGTGTCAGAGAATGATTGAGAGTGTCAGAGACTGTCTGAGAGTTTCAGAGTGTATTAGAGAGTGTCAGAGATTGTCAGAAAGTGATAGAGAGTGTCAGAGAGTCCCAGCGAGTGCCTGAGAGTTTCAGAGAGTGATAGAGAGTATGAGAGACTGTCGGAGAGTGATGGAGAGTGATAGAGGGTGTCTGAGAGTGCCTGAGAGTGTCAGAGTGTGTCAGAGAGGGTGTGAGAGTGTCAGAGAGTGTCAGAGATTGTCAGAGAATGATAGAGAGTGTCAGAGTGTGTCAGAGAGAGATAGAATTGTCAGAGACTGTCTGAGAGTGTCAGAGTGTATCAGAGAGTGTCAGAGAGTGATAGAGAGTGTCAGAGAATGTCAGAGAGTGATGGAGAGTGAAAGAGATTGTCAGACAGAATCTGAGAGTGTCAGGGAGTGATAGGGAGTGTCATAGAGTGATAGAGAGAGAAATACAGTGTCAGAGAGTGTCAGAGTGTGTCAGAGAGTGTCTGAGAGTGTCTGAGAATATCAGAGAGAGTCAGACAGAGTCAGAGAGTGTCAGAAAGTGATAGAGAGTGTCAGAGAGTCCCAGAGAGTGTCAGAGAGTGATCGAGAGTATGAGAGAGTGTCGGAGAGTGATGGAGAGTGATAGAGAGTGTCTGAGAGTGCCTGAAAGTGTCAGAGTGTGTCAGAAAGGGTGTGAGAGTGTCAGAGATTCTCAGAGAGTGTCAGGGACTGTCTGAGAGTGTCTGAGAGTGTCAGAGAGTGTCAGAGATTGTCAGAGAGTGATAGAGAGTGTCAGAGTGTGTCAGGGAGTGATAGAAGTGTCAGAGACTGTCGGAGAGTGACAGAGTGTATCAGAGAGTGTCAGAGAGTGATAGAGTGTCAGAGAATGTCAGAGAGTGATGCAGAGTGTCAGAGAGTGTCTGAGAGTGTCAGAGTGTATCAGAGAGTTTCAGAGAGTGTCGGAGAGTGATAGAGAGTGTCAGAGAGTTTCTGAGAGGTTCAGAGTGTATCAGAGAGTGTCAGAGAGTGATAGAGAGTATCAGAGAGTGATAGAGAGTTGTAGAGATGTCTGAGGTGTCAGAGAGTGTCAGAGAGTGTCTAAGAGTGTCAGGGAGTGTCATAGAGTGATGGAGAGTGAAAGAGATTGTCAGACAGAATCTGAGAGTGTCAGGGAGTGATGTGGAGTGTCATAGAGTGATAGACAGCGAAAGAGAGTGTCTGAGAGTGTCAGAGAGTGTCAGAGTGTGTCAGAGAGTGTCTGAGAGTGTCTGAGAGTGTCTGAGAATGTCAGAGTCAGACAGAGTCAGAGAGTGTCAGAAAGTGACAGAGAGTGTCAGAGAGTCCCAGAGAGTGTCTGAGAGTGTCAGAGAGTGATAGAGATTATGAGAGAGTGTCGGAGAGTGATGGAGAGTGATAGAGAGTGTCTGAGAGAGCCTGAGAGTGTCAGAGAGTGTCAGACAGTGTCAAAGAGTGTTAGAAAGTGTCTGAGAGTATCAGGGAGTGTCTGAGAGTGTCTGAGAGTGTCAGAGAGTGTTAGACAGTGTCAAAGAGTGTTAGAAAGTGTCTGAGAGTGTCAGGGAGTGTCTGAGAGTGTCTGAGAGTGTCAGGGAGTGTCTGAGAGTGTCAGAGAGTGTCAAACAGTGGCAGAGAGTGATAGAGAGCGTCTGAGACTGCCTGAGAGTCTCTGAGAGTGTCAGAGAGTGTCAAAGAGAGATAGAATGTGTCTGAGAGTGTCAGAGAGTGATAGAAAGTGTCAGAGAGTGTCAGAGTGTGTCAGAGAGTGTCAAACAATGTCAGAGAGTGATAGAGAGTGCCAGAGAGTGTCTGAGAGTGTGAGAGAGTGATAAAAAGTGTCTGAGAGTTTCAGAGAGGGTTAGAAAGTGTCAGAGAGTGCCTGAGAGTGTCAGAGAGTGTCAGAGAGTGATAGAGAGTGATAGAGAGTGTCAGAGAGTGTCAGAGAGTGTCAGAGAGTGTCTCAGAGTGTCAGAGAGTGTCAAACAGTGTCTGAGAGTGTCAGAGAGTGTCTGAGAGTGTCTGAGAGTGTCTGAGAGTGTCAGAGAGTGTCATAGAGGGATAGAGAGTGAAAGAGAGTGTCTGAGAGTGTCAGAGAGTGTCAGGCAGTGTCAGAGAGTGATATAAATTGTCTGAGACTGTCTGAGAGTTTCTGAGAGTGTCAGAGAGTGATAGAAAGTGTCAGAGAGTGTCTGAGAGTGTCTGAGAGTGTCAGAGAATGTCAGAGAGTGTCAAACAGTGTCAGAGAGTGAGAGAAAGTGACAGAGAATGTCTGAGAGTGTCATACAGTGATAGAAAGTATCAAGAGTGTCTGAGGGGGTCTGAGCGTGTCAGAGAGTGTCTGAGAGTGTCAGAGAGTGTCAGAGAGTGATATGGGAGTGTCAGAGAGTGATAGAGAGTGTCAGACAGTGACAGAGAGTTGTAGAGAGTGGTATAGAGTGGTAGAGAATGTCAGAGAGTGACAGAGAGTGACAGAGAGTGTCAGAGAGTGTCAGAGAGTTTCAGTGAGTTTCAGAGAATGATAGAGTGTGTCAGGGAGTGATGGAGAGTTTCTGAGAGTGTCTGAGAGTGTCAGGGAGTGTCTGAGAGAGACTGAGAGTGATAGAGAGTGTCATAGAGTGATGGAGAGTGTCTGAGAGTGTCAGAGAGTGTCAGAGTGTGTCAGAGAGTGATAGAGAGTGATAGAGAGTGTTGGAGAGTGATCGAGAGTGTCAGAGAGTGTCAAAGAGTGATAGAGAGTGTCAGAGAATGTCAGAGAGTGATATAGAGTGCCGGAGAGTGCCAGAGAATGCCAGAGAGTGTCAGAGGGTGTAAGGGAGTGTCAGCGAGTGTCAGTGTGTGATCGAGTGTGTCAGAGCGTGATAGCGTGTGAAAGAAAGTGTCAGAGAGAGTCTGAGAGTGTCAGCGAGTGTCAGAGTGTATCCGAGAGCGACAGAGAGTGTCAGGGAGTGTCAGAGAGTGTCAGAGAGTGATAGAGAGTGTCAGCGAGTGTCAGAGTGTGTCAGAGAGTGATAGAGAGTTTCAGAGAGTGTCAGAGAGAGATAGAGAGTATCAGAGAGTGACATAGAGTGCCAGAGAGTGCGAGAGAGTGCCAGAGAGTGTCAGAGAGTGTCTGAGAGTGTCAGAGAGTATCAGAGAGTGATAGAGAGTATCAGAGAGTGTCAGAGAGTGTCAGCGAGTGTCAGAGTGTGTTAGAGAGTGTCAGAGAGTGATATAGAATACCAGAGAGTGTCAGAGAGTGTGAGAGGGTGTCTGAGAGTGATAGAGAGTGTCAGAGAGTGGCAGAGAGTGATACAGAGTGTCAGAGAGTGTCTGAGAGTTTCAGAGTGTATCAGAGAGTGTCAGAGATTGTCAGAGAGTGATAGAGAGTGTCAGAGTGTGTCAGAGAGTGATGCAGTGTGTCAGAGAGTGATGCAGTGTGTCAGAGAGTGTCTGAGATTGTCAGAGTGTATCAGAAAGTTTCAGAGAGTGTCGGAGAGTGATAAAGACTGTCAGAGAGTGTCTGAGAGTGATGCAGTGTGTCAGAGAGTGTCTGAGAGTGATAGAGAGTATCAGAGAGTGATAGAGAGTGGTGGAGATGTCTGAGGTATCAGAGAGTGTCAGAGAGTGTCAGAGAGTGATAGAGAGTGTCAGAGAGTGTGAGAGAGTGATGCAGTGTGTCAGAGAGTGTCTGAGATTGTCAGAGTGTATCAGAGAGTTTCAGAGAGTGTCGGTGAGTGATAGAGACTGTCAGAGAGTGTCTGAGAGTTTCAGAGTGTATCAGAGAATGTCAGAGAGTGATAGAGAGTATCAGAGAGTGATAGAGAGTGGCAGAGATGTCTGAGGTGTCAGAGAGTGGCAGAGAGTGTCAGAGAGTGATGGAGAGTGAAAGAGATTGTCAGACAGATTCCGAGAGTGTCAGGGAGTGATAGGGAGTGTCATAGAGTGATAGAGAGAGAAAGAGAGTGTCTGAGAGTGTCAGAGAGTGTCAGAGTGTGACAGAGAGTGTCTGAGAGTGTCTGAGAGTGTCTGAGAATATCAGAGAGAGTCAGACAGAGTCAGAGAGTGTCAGAAAGTGATAGAGAGTGTCAGAGAGTCCCAGAGAGTGTCTGAGAGTGTCAGAGAGTGATAGAGAGTATGAGAGAGTGTCGGAGAGTGATGGAGAGTGATAGAGAGTGTCTGATAGTGCCTGAAAGTGTCAGAGTGTGTCAGAGAGGGTGTGACAGTGTCAGAGAGTCTCAGAGAGTGTCAGGGACTGTCTGAGAGTGTCTGAGAGTGTCAGAGAGTGTCAGAGATTGTCAGAGAGTGGTAGAGAGGGTCAGAGTGTGTCAGAGAGTGATAGAAGTGTCAGAGACTGTCTGAGAGTGACAGAGTATCAGAGAGTGTCAGAGAGTGATGCAGAGTGTCAGAGAGTGTCTGAGAGTGTCAGAGTGTATCAGATAGTTTCAGAGAGTGTCGGAGAGTGATAGAGAGTGTCAGAGAGTTTCTGAGAGGTTCAGAGTGTATCAGAGAGTGTCAGAGTGTGTCAGAGAGTGTCTGAGAGTGTCTGAGAATGTCTGAGAATGTCAGAGAGAGTCAGAAAGAGTCAGAGAGTGTCAGAAAGTTATAGAGAGTGTCAGAGAGTCCCAGAGAGTGTCTGAGAGTGTCAGAGAGTGATGCAGTGTGTCAGAGAGTGTCTGAGATTGTCAGAGTGTATCAGAGAGTTTCAGAGAGTGTCGGAGAGTGATAGAGACTGTCAGAGAGTGTCTGAGAGTTTCAGAGTGTATCAGAGAATGTCAGAGAGTGATAGAGAGTATCAGAGAGTGATAGAGAGTGGTAGAGATGTCTGAGGTGTCAGAGAGTGGCAGAGAGTGTCAGAGAGTGATGGAGAGTGAAAGAGATTGTCAGACAGATTCCGAGAGTGTCAGGGAGTGATAGGGAGTGTCATAGAGTGATAGAGAGAGAAAGAGAGTGTCTGAGAGTGTCAGAGAGTGTCAGAGTGTGACAGAGAGTGTCTGAGAGTGTCTGAGAGTGTCTGAGAATATCAGAGAGAGTCAGACAGAGTCAGAGAGTGTCAGAAAGTGATAGAGAGTGTCAGAGAGTCCCAGAGAGTGTCTGAGAGTGTCAGAGAGTGATAGAGAGTATGAGAGAGTGTCGGAGAGTGATGGAGAGTGATAGAGAGTGTCTGATAGTGCCTGAAAGTGTCAGAGTGTGTCAGAGAGGGTGTGACAGTGTCAGAGAGTCTCAGAGAGTGTCAGGGACTGTCTGAGAGTGTCTGAGAGTGTCAGAGACTGTCAGAGATTGTCAGAGATTGTCAGAGAGTGGTAGAGAGGGTCAGAGTGTGTCAGAGAGTGATAGAAGTGTCAGAGACTGTCTGAGAGTGACAGAGTATCAGAGAGTGTCAGAGAGTGATGCAGAGTGTCAGAGAGTGTCTGAGAGTGTCAGAGTGTATCAGATAGTTTCAGAGAGTGTCGGAGAGTGATAGAGAGTGTCAGAGAGTTTCTGAGAGGTTCAGAGTGTATCAGAGAGTGTCAGAGTGTGTCAGAGAGTGTCTGAGAGTGTCTGAGAATGTCAGAGAGAGTCAGAAAGAGTCAGAGAGTGTCAGAAAGTTATAGAGAGTGTCAGAGAGTCCCAGAGAGTGTCTGAGAGTGTCAGAGAGTGATAGAGATTATGAGAGAGTGTCGGAGCGTGATGGAGAGTGATAGAGAGTGTCTGAGAGTGCCTGAGAGTGCCTGAGAGTGTCAGAGTGTGTCAGAGAGGGTGTGAGAGTATCAGAGAGTCTCAGAGAGTGTCAGGGAGTGTCTGGGAGTGTCTGAGAGTGTCTGAGAGTGTCAGACAGTGTCAGAGAGTGTTAGAAAGTGTCTGAGAGTGTCAGGGAGTGTCTGAGAGTGTCACAGAGTGTCAAACAGTGGCAGAGAGTGATAGAGAGCGTCTGAGACTGCCTGAGAGTCTCTGAGAGTGTCAGAGAGTGTCAAAGAGAGATAGAATGTGTCTAAGAGTGTCTGAGAGTGTCTGAGAGTGTCTGAGAATATCAGAGAGAGTCAGACAGAGTCAGAGAGTGTCAGAAAGTGATAGAGAGTGTCAGAGAGTCCCAGAGAGTGTCTGAGAGTGTCAGAGAGTGATAGAGAGTATGAGAGAGTGTCGGAGAGTGATGGAGAGTGATAGAGAGTGTCTGATAGTGCCTGAAAGTGTCAGAGTGTGTCAGAGAGGGTGTGACAGTGTCAGAGAGTCTCAGAGAGTGTCAGGGACTGTCTGAGAGTGTCTGAGAGTGTCAGAGAGTGTCAGAGATTGTCAGAGATTGTCAGAGAGTGGTAGAGAGGGTCAGAGTGTGTCAGAGAGTGATAGAAGTGTCAGAGACTGTCTGAGAGTGACAGAGTATCAGAGAGTGTCAGAGAGTGATGCAGAGTGTCAGAGAGTGTCTGAGAGTGTCAGAGTGTATCAGATAGTTTCAGAGAGTGTCGGAGAGTGATAGAGAGTGTCAGAGAGTTTCTGAGAGGTTCAGAGTGTATCAGAGAGTGTCAGAGTGTGTCAGAGAGTGTCTGAGAGTGTCTGAGAATGTCAGAGAGAGTCAGAAAGAGTCAGAGAGTGTCAGAAAGTTATAGAGAGTGTCAGAGAGTCCCAGAGAGTGTCTGAGAGTGTCAGAGAGTGATAGAGATTATGAGAGAGTGTCGGAGCGTGATGGAGAGTGATAGAGAGTGTCTGAGAGTGCCTGAGAGTGCCTGAGAGTGTCAGAGTGTGTCAGAGAGGGTGTGAGAGTATCAGAGAGTCTCAGAGAGTGTCAGGGAGTGTCTGGGAGTGTCTGAGAGTGTCTGAGAGTGTCAGACAGTGTCAGAGAGTGTTAGAAAGTGTCTGAGAGTGTCAGGGAGTGTCTGAGAGTGTCACAGAGTGTCAAACAGTGGCAGAGAGTGATAGAGAGCGTCTGAGACTGCCTGAGAGTCTCTGAGAGTGTCAGAGAGTGTCAAAGAGAGATAGAATGTGTCTAAGAGTGTCTGAGAGTGTCAGAGAGTGATAGAAAGTGTCAGAGAGTGTCAGAGTGTGTCAGAGAGTGTCAAACAATGTCAGAGAGTGATAGAGAGTGTCAGAGAGTGTCTGAGAGTGTCAGAGAGTGATAAAAAGTGTCTGAGAGTTTCAGAGAGTCTTAGAAAGTGTCTGAGAGTGCCTGAGTGTGTCAGAGAGTGTCAGAGAGTTATAGAGAGTGATAGAGAGTGTCTGAGAGTGTCAGAGAGTGTCTGAGAGTGTCAGAGAGTGTCTTAGAGGGATAGAGAGTGAAAGAGAGTGTCTGAGAGTGTCAGAGAGTGTCAGGCAGTGTCAGAGAGTGATATGAATTGTCTGAGACAGTCTGAGAGATTCTGAGAGTGTCAGAGAGTGATATAAAGTGTCAGAGAGTGTCTGAGAGTGACAGAGAGTGTCTGAGAGTGTCATACAGTGATAGAAAGTATCAAGAGTGTCTGAGGGGGTCTGAGCGTGTCAGAGAGTGTCTGAGCGTGTCAGAGTGTGTCAGAGAGTGATAGAGAGTGTCAGAGAGTGTCAGAGAGTGACAGAGAGTTGTAGAGAGTGGTATAGAGTGGTAGAGAATGTCAGAGAGTGACAGAGAGTGACAGAGAGTGTCAGAGAGTTTCAGTGAGTTTCAGAGAGTGATAGAGAGTGTCAGAGAGTGATAGAGAGTGTCTGAGAGTGTCAGGGAGTGTCTGAGAGAGTCTGAGAGTGATAGAGAGTGTCTGAGAGTGATAGAGAGGAACAGAGTGTATCAGAGAGTGACAGAGAGTGTCAGAGAGTTTCAGTGAGTTTCATAGAGTGACAGAGTGTGTCAGAGAGTGATAGAGTGTGTCTGAGATTGTCTGAGAGTGTCAGGGAGTGTCTGAGAGAGACTGAGAGTGAAAGGGAGTGTCAGAGAGTGATAGAGAGTGCCAGAGAGTGTCTGAAAATGTCTGAGAGTGTCTGAGAGTGTCAGAAAGTGATATAAAGTGTCAGAGAGTGTATGCCAGTGTCAGAGAGTTTCATAGAGTGATAGAGACTTTCAGAGAGTGCCTGAGAGTGTCAGTGTGTGTCAGGCAGTGTCAGAAAGTCATACAGAGTGTCAGAGAGTGATAGAGAGTGATAGAGAGCGTCTGCGAGCGTCAGAGAGTGTCAGAGAGTGTCTGAGAGTGTCCTATAGTGTCAGAGAGTGTCAGAGAGCGATAGAGACAGTCAGAGAGAGTCTGAGAGTGTCAAGGAGACTCAGAAAGTGTCAGGGCGTGTCAGACAGTGGTAGAGAGTGTCAGAGAGTGTCAGAGAGTGAGACAGAGTGATAGAGAGTGCCAGAGAGTGTTAGAGAGTGCCAGAGAGTGCCAGAGAGTGTCTGATTGTGTCTGAGAATGTCTGAAAGAGTCAGAGAGTGTCAGAGAGTGACAGAGAGTGTCAGAGAGTGGTAGAGAGTGGTAGAGAGAGTTAGAGAGTGTCTGAGAGTGTCTGAAAGTGTCAGATAATGTCAGAGAGCGATAGAGAGTGCCAAAGATTGTCTGATTGTGTCTGAGATTGTCAGAGAGTGTCGGAGAGTGAAACAGAGTGTCAGAGAATGTCAGGGAGTGTCAGGGTGTATCTGAGAGTGTCAGAGAGTGCCAGAGAGTGATAGAGTTAGATAGAGAGAGTCAAAGCGTGGCAGAGAGTTTCAGAGAGTGGTAGTGTCTGAGACTGTCTGAGAGTGTCTGAGAGTTTCAGAGTGTGTCAGTGAGTGTCAGAGAGTGAAGGAGAGTGTCAGAGAGTGATAGAGAGCGTCTGAGAGTGTCAGAGTGTATCAGAGAGTGTCAGAGAGTGATAGAGAGTGTCAGAGAGTGTCAGAGAGTGTCAGAGAGTGATAAAGTTTGTCAGAGAGTGTCTGAAAAAGTCTGAGAGTGTCTGAGAGTGTCAGTAATTGATAGAATGTGTCAGTGTGTGTCAGGCAGTGTCAGAAAGTGATAGAGAGTGTCAGAGAGTTATAGAGAGTGATAGAGAGTAAGAGAGAGTGTCTGAGAGCGTCAGAGAGTGTCTGAGAGTGTCTGAGAGTGTCTGAGAGTGTCTGAGAGTGTCAGAGAGTGTCAGAGAGTGTCAGAGAGTGAGAGAGAGAGTCAGGGAGAGTCTGAGAGTGTCAGGGAGAGTCTGAGAGTGTCAGGGAGTGTCAGGCATTGATAGAGTGTGTCAGAGAGTGATATAAACATTCAGAGAGTGTCAGAGAGTGTCAGAGAGTGTCAGAGTGTGATAGAGAGTGCCAGAGAGTAATAGAGACCGTCAGAGAGTGCCAGAGAGTGTCTGATTGTGTCTGAGATTGTCAGAGAGTGTCAGAGAGTGATAGAGAGTGCCAGAGAGTGCCAGAGAGTGTCTGAGTGTGTCTGAGTGTGTCTGAGTGTGTCTGAGTGTGTCTGAGTGTGTCTGAGAGTGTCTGAAAGTGTCAGAGAGTGTCAGAGAGTGACAGAGAGTGTCTGAGAGTTTCTGATTGTGTCTGAGATTGTCAGAGATTGTCAGAGAGTGACAGAATGTGTCAGAGAGCGTCAGGGTGAGTCAGAGTGTATCAGAGAGGGTCAGAGAGTGGTAAAGAGTGGCAGTGAGTGTCTGAGAGTGTCTGAATGTTTCAGAGAGTGTCAGAGAGTGATAGAGAGTGTCAGTGATTGTCTGAGTGTGTCTGAGATTGTCAGAGAGTGTCAGAGAGTGAAAGAGAGTGTCAGAGAGTGTCAGGGAGTGTCAGTGTGTATCCGAGAGTATCAGAGAGTGCCAGAGAGTGATAGAGAGAGATAGAGAGAGTCAAAGCGTGGTAGAGAGTTTCAGAGAGTGATAGAGAGTGTCTGAGACTGTCTGAGAGTGTCTGAGAATGTCAGAGTGTGTCAGTGAGTGTCAGAGAGTGATAGAGAGTTTCAGAGAGTGATAGTGTGTGAGAGTGTCAGAGTTTATCAGAGAGTATCAGAGATTGTCAGAGAGTGATAGAGAGTGTCAAAGTGTGTCAGAGAGTAAGAGAGTGTGTCAGAGAGTGATAGAGTGTGAAAGAGAGTTTCAGAGAGAGTCTGAGAGTGTCAGAGAGTGATGGAAAGTGTCTGAGAGTGTCCGAGAGCGACAGACAGTGTCAGGGTGTGTCGGTGAGTGTCAGAGAGGGTCAGATAGTGTCAGGGTGTGTCTGTGAGTGCCAGAGAGTGATAGAGAGTGTCATCGAGTGATGGAGGGTGTCTGAGAGTGTCAGAGAGTGTCAGAGAGGGTCAGAGTGTGTCAGAGAGTGATAGAGAGTGACAGAGAGTGATCAAGAGTGTCAGAGAGTGTCAGAGAGTGATAGAGAGTGTCAGAGAGTGTCAGAGAGTGATAGAGAGTGTCAGAGAGTGATAGAGATTGTCAGAGAGTGACAGAGAGTTGTAGAGAGTGGTATAGAGTGGTAGAGAATGTCAGAGAGTGACAGAGAGTGACAGAGAGTGTCAGAGAGTGACAGAGAGTTGTAGAGAGTGGTATAGAGTGGTAGAGAATGTCAGAGAGTGACAGAGAGTGACAGAGAGTGTCAGAGAGTTTCAGTGAGTTTCAGAGAGTGACAGAGTGTGTCAGAGAGTGATAGAGTGTGTCTGAGATTGTTTGAGAGTATCAGGGAGTGTCTGAGAGAGACTGAGAGTGATAGGGAGTGTCAGAGAGTGATAGAGAGTGCCAGAGAGTGTCTGACAATGTCTGAGAGTGTCTGAGAGTGTCAGAAAGTGATATAAAGTGTCAGAGAGTGTCTGCCAGTGTCAGAGAGTTTCATAGAGTGATAGAGACTTTCAGAGAGTGCCTGAGAGTGTCAGTGTGTGTCAGGCAGTGTCAGAAAGTCATACAGAGTGTCAGAGAGTGATAGAGAGTGAGAGAGAGTGATAGAGAGCGTCTGCGAGCGTCAGAGAGTGTCAGAGAGTGTCTGAGAGTGTCCTATAGTGTCAGAGAGTCTCAGAGAGTGATAGAGACAGTCAGAGAGAGTCTGAGAGTGTCAAGGAGACTCAGAAAGTGTCAGGGGGTGTCAGACAGTGATAGAGAGTGTCAGAGAGTGCCAGAGAGTGAGACAGAGTGATAGAGAGTGCCAGAGAGTGTTAGAGAGTGCCAGAGATTGCCAGAGAGTGTCTGAGTGTGTCTGAGAGTGTCTGAAAGTGTCAGAGAGTGACATAGAGTGTCTGAGAGTTTCTGATTGTGTCTGAGATTGTCAGAAAGTGATATAAAAATGTCAGAGAGTGTCTGCCAGTGTCAGAGAGTTTCATAGAGTGATAGAGACTTTCAGAGAGTGCCTGAGAGTGTCAGTGTGTGTCAGGCAGTGTCAGAAAGTCATACAGAGTGTCAGAGAGTGATAGAGAGTGATAGAGAGCGTCTGCGAGCGTCAGAGAGTGTCAGAGAGTGTCTGAGAGTGTCCTATAGTGTCAGAGAGTGTCAGAGAGTGATAGAGACAGTCAGAGAGAGTCTGAGAGTGTCAAGGAGACTCAGAAAGTGTCAGGGGGTGTCAGACAGTGATAGAGAGTGTCAGAGAGTGCCAGAGAGTGAGACAGAGTGATAGAGAGTGCCAGAGAGTGTTGGAGAGTGCCAGAGATTGCCAGAGAGTGTCTGAATGTGTCTGAGAGTGTCTGAAAGTGTCAGAGAGTGTCAGAGAGTGACATAGAGTGTCTGAGCGTTTCTGATTGTGTCTGAGATTGTCAGAGAGTGTCTGAGAGTGATAGAAAGTGTCAGAGAGTGTCAGGGTGTGTCAGAGTGTATAAGAGAGTGTCAGAGAGTGTCAGAGAGTGGTAGAGAGTGATAGAGAGTGCCAAAGAGTGTCTGATTGTGTCTGAGATTGTCAGAGAGTGTCAGAGAGTGAAACAGAGTGTCAGAGAATGTCAGGGAGTGTCAGAGTGTATCTGAGAGTGTCAGAGAGTGCCAGAGAGTGATAGAGTTAGATAGAGAGAGTCAAAGCGTGGCAGAGAGTTTCAGAGAGTGATAGAGAGTGTCTGAGACTGTCTGAGAGTGTCTGAGAGTTTCAGAGTGTGTCAGTGAGTGTCAGAGAGTGATAGAGAGTGTCAGAGAGTGATAGAGAGCGTCTGAGAGTGTCAGAGTGTATCAGAGTGTGTCAGAGAGTGATAGAGAGTGTCAGAGAGTGTCAGAGAGTGATAAAGTTTGTCAGAGAGTGTC